>NC_068937.1:55612232-55982047 GCF_016801865.2 Culex pipiens pallens | reverse complement strand
TCGACAGAAAAAATGAAGGATTTTTTAGGGAAAACCCACAAAAGCACCGAGTGCCAAAACATGCCTCCGTGCTCGGCCACTGTTTTGTTCCGTTCGCTCGATACCCAGGACTAAAAGGGGCTATTATCCTTGACGGTTATTATAGCCCATAAATAAGTGATGAGGCCTGCGGTAAAAGACAACCCGCAGAGACACACGGTTGGCCGCCGGTGAAAATGAGAAGAACCAGCCGTTAGGAGCCTGTGACCGGTCTAGGAATCTCTCTCTCTTTATCGTAGGAAGACCTTGCGCTCAGAGTTGCCGTTTGTCGATAGCTGACGAAACATTTGCCAATGGCGTATCAAAATGGCCATTTCAATGGAGATAATTTTGCCAATTTTGAATTTTGGAAACTGTCCCGGTTCTCACTGTTCGTACATGAAACGATGCGAAACCAAACATTGCGCAAAGAGGCGGAAAATGGCGACACACAAGGGGGGCTCAGTTTGAGTTCCCTTGTCGGGAAAAAGTTTCCATAGAAGCCAGTTTTTATTTCCATACTCCTTCATCATCACCCCCGTTGCTGCTGCTAGCCCACGTGTTGTAGCTAGAAGCGCAAAACAATCCACGTGCAAAAGCAACCGAAGAGGTGGTGTACCAGTTGCTGTTCGTTTCAAGATTTGGATGGAAATTTAACAAAAGGGATGTTTTTTTTTGGGTGGGGATGTGAAAAATAAAAGTTGGCTCGTAAAACGATGTTATTCTGGAAACAAGAACTTTTAAATATTTAAAAATCGTAAATTCAAGAGTTTAAGTTTTTGTCAGAAATGATTTGCCTTTATTAGAAGTTTTAAAAAAGGTAGTTAACATTTTAGGTTTTAAGTAGGCCTTAAAAGCGTATTCCCCGGACTCACAATCCAGAGGTTGCTGGTTCGAATCCCGCGGCGGGCGCTCTACAAATTCTAAGTTAAATATGGGTATCCGGCGCCGTCGCTCTGTGCCGTACTCAAACACTTAGGAGCCCAGGGCGGCGAAGTCCTTGTAGTTAAAAAGAAGACACTAATGGTTGGTACTAGCGACAGCTATAAAGTCAACTTCGTTTTTTTAAAGCTTATTTAGGTTGTATGCGGATTTTCAGAACCATGATAAAAGCTATAAGTTGAGCTATAAGACTCAAACGGTCGTTAACTATCCTTGGAGTGAAACATACTTGAGACTGTCTTGAGGTGGATACTTTCCCTTATATTCTCAAAAAAGTGGACCATCAACAATTCCCGTGCAACGGACGGCTGTTTTGGTGTTAAGAATCTGATTTAGGTGGAATAAGGATATCAAATGATCGGGATTTTTAGTACATTTCGAATGTTAAAATCTGTTATTGAAAATACTATTTTTTTATAAAACTACGTATTTTTTAAAAAAATACTAAATTTTTTAGTTTTTTTTTTCAATATGGGTATCAAACGATCGGAATTTTTCATACATTTCGAAAGTTAAAACACAATTTTTTGAAAAAAAATTATTTTTTTTTACAAACCTACGTATTTAAAAAATACCAAAAAAAATTTTTTTACAATATGAGTACCAAATGATTGATTTTTTTATACATTTCGGATGTTAAAACAACTTTTTTTTTGAAAATTCTGAAAAAATACAAAACTTCGCATTTTTGAAAAAATACTTAAAGTTTCAGTTTTTTTTTAATATGGGTATCAAATGATTAGGATTTTTTTTATACACTTCGAATATTGTATATATTTTTTGAAAATACTAAAAAAAATCACGAAAATAATATTTTCGAAAAAAGACACAAAGTTTCAGTTTTTTTTACTATATGGATATCAAACGATCGGGATTTTATAATGTAATTCGAAAGTTGTTTCACAAATACTCAAATTTTTCACACAAATTGCGCAAAATTTAATTTTTTTACAATATGGGTATCAAATGATCGAGATATTTTAATAAACTTCGAAAGCTATAACATTTTTTTAAATACTCAACATTTTCACAAAACAAAGTATTTTCTAAGAAATACTCAAAATTTCAAAGTTTCAAAATTTATTGCATTCGAAATGTTTGAAAAAAATTCCGATCAGGGATGAAATAATCGCAAAAAAATCAATTTCGCTTGCGAACTTTATTCACCCGCGAAAGAGAAAGGCAAATAACGCAAAAGAAAATCGCTCCCAAAACTCTCCAAGATAATCAATCTACTAATGATTTTTTGCGAATTTCCTTGTCAGCATCACTTTTATTTTCATTTATTCACTTTGTTTACACACATTGCCCATCTACAAAATGTGACAGATCATTTGTCGATGTGTGACGTTACACTTGCAAGTGTAGTATTGAAAAAGATTTTCCGCCGAATAATCAAGATGATGATTTTATTAGATTCTTTTTACCGATCTTTCGTGCACGAGAGAGAGGAGCTCCCTTTCGATTTTTTCTCTCGATGAATATCCAAAGATTTTTTTTTGATGATGATTATTCCATCGCTGATTCCGATCATTTGTTACCCGACCGAAATTTGGATTGTTTTTTTTTGAAAATACTTAGTTTTGTACTTTTTTTTTGTATTTTCAAAAAAGTTTGCAAATACATTCGAAATGCATGACAAAATTCCGATCCTTTGATGCCCACATTGTGAAAAACTGAAACTTTGAGTATTTTTTCGAAAATACGTTTTGTGAATATTTTGAGTATGTCAAAAAATGTTGTTATTACATTCGAAATGTATGAAAAAATTCCTATCATTTGATACCAATATTGCAAAAAAAAATGAAATCTTGAGTAGTTTTTTTCGAAAATACGTAGTTTTCAGTATTTTTAGAAAAAAATTGTATGACATTCGAAATATATGACAAAAACGTTACTTAATCCACCTTTAGGTGGTTGGTGCCTTCCTCATATTCATAAAGTCAATACATTCAGTAAAAATAGCAACATTCCCCCTTAACATGTTTAACAAATCAACTTTATTACTCATTTCTTTTGATATGGTTCGCAGACCATCAATATTTCTGGCTCATCGGCAAGGTCTGATAAAAAAAACCTATCCAACGATAGTTCGCATGGAAGATTCAGACAATATTTTTATCACAATATCTGAAATCAAACCTCTAAAAAGTGTATAAATAACACTTAAGTGCCAATAACTTTTAATAGGGTTGTCAGATCCTTGATGTTTTAGGCTCATTTGAAAGGTCTTTCGATTATCTAACTAACGATGGGTCGCATGATAGACCCGGACATCATTTTTACTGAAACATCTGAGATCCGGCCTCCAAAAAGTGTATAAATAACACTTAAGTGCCAATAACTTTTGATAGGATTGTCAGATCCTTGATGTTTTAGGCTCATTTGAAAGGTCTTTCGATTATCTAACTAACGATGGGTTGCATGATGGACCCGGACATCATTTTTACTGAAATATCTGAGATCCGGCCTCCAAAAAGTGTATAAATAACACTTAAGTGTCAATAACTTTTGATAGGTTTGTCAGATCCTTGATGTTTTAGGCTCATTTGAAAGGTCTTTCGATTATCTAACTAACGATGGGTCGTATGATGAACCGGACATCATTTTCATTGAAATATCTGAGATCCGGCCTCCAAAAAGTGTATAAATAACACTTAAGTGCCAATAACTTTTGATAGGATTGTCAGATCCTTGATGTTTTAGGCTCATTTGAAAGGTCTTTCGATTATCTAACTAACGATGGGTCGCATGATGGACCCGGACATCATTTTTACTGAAATATCTGAGATCCGGCCTCCAAAAAGTGTATAAATAACACTTAAGTGTCAATAACTTTTGATAGGTTTGTCAGATCCTTGATGTTTTAGGCTCATTTGAAAGGTCTTTCGATTATCTAACTAACGATGGGTCGCATGATGAACCGGACATCATTTTCATTGAAATATCTGAGATCCGGCCTCCAAAAAGTGTATAAATAACACTTAAGTGCTAATAACTTTTGATAGGATTGTCAGATCCTTGATGTTTTAGGCTCATTGGAAAGGTCTTTTTAATACCTTACTGAAAATGTATAACATGACAGGGTTTCTTACAAAAACCACCCTTTTTACAATCTTCCGGACATACGCCAAAATCGTTTTTTTAGCATAACTTTTGAAGTACTTCATAATTTTCAATAGGGACTTATGGGACCCCAAGACGAATCGAATGAGACCAAAACGGTCTAAATCGGTTAAGCCAGTGCTGAGATAATCGAGTGCATATTTTTTGGTGCACAGACCCACATCCCTACACACACACACACACACAGACATTTGCTTAGAATTTGATTCTGAGTCGATAGGTATACGTGAAGGTGGGTCTACGAGGTCAAATTAAGAAGTTCATTTTTCGAGTGATTTTATAGCCTTTCCTCAGTAAGGTGAGGAAGGCAAAACATGATCATTTTATACCAGTATTGCAATAACAAATATTTAGAGGTGTTTTTTTAGTAAAAAATTGCATTTTTTAAACACAGAAAAATACGTATTTTTGTGAAAAATTTCATGTAACTAAAATTAAAATGAATAGCTGCCATCATCTCGATTCCAAATCACTTTAATTTATTGAAGTTTTTTTTTTATGATTTTTCATTCGATTATAGCGAAAGTCTCCCATGTAGCCAAAATCCCATAAGCTCTGTGCTTCAGTTATGCACGCTTCGGTTTTGCATCCCCCATATGCGGTGCTAAATCGAGGCATGACTGTACTTTTTTGTTTCTCTTTGTTTCGTCGTTCGTGTAACGACGACTAACTTTTCAAAACTTTTTTTCGTAAAATATATTAATTTTTTTTGTGTTATTGTCTGCTTTGTCTGTACAATACTGTCACACTCTTAAAAATAACCCTCCAAAGTTACAAAAAAAAAACAAAATTTAAAAATGATTTGTTTAGTTTTGAATGAAAAATTACCCTTCTGGGTTGTTGCAGATTAAAAAAGTACATTAAATTTCTGATAAAATGACATGTTCCATTTTTTTTATTTTTTTTTTCGAAAAATTGCAGATTTTTTTTTGTATTTTTTCACAAAGAATGCGTTTTTCGGGATTCTAAGTACGCCACCAAATCGGGTGACCAATTTCACATAAAAGTCTCTTTGACACCAAATTTACAAACCATCACCATTTCAGGCAACAAATTATTATATCACGTATTTCTTCGAAAGTTCGAAAATGGAAGGGGTCGCACCGCCCCTCCGTCACGACAAATCGAAAAATGGAGCTCGGATTCGTGATCAGGGAATTTTTTCCTACCTTTTAAGACAAAGTTTCACGCAAACTGAAGAGGGGACGGGGTAACTTTTTCTGATTTCGTGTATGTTGGTTGAGCTCGTTTTGAACTGACAAAAAAGTTATTGAAACATGATTAAGTTATTTAGAAATTATGTTAAAATATATTCATATCTTTCGACATCTTGCCTTACATTCCAAATCTGTATATCATCATATGGAGCCAAGTCCAATTCAAAACATGGTTCCGAAATTTGTTCGCATCAGTATCACCACCTAGCGTGGATGCCTGAAGTTACTACACTGTTAACTTTGAATATTAGACAAGATAATGTTGTATAACACACGCTACAGGTCACGCGCACTAATCTGTTTTTGAACAAGTGGCATAATTTTTGAATTGACCGTTACTACTGGTTTATTTTTGTTTTCAACTTACCCTAGCGTAAACGAGTTGCATACATTGTGTAAATATGTAAAAAGTCTCCTTAAATAGGGTTGGCGGTAATTGATATGAAAAATTACGTATGTTTATAAATTAAAATTTCTAAAATTCTTTGGGAGGGATAATGCGTGTTACAAGTTTTTCTTATCTTTCCGTAAAATAAATGTTTCGGTGTTTCTCAACAGATGGCCAGTTGGCCTGGCTTCATCCCCAGTCAGACCTGGTGGCTTTTTTCGAGTCAAGATTTGTCTGTTCCGTCGGGGAAGTGAACATTGGTTCAGACCTAATCTAGATCGTTAGCTTAGTCCAGGTGTAGGAGTCGTCCATGGGTCCTTCCTCGGTGGAGTCGCTGGTAGGCAGTTGGACTCACAATCCAAAGGTCATCAATTCGAATCCTATCGAGTGGAATGCATCAACCACCATACGGTAGATTAAGTAACGTTTTACCATTCGTTAACATGTTGAAGTAGTTATTGACAAGTTATTGATATACTGATTAAACATATTGACAAAAAATCTGATGACCTAAATTTGTACACCTTTGTTTGACAGTTAACAGGCGAAAAAACAATCACTTAGGGGAATGGAAACTTTGCCGTTTTCAAGCAAACTTTTAAAATAATATCCGGCAATTTTGGGAAAGACCGGCTCCGTGGCTTAATGGTTACGGCTTCTGCCTCACAAGCAGAAGGTTCAGGGTTCAAATCCCGCTCGGTACCTTTAAAATTTGGAATCAGGAATTGGAACTTTGAATATGAACAAAAACGAAACAGAATTAGGTGGGATTCGAACTCACACCTTCGGATTGATGGTCGGGGACTCTAACCAGTCGGTCATCTGAAGGTTATAAAACATGTTGTATTCTTCTCATATTAAATACGCTCTGATCCCTGATTTGCCTGAAGGGATTGGGAGTCTTAGGATAGATCAAGGATCCGTCTGGTGCTTGCTTCTATGTTAAGACTGGAACGCCCAACGCATGTCCAACTTACACGGACGCCCAAGCCTCCCAAAAAAGGTGGAACAGTAACTTCAACTCGCTGGTTCTCGAGCATTACTCAACCAATTGGGACAATTCTTGTTTCCAGTGATTTGTTAGGATGTCTAGATGATTCTAGAACTTTGCAGAACTTAATTCGATCAAATCTGTAATTTTTGCGACCAAAAACATCGTTCCACCTTTTTTAAAACGACTGCCTCTGCGGAATTTTTGGCGAATTATTTTTTACACGCGGAAAAAAAGTTGGAACGATGTTTTTGATCGCAAAAATTACAGATTTGATCAAATTAAGTTCTGCAAAAATCTAGAATCATCTAGACATCCTAACAAATCACTGGATAAAAGAATCATCTTTATTGGTTGAGTTATGCCCGAGAATCATTGAGTTGAAGTTACCGTTCCAACTTTTTTGGAGCCTTGGGCGTTGGAATGTTAAGGCGGGGCCGGACAATGCCCAACGACCTCGGAATTCGGCCGCTAGGTTCTCTGCCATTCTGAAATGGGTCGTTGGAAGCAGCGCGAGGGCTATCACCACCTAATACCCGGGACTGAGATAAGTTGTATCAGCATTCGTCATATACAAAGTCTGATACAAATTATACTTTCCCATAATTTCGCTACCGGTTAGCGGGTATTGGATTGGACCACACACACACACACACACACACACACACACACACACACACACACACACACACACACACACACACACACACACACACACACACACACACACACACACACACACACACACACACAAACACACACACACACACACACAAACACACACACACACCCGGCAATTTTGAGAAAGGTCGGTTTCTCTTGACAACGTTGGCGAGCCGGATTTTTTTTTATTTGGCCACTGTTTGACGGATTTCTTGGCTGTATTTTGCAAGAGGAATCGGTCCACCGGTGGACAGATTTCTTTTCAGGAGGAAAACAATGCACAGAAAGCCGTCCACTGGGGAACCAGTTCTCTTGCCAATTTACAGCTATTCTTGAACTTCCAACTGTTGTAAGCCAACATCACGTGCATGATGAAATTACATGCTATTCCCCTTTACATTCATAATAAAATTATGTTGCAAAAGTATTCAAGAAAAAACGAACCGACTTACGGTAGTTGTACTGTATACTGTTTACAAACATTATACGAGGCTTTTTTGACGTTATACCACTGTGGCGTACACGGTCAGCAGCGAACGGGCAAAACAGGCAACAAATGGGAAATCAAAGTGAGACCAGGAAAAAAAATCGCTTTTGTTCGAGCTTGCCTCTATATGATATCATGCTCAATGAGTTATGCAAGTATGACTCGAGGATCAATTGACCTATCTTTAGAACTTTTTTTAAAAGATTGGTTATGAAAAACTGAAAATGCTGAATTTAAGACATGATTATTGCCATTATATATCATGATTTTAATCAAGTTACATAAATCCAAAATCGTTTGAAAAAAACGAATTAGGAGAAATATACCCATTTTAATCATTTTTAGCCGTGCGACCAATTCTCATCACATTTACCGTTTTCCGCTATTGATTCAACATTTTTAGATGTATCAACAATGACGAGTTGCTTGCTCACTTTTATTTGAGCTTTTTATTACTTTCGAACAGTCAAAAACACTTTATTTAAGCTGTAATTTATGATCAAAGTGCTGATAGGCCGATAATAGAAATATGCTGAGAAAGGGTATAGTTCCCCTAAATTAAAAATCTAGTGCACATGAATGTTGTTCAGTTACCCAAATAACCCACATTCCGAAACATAAGTTCCGACAATCCGTCTCCACAGCACATGTCACTACTATGTTGTCACACTTTGACATTTTGACCAATTGCACTACGAATTCACGCAGCTTCTAGCGTCCACTGCAAACCTTAAACCCCTTTCATTTGCTGCTGGTCTGCCACCAGTGCAAATATTTGCCTGCCCGGCTGTGGACAATAGCGTTCATCACGCGTCAACTAACTTTGCAACTAATTGCATACCGGCACACCCACACCCACAAATCCCTCCAGATTCAACCCGACTGGTCAGCACCATCATCCGGATGAACCAAGGTCATTTTGGGACTGCTGTGTACACCCTTACCAAAAATCATGACTTTTTGAGTTCCAAATCCCACTTTTCGTACGATTATTTCAGTTCAACCCATATAACCATTTTTATGGTTGTAATACCTGAACTCAAAAAATCGTATGGAAAGTGGGATTTGGAACTCAAAAAATCATGATTTTTGGTAAGGGTGTTAAACGAGATGTGCTGGAATCGGACACAATACTGTCAGAATGCGAAAGAGATGTCATAAATGTTATGACAGTTTGTTAGGGAGCATCATTTTATTCCGTTACTCTTTCAGGTTTGAGTTGATTTTCGATCATTTTTTCTCAGCTTTCTACGGTAGCAATTTCATTTAAATACGGTACAAAATTGTTTTCATCTTTCTCTTTACACCGAGATAATCATTTCAGTACGTTCCAGAGAGGATTTTTCGCTTCGAAATTGAAGCATCCCACTCAACCGTCCTCACAGCGAGAGGGACGGTCAACCACCTACACAACAAACCCCATAATTTGCAGCTACACGAGGCAAAAATGCAACGATGTCGACGTTTTTTTTTATCAAAAATAGAGGATATTTTAAATATTTCAAACTTTCTAACTTTAACCATCTTAGTGAGATACTGAAAAGTACTCAGCACGGTAACGTGCACTGACTGTTGATGCTAAACTTGGTTGACTTTTTCGGTGAATGAGTTAGTAGCATCAGCCAACATCAGTCAAGATGGCATCATTATTCCTAACCCTACTATACACCGCACACGCATTCTGCCAAACTAACCAGCAGCAGCAGCAGCAATAGCAACAACAACAACAACAAGTGCCACGTGACTTGAAGTCTCAAGTTTCAATCTTGTACCAGACACACAGGCAGTAGCTGGCTGTCATGTCGTGCCACCGGATCTGTGACAGACCGGGAAAAACAGGTGCATGTTTTGGTTGCTAAAATTGGAGATGGAATTTAAATTTGACGAATAGGGGGAATATACCCATTTTAAGCCTAATAAGCGGTCGTGTTTGAATGATGCTGGATAATCTGGAGTGTTCCTTGAAATTTACTAAAACCAACGAGTAGAGCAACTTTTTGTGAACATTTCTGTTTTTCACTTTTACTAAAAGTTAATCTATTCCTTTTACGAGCATTTGAAAAAAATATTTCCAAAATGTATTCTAATCAGTCGCGAATGCATTGGGCCACGCCCATTTTTCTATTTTCAGCTTAGTTTTTTTTTACTTCCAGCGCTCTTTTGGGTTTACTTAGTGCTGCCAATTGTAATGAAATTTTAAGCGAACACTCACGAAAGTAGCATTTATAGAGAAAGTTCCCTGGCATCACTGGCTCACTCCAACAGGCGCTGCTGGTGGTGTTAGTGGCCAGCCTTTGTTCTGTATTTGCCTTCGCTTCTCGTTCGGTTTTCTTCAGCCTTCGATTGGAATGGGTCGTCAAAAGTCAAACGTCAAAAGACTTGCCACGTTTGTTCTTTGATGGCGCGTGCTTATTATTTATATGTTTCGGAATAATTTTTCAAGTTTGTGACTAACTAATGTTCAAAAGAACATGTTTGTTTGTTTGTTTATTATATCTGGTAGCGTAAGGATTACTCCTTTTAAAATTGCTACTTCCGGTGTAGATCGACGTGCATGCAATAATTTGATAACCTAAATTTAATATTAATAATTTGAAGCACTAAATTTTAAAAACTAGAGTCACTTTTAATAAATTTTCGCAGGTTGTTGCCGGCTTTGAAAACGTTAGCGCAAGTGAAAAGATATTGATGGCGATTTTCGTTAATCTGTTAAGCTCGCATCTTGTGTGTCGATATGTGTGCCGACAAAATGATGGAAAATGGTCTCGCAAAATAGAAATTATGATCAAAAGTGCAATAAATTTGATCTTTTTGGCCAGTAAGTGGCATACATTTGCGTGCTTACTCGAGGCGGTGCTGTTGCTGGTAAGTTTATAGCCTAAATAGTATTTTTGGAGCTTTAATCGAGCATCAAACTCTCCATATGACGAAGATATGTATATTTCCCCTAGTTGTGTTGGAATTTGGGAGTGGGAATTCAAATGATGTTAGTTTTTAAATACTTGCTTGTAAAATTTTATAATTCCGGTGCTTTCGAATAAATCTTTGTGTCATTAGTTCACTAATAGGGGAAGGTGGGGCAAGACGACCATATGGGGCAAGAGGAACAATCACTCGTACGGCCGTAGTTT
This sequence comes from Culex pipiens pallens, assembly GCF_016801865.2. NCBI lineage: Eukaryota > Metazoa > Arthropoda > Insecta > Diptera > Culicidae > Culex > Culex pipiens. The sequence goes on along the minus strand of NC_068937.1, from coordinate 55,971,084 downwards.
TTACACTTTTGATTATTTCCAGTATAAGGAATTGTTGCTAGTAATGCAATCAGCTGATTCTACTACCACATAACCGCCAAAACGACGTAAACGCCACGGGGCATAAGATTGAATGAAGTTTTGTCAAAACCTTAGTTTTCTTATAATTTTTGGAAAGTACAAAATAAGGCTTAGGGTTTGTTTTAAGGCTTATTTTACCAAATGATATTTTTCCTTGATCAATAGTGTCCCAATCAGTGGCTTGCACCTATTATAAAGTAAGATTTTAACTTTTGGTTATTTTTGTTGAGAGCTTTTAAAATTTTTTGTTCAGGTGGGGCAAGTGTACCAGATGGATTTTTAGTATGGAAAAAAATGCTGTAACATCATATTTATTGGGAAATAAATACATAAAAGTACTTAAAAACTGATAAACAGTTGATAAAAAAATTGTCCATACAAAATATAGTGCTATTATGAAAATTTACCATTTATCATCTAAGTAATTTTTTTTTCGTAAAAACGATCAAATTTATAATGAAATATTATTGTTTAATCTAAAAATGAAAGAAACGTTTCAAATACATTCTGATCTGATGTATCTAAGTGATAACAGTTCAATTGTTAGCAAATTAACATGTTGTTTCATGCATTGTTCCTTTTGCCCCAACGGGTTGTTCGTCTTGCCCCACTAGATGAGTAGAACGTACGGAAAATCAAAAATTTTAAAATTATTTTTTTTACATTAAAAACAGTATTTTTCAAAAACTTGTTCTATCAAAGTCTAAGTCAACACCTGGAATAAGATGATTATTAAAAAAATCCGACAGATTTTTTAACGTTTTTGATGAGTTATAACGCGCTTGTTACACTTTCCCCTACAATGTTGGAAGCTGTTTACACAAAAATGGTACTGTTAATTTAATCTAATCGGTATTTATCGGTGAAATCTGACGCAAATTTTAGAAGAAAGATAAATACCGATTAGATTAAATTAACATCAGTTCTCGGTGACCAAAACAATATGGGAATAAAAAGTTTTCGGATAAAAGAAAAGTAAATTAGAACTGTTCTATTTATGGAGCGCAAGGGTAATGCAGTACGGCTTTGTCTTGAATACCAAGCTACCAGAGCAAGGCTCAAGACACATCCCAGAAATATCCGAACGCAATAAATGTCATCGGTAGAACCAAAGTAACGTGCCGGTTGTATGTATAGGCGGTGTGCGATCATTTCTTTTGGCCGTCCGGGAGTCATATGGATGACGCTGCAGGAATAAGTTGTCTCTGTACATTTACTGTGTGTTTCGCTCAGTACTTGTACAGAGCCAAATTAGAAGGCTAAAAGACTTGATCACACACACATACTTCCTCAAATGGCCCTTCGCTGACTTAGTTTCCGTCCTTTATATCTTCTTCTATGACTCCTAGTCGACCTATCCACCTAAAATTTCATTATCTTTCTTCTAAAATTTGCGTCAGATTTCACCGATAAATACCGATTAGATTAAATTAACATCAGTTCTCGGTGACCAAAACAATATGGGAATAAAAATGGTACTATTCAAATAAAAAGGGGCTCGGATTTTTTTGCCGCAAAATACATTTCAGACTCGATTATTCAAAGTTTTGGTTATTTGAAGTTCGATTATCTGAAGGTTTCGAGTTCTACGACCCCTTTTTAGTCAAATTTAAATTTTTAATTGCCTATTAAAATACAAAATGCATTTTTAAACTTTTCATCACCGCCATTTTGGCCACCATCTTGGTTTTGAAAATTGTGAATCATTATAGAGTAGTTTGTGGGTCAAACGTAAGCTCGACAATCAAAAATAATATAACATTTGTTACAATAATTCTTCTCCTGCTACTCTTTGAGCTCAAGTAATAAGAAAAACAAGCACAAAATTCGTCTTTTAACATGTGTATTGAACCGATTGATGGTGTGAGTGTGTGTGTGTGTGTGTGCGTACAACATCTTCCTGATGCTCTTCTTCTTGCTCTCTCTTTTCTTCTTCTTTCGTGCTCCATGCGCCCTTTCGGCATCTAGCATTATTCCGTTTTCTTCTTCCTCCTTCTTTTTCCTTCCCCGGCTCTTCTCACTTTGCCTCTTCCTCTTGCTCTCTCACTTGCTCACCCTTCGATCGCCAATTGCCGCGTGGCGAGCCGCCCTTTGCTCGCGTCCGCGCGGGATTCTTCACCTCGGCCCGACCGGCCAACATTTCCACTTACGAGCACCGCCGCGGAGCAAGCGGATTCCACGTGCCTCCGCCGTCGTCCAAACTTTCTCCCCGCCTGCGTTGATCTTGCGAAGATTGTTCACTCCCAACATGCCGCGCGCCGGCGTGTTTCGTCCAGTGATCCAAGGCAGCAGGCCGGCTCCGGTGCCGATTCGTCCCTTCGGTGCAAATATCGTCGTCCGTCATTTTTGGCCCTACAATTTTCGTTTCCGTGAGCAAAAGGTGCAAAAAATGCCCACGTGCAGTAGAATTCATTACCTCGCCGGCGGACGGTGCCGGTTTTTCTTCCCGACGAGGGCCAGTCACGGTAGATGCTTCTGAGGACGTGAACCTCGGGCGTCCTCCTGCGGGACTTCACAACTTTACGGCGGGGCGAGCACTTTTCGCGGAGCAGAACAACTGCGCACACGGTTTGCGTGGAACTTCTTCCACTGCACGACCGCTCCTCACGTTGGCGAACACTGAATGAGCTTTCCTTTTCAGCGGAAGTGAGCGCGCACGGCTGTGTGAGTGCACAGCGGCCAGACAATCTTGTCTGTCAAACAAGCAACGTTGACGTTCGCGTGGTAGCGGGGGGTGATTTACAAATTTCGCACGGACTTTTCACATCAAAATATACAGACTAATCATAATTGCTATACAACCCTGCCATTTGGGAAGAATTTTCCGTGTGGGATGACAGTCCCACACGGAAAATTCTCAAAACAACTTCCGCCAGAAGCTTGCTGGAGACCGTCTGACCCGTGACCTACGTCACATACTTAAACTAGACCAAACTCAAAAATACTAAAGTGCGGAAGCCCAAGGCTCCCCAGATCGTGTTGATCGAAACATAACGGTACTAACGATACACAGCAGCGTAATCTGCTCAGACAGGTGGTCAGATGGTCATCTCCTGCATGACCCAAAACGTCTCCAGCTTAACTCCCACAATGGCTACCTCTCCTGAGCCTGACAGCCAATTGCCTACAACTGGCTTCAACTCCTCACTGTTACCGCCTAGCGTTTTTTGTTTTCTTCTTGTTCACAGCCTACTCCTACTGCTGTCATAGCTTGTTCACCGTAGCAGACTCTAAGGTACACACATTTAACAAAAACTAGCTAAATTTCCTGATTGGGTTCGTTTTGTTGGGCGCCATGTTACAATAATTCTTCTCCTGCTACTCTTTGAGCTCAAGTAATAAGAAAAACAAGCACAAAATTCGTCTTTTAACATGTGTATTGAACCGATTGATGGTGTGAGTGTGTGTGTGTGTGTGTGCGTACAACATCTTCCTGATGCTCTTCTTCTTGCTCTCTCTTTTCTTCTTCTTTCGTGCTCCATGCGCCCTTTCGGCATCTAGCATTATTCCGTTTTCTTCTTCCTCCTTCTTTTTCCTTCCCCGGCTCTTCTCACTTTGCCTCTTCCTCTTGCTCTCTCACTTGCTCACCCTTCGATCGCCAATTGCCGCGTGGCGAGCCGCCCTTTGCTCGCGTCCGCGCGGGATTCTTCACATCGGCCCGACCGGCCAACATTTCCACTTACGAGCACCGCCGCGGAGCAAGCGGATTCCACGTGCCTCCGCCGTCGTCCAAACTTTCTCCCCGCCTGCGTTGATCTTGCGAAGATTGTTCACTCCCAACATGCCGCGCGCCGGCGTGTTTCGTCCAGTGATCCAAGGCAGCAGGCCGGCTCCGGTGCCGATTCGTCCCTTCGGTGCAAATATCGTCGTCCGTCATTTTTGGCCCTACAATTTTCGTTTCCGTGAGCAAAAGGTGCAAAAAATGCCCACGTGCAGTAGAATTCATTACCTCGCCGGCGGACGGTGCCGGTTTTTCTTCCCGACGAGGGCCAGTCACGGTAGATGCTTCTGAGGACGTGAACCTCGGGCGTCCTCCTGCGGGACTTCACAACTTTACGGCGGGGCGAGCACTTTTCGCGGAGCAGAACAACTGCGCACACGGTTTGTGTGGAACTTCTTCCACTGCACGACCGCTCCTCACGTTGGCGAACACTGAATGAGCTTTCCTTTTCAGCGGAAGTGAGCGCGCACGGCTGTGTGAGTGCACAGCGGCCAGACAATCTTGTCTGTCAAACAAGCAACGTTGACGTTCGCGTGGTAGCGGGGGGTGATTTACAAATTTCGCACGGACTTTTCACATCAAAATATACAGACTAATCATAATTGCTATACATTTTTTTTTCGTGATTCCTCTATCCGGAGTGAAATTTTGCCAAGGCCTTCGGATAATTAAGTCTGGACAGCAATAAAAAAATAAATAAAAAAATAAGTAAAGTTTTGGAATCAAGTCGTAATATTGAAATATCCTTTTGAAATGTTAGTCTTGATTACAAAATTTTCAAAGTATTTTTTTTCGAAGAGATCTTAAAATTTTACAAATGTTGCATTTTTCAACATGAAAAATTTGTTGAGATATTGGCATTGGAAATGTGGGAATGATTAAAAGGTGAAGCCGTTGATCATTTTCGAAGAAAATTGATCATCACTCTAAAATTCTCTGTATTGAATTCAATTTAACGAATTTCTGCACCAAAATGAATCAGCATGTGCCGCTTGTTGCCTTCTTGAAGTCACTGAAAGAATTTTTGGTCTAAATCAAATGTGTTTCAAAATTTATATAATTTTGTGGTACAATCATTGAGGTCCTAGTTGGCAATCATTGATTAATGACGATTTCCATAACTTTGCAAGGAGTGTGATAATCGTTACCAAAAGGAATCAGCATGTGTAGGGTAAGTATACTGGCGATATGTAAAGGAAATAATAAGTATACTAACATATATTTTGATATACTGGTTGACATAATAATTATAGCTCTAAGAGTTTCCAACCCCTTGGTAGGGCACTATTCTAAACAACTTGTAGAAGGAATTTTGTCAAAATATTGATTGTGAACGAAAAATCATGGCAATGATGGAAGTCTTCACGTTAAATGAGAGTTCAATTTTATTGTTTCTTTTTCTTCATTCGCTTTATTTCAGCAACCAGATCTTCAATGACTTTTAGACAATTTTATTGGAAATTTTATGAACATTTGGAAAAAAATATTTTCATAAATTGGGCAATCATGAACACAATATTAAAAAAAATCGAAAAACGGTATTTTTTCCAACGAAAATAAGCGGCTTTCTTTTGAAAACGGTGCACTTTACAACAAAATCAGTTCTTCCGCGTATCTATTTTTCTGAATAGTTCTCATCAATACCTACAACTTTGCCGAAGACACCAGAAAAATCCTTAAAATGGTACACAGTTTCGAATATTTACGTACCACTTGTGAATGACAGCTGCCGAAACTGTATGGAGCCTTGTATGTGTGTATTAATTTCACAAAATGGCTTCTTTGGTCTACACACAAAAAAATATTTCCGAATGTTACATCATTTATGATGTAACACTTTTGCACGTCATTTAACATTTAAATTTAAATGCAATTTGTTGCAAATTCGCAACAAATTATACGTAAAAACATGATTTTACCTGTGATTCAACCGTTTACATCGAATCTCAAGTTTACATCAACTGAGTTTACATGTGATAAATCTTTTCCGTGTCGAGTAAATTCACACTTTTTTCTGTGTAGGGTGGGGGGCCAAATAAAAAATACAAAAATAAAAATGCAAGAATTCTGGCGATTTCGTAAGGAATTGCTCTAATGCCATTTTTTTTAATTCAATTATTGAAAAAAAAAGTTTTCAAATCTTTGAAATTGTTGGAATTCAAAATTATTGTGGTAAAAATTTGTAAGTTGTTATTTTTAGTTTGAATACCGACACAGCAAAAAATCAATGGTAAAATCGCATGCAAAAGCTCATTACCTTTGTGAGAAAATGTTACATACTACATGTCCAGTTTTTCTACTCGTAAAAAAGTTGCAACCGACGGGATTCAAACCCAGTCCTCACAGAGAGGACTAGCGCCTTAACGCGCTTGGCTGTGAAGAGTAAACATTTTCTTATTTATTCACAAAATGTTTATTACACCCATGACATTTACTCTCTATTGGATTCAAACTATCTTTTCCTATGCACGCCAACTTATCAGTTTAAATTTTTAATGAAGCAAGCAAAAAATGATGGTTTAGTATACGTTTTAGATTATACTAAACAATTGCATTAGATCATGTCTTTAATAAAAGTAGAACTAAAAATTTCATACAGCAACAAAATATTTACACAATTTGATAGTCTAGTATCGATTCAGATCGAAATTCATAAACTGAAAAGCATCAAAACAAATACCCCCAAACTTTTGCATAAATACATAAGTCCCACACTGCTTCCCTTTCCTCCCACAACAAATGCAGCAACTCCAATGAATGAATTGCCCTTTTCACCCCGAGTGTGTGTGTGGGTGAGTGCCATTATTGAAATTTATTCAGGATATAACATTTAAACTCCATAACAAAACAGCTTATGGAGCTACTACAAACTGCCACCGCGCCGTGGCGACGATGAATGGCCCCGGGAAGCGACGAATTAAATTCGTTATTTCACAGCTCACAAATATCACACTTTTTTGTTGGCTAGACCTAGCCAGTTGGGGGAAATGGCACTAAAAGAAGTTTTCTTTTTTTTGCGGAAATGTTGGTTAAGAATGTTAGTAAAAAGGAAAGGAATCAGAATGTTATTTTTAAATATTTTTTCTTCAGTTTTTTGTTGAAATTTTTAATGTTGCTGTGATTTTTCAAAATTTATTAAAGCTTAAATATTTCCTTTCATAAGTATATATTTGTTATTTTTATTATAAGTGTACTGCGTGAGTTATAAAACCTCCAGCAAAAGTTGGCACCGGGACAAAAAGCTTATTGCATGTAAACTTTGCCCGTTTTCTGGGGGTTGGGCTTTGACACACCACAAAATAGAAAACAAAATTCTCAAGCAACAAAAAATAACCGGACTAAAACAAAAATCCTGGGGTGAGATTTGTAAACATTGCAGCAGCAGTAGGCTGTGCAGGCCCTGATTTGACGTTGGGCACTTTGTGACACACTGAGGAGAGGGCAAGTGTGTGTTTGTGGTGTAAATACAGCTCTTTTGGGTTTGTTTATTGTACTGTGGCGAGGGTGGATGCAAAAGGCCACGGCGAGTCGCTTGACCAATTTTATGTTGACAAATTGAAAACAAACAAAGTGTATCAAAATCGGGACGCGCGTGTTTGTTTAGCCGTCTCGTGTCATTGACAGATTATTACAAATTTGAAATTCATTCTACTGCACCGAAAAATCGGGCATTAGTTTTTTTTTTAAATAAAATCAACTTTTTGAAAATATGTAAAAAAAACAGAAAAAAGACCCCTGAAAATCAAAAACTTCACACGCCGTTTTATTTTTCGCACACATCCCACCCACTCCCCCTCCCTCGGGCTCCCGGAAAAGTGTCGGCATTAGCCAAAAAGGAAAAGCAGAGTGCCAACCATATCCACGTCCATTCGTTGCCGTCGTCGGTGGCGGCGGCGGAGCCCGTCACTGTCCTCGTCGTGTGAACTGAAGGCCGCCCATCCCGGCGCTGAAAACGAACTCCACGGACTGGACGGAACCGGGAAAAGGGACAAAACGAACTGGAACGAAAGAGTTCTGCCCTAGAGTGAGTCTCCAGAAGGTCGCAATTTGTGTTTCGGTGTTTTTCTTGCGTAAATATAATATTTCATCACGAAAATTTCGTCGGAAAAATCGCTATAAATTCACACTACATCGATGTTTGATGCTCTGTCCATTATTAAAGGCAGAACTCGACTATCATCAACCCTCGAATTTTGAGGAAAGAAATTCTGTGGAGATTAGGTGATGTGTCGTGTTATTGCCAGTTCCCGTATTTTTTTTTATATCGTTTATTAAATATTTTTCTTGTTTATAAATAACATCAATTTCGAGTTCTGCGACCGTTTTAGTCAAATTTGAATAGGTAATTGCTTATTGTATCACAAAATGCATTTTTTTATATTTCGTTCCCGCCATATTGGCCGCCATCTGAATTTACAAATTCTTAATCACTTTAGTGTAGTTCAGGGGTCATACTAAAACACGTCAAACAATTTTTTTTCGTGATTCGATATAGAAAGCATCTGAGCAAACCTACAAAAATCAGTTTTTTAACTTAACAATTTATACTTGAGTTATAGAGAAAAGCAGAGTGCCCACTCAAATCCGATTTTCAAATTCTCGACTTTTTTGTAGAATCTCAAATAATAGGAATTTCTTATGTAAAGAATGATTTCAAACAAACAACTTGTTATTAAAAAGTAAATATAAACCGCGCCACTGATAATTTTCGTAAACTTTTCATCAAATTAAAAAAAAAAATTGTAAATCAAAGCACGTTTAAAACATGATTACCGTTTTTTTTTCAAAGATTTAAGAAAAATATTTTGAGCGAGTTGTGGCGCTATAACCACGGCAAATAGTGTCCAGGGCATTCGTGGAAATACAATGTCCCATCCCAGAGGGTCCCGGAGTACCAAACCTTCTTAGCATGGTGCTCCCAACGAACACAACCAAATCTTGGAGCGTATGGTGGTGTGTCCCCACGCTTCTTCCTCCCCTGTCGATTCAGAATTGTGTTGTTGTTCGAACACTCCGTGCTCAACTTACTTACTTTACTTTATCAGCAACAGGTCTATCGACCCAACGCTGAACTAATCGAAGATTTCCAGGATGCTCGATCTTGGGCCGCTCGTCTCCAGTCGCCCACAATGTTGGCCGCTCTTGCATCTTCGTCGACTGCACACAGCCAACGCGTACGAGGCCTTCCACGAAGCCGACGACCCCGTCCAGGTTCGCTACTGAATATCGTTTTAGCCGCCCGCTCGTCCGACATTCTGGCTACATGTCCAGCCCACTTCAGCCTGTCGTGCTTGATGACTTTTACGATATCAGCATGTTTGTAGTCTTGGTACAGCTCGAAGTTCATGCGCCTGCGCCACCGGTCTCCTACTTGCTTGCCGCCGAAGATAGAACGCAGGATTCTCCGCTCGAAGACCCCAAGTGCTCTCTGGTCAGCCTCCTTTAGCGTCCACGACTCGTGACCGTAAAGAGCTACAGGGAGTATCAAGGTCCTGTACAGCGTGATTTTCGTAGGCGTCCTTAGGCTGCGGGACCTTAGCTGGCTACGAAGACCGTAGAAGGCCCTGTTTGCAGCACTAATCCGCCGTTTCACTTCGCAGCTCACATCGTTGTCGCACGTCACGAGTGTACCAAGATATACAAATTCATCCACCACCTCATATCTTTCTCCATCTATTTCCACCTCCGAAACACCATCACCTGCACTGCCACGCGCTCTGCCAGCGACCAGATACTTGGTCTTGGCAGTGTTGATGGTCAGTCCGATTTTCGCAGCTTCCCGCTTGAAAGGGACGAACGCCTCCTCCACTGAACGACGGTCGATACCAATGATGTCGATGTCGTCAGCGTATCCAAGCAGCATGTGCGATTTAGTGATGAGTGTTCCGTTTCTTTGCACGCCTGCCCTTCGCGCAGCACCCTCCAACGCTATGATGAACAGTAAGTTCGAGAGAGCATCGCCCTGCTTCAATCCATCCAACGTAACGAAAGCTTCAGATGTCTCGTTGGCTATTCGCACGCTTGATTTTGCTCCGTCGAGCGTTGCACGAATCAGTCTTATAAGCTTCGCCGGAAAGCCGTGTTCTACCATAATCTTCCAAAGTTCGTTTCTTTTGACCGAATCGTACGCCGCCTTGAAGTCGATGAACAAATGGTGTGTTTGCAGGTTGTACTCCCGGAACTTGTCGAGGATTTGTCGCAGTGTGAACATCTGATCCGTCGTTGACCGACCCGCTCGAAAACCGCACTGGTATTCGCCGACAAAGGTCTCGGTCATCGGTCTCAGCTTGCTCCACAGGATGCGGGAGAGTACTTTGTACGCTGCGTTGAGGATTGTGATGCCTCGATAGTTGGCACAATCGAGTCTTTGCCCTTTCTTGTAGATTGGGGTGACGAGCCCGTCTAACCAGTCGGTCGGAAGCTGTTCTTCGCACCAAATGCGTAGGATGATTTGGTGCAGAATCTCGGTCATCCGCGTACTCCCGTGCTTGAAAAGTTCGGCCGGAAGTCCGTCCTTTCCCGCGGATTTCCCGTTCTTGAGCTCTTTAACAGCCTTAGCTACTTCCTCCAACGTAGGCGGGTCCACAGCTTTTCCATCTTCCTCAACGTGTATCCTGTCCTCGACGATTCCCTCTCGTGCTTCACCGTTCAACAGCTGCTGGAAGTGCTCCTTCCACCTAGCCGCCACCGCAGTCTTGTCTGTCAACAGGTTGCCTTCCGTGTCGTTGCACATCACAGGGGAAGGCGTGGTTTTCCTTCTTACACCGTTGACAGTCGCGTAAAACCTCCGCTTATCGTTCGCGTTGTACTGTGCTTCCGCTTCGGCAAGTACCGTTTCGTCGTACTCCCGTTCTTTTCGGCGGTGGATTCGTTTCTCTGCTCTTCGCAACTCACTGTATCGCTCACAGTTTCGGCGCGTACCCTTAACGAGCATACGCTTCCTGGCCTCGTTCTTCTCGTCCGTCACTCGCTGGCACTCCGCATCAAACCACCCTTTGGGTTTGCGTCCTCTGGTCGTGCCGATCACTTCGGTAGCCGTTGTGTTGACGATGCTCTGGAGGGCTCCCCATTGCTCGTCCAGGTTACCCGTAGGCGCGTCCTCGTTGATCCGCTCGTCGAGCTTCCGACTGTACTCTGCAGCAACGTCGCTGCTCGCGAGGCGCTGGACGTTCAACCGCGCTATCCTCGCAGTCCGCGGGGTCAGCACGTTCGACAGCCTAGCTCGGATTTTACACGCTACCAGGAAGTGATCAGAGTCGATGTTCGGTCCTCTGTACGATCGGACGTCCATCACGTCCGAGAAGTGTCGACCATCCACCAAAACGTGATCGATTTGTGTGCACGATTCGCCATTCGGGTGTCGCCAGGTGTGCTTCCGAATGTTCATGCGCGCAAAGAAGGTGCTACAGATAGCCATTCCTCTGGCTGCGGCGAAATTGACCAAACGTAGGCCGTTGTCATTCGTGCGAGGATGAAGGCTCTCCTTGCCGATGACAGGATGGAAGAAGGCTTCCCTTCCGACCTGCGCGTTTGCGTCTCCGATGACTATCTTCACGTCGTGTCTTGGGCACTCTCCATAGGTCTTGTCAAGACGCTCGTAGAAAGCGTCTTTCTCGTCATCGGGCTTGTCGTTCGTCGGAGCGTAGATGTTGATCAGGCTGTAGTTGAAGAATTTGCCCTTTATTCTCAACACGCAGATCCGGTCATTCACCACCTTCCACTTGATGACTCGGTTCTTCTGATCCCCAATCACTACGAAACCGACTCCGTGCATCGCCTTTTCGCCGCCACTGTAGTAGATGTGGTACTTGAAAGAGGTGTTGGCGATGGGGTCCACCGCCGTGAATTCTCGCTCTCCATGACCGGGCCATCGAACTTCCTGGATGGCGGCCACATGCACGTTCAGCTTGTGCAGCTCCCGGGCAAGAAGGCCAGCACGTGCAGGATCTTGGAGAGTTCGAACGTTCCAAGTACCGAGTTTCCAATCGTTGTCCTTTTTACATCGCCTGGTCTGATGCCGATTAATCCGTCCTGAATTTCTTCTTTCGTTTTTCTGAGTTGGTGATTTGCTTCGGTATGCCGCCTAACCAGGGCTGCGAATACCTAGTCTCGGGGTGGGGCTGCCACCTTGCAGCTTCCGGGACCCAGCTGCGGTTTTCTCTCGACACCGTAACGGGGGCTTTTGTCTCGAAGCCTAACGGTACAGCTTCACCCTCCGAAGAGGGTGGAGCCCCCCTTACCCTGTCAGCATACTACCAAAGTTTCCACCGGGGGTTGGTTACCCGATCTCTGCAATGGTTACTAGTATCCCGGCCAGCACCGCGGGGAGGCCAGGGTATCGGAGTTACAGGACAAGAGGCTAAAGGACCACTTGGTGGGTCTATTTTATACCTACGGTACATAATGTACCTATGGTACGCGTTGTCCAGTCGTTCGCTGACCAACTCCGTGCTCAAACTCAACCCAATTACGAGTCATCTCTGCGATACGGCTGTACGCAGTAGGCCTGGCCGCTTTAACGCTTGTGTTGTTTCAATGCATTCCGATGCAATGGCGCACTATAAATGTTAATAAATGACAAGAAGAGTGCTAGGCGTCATCTAACCTAAGGCACTCTCCAGGATCCCTTCGAAAGATTGGCTGCGCTAGGGTCTGATTAGATTAGATTAGATTAGATTAGATTAGATTAGAAAGATTTAAGAAAAATATTTAGGAATTCATGTAAAAAATAGTTTTTACCAAGTTTCTTTTTAAAATTTGGAAACTTTTGATATTTCATTTTTAAATCGAAATTTCTGGACTTATGTTTTGCAATTTCAATATTTTTTTTTCATGTTTTCCCATTTTTCGTTCAGAGCGAACAACGATTGAACTTTATTCGACAATTAAGTTCTGAAAATCAAGCTTAATCAATAATAATCAACAAAAAAAGTTCAGGGGGAAAAGTATTAGCAATGGCAAAAATAAAAACAAACCCATTGCCAAACTTGTTTGATAAACAAAAAATAATAAAAATCTTTTGATTCATAACAATATTTTTGTTCTATTTTCAAAATAATTGACTTCTCTTGCAAGAGGCATATGTAAATAAGCTTGCTTGTGTTTAATAAATCAAACTTTTTCAATTTTTTGACTTTATGTAGCCACTTCAAGTATAACGGCTAAGTTTCACATTATCATTACTCATCACAAAATGATCATCTTGTACGGGAAGATTTTTATGACCGTAAAGAACAAGTTTGATAAATAAAGACTTAATTTTCATGTCTGGATCCATTAACCCAACCTCCCTTTACAATCGGAAGATACAGCTGTTCACAGGAAATTTAAAAAAAATGAGATATCGATAGAAATTTAAATGAACAAATTCATATTTCTGCTAAATGCTTGTTTATTAGGGGCAAAATTTAACTCTTTCAAAAACATAACTCTAGAAAAAAGTAATTCTTAAATAGATTGAAATGAAGTGAAATTTAAAGGAACCTTAAATTTAAATTAAGCCACTAAAGAAGCATTGAGTAAATTTAATTTAATAATTGTGAAAAATATTACAAAATTATTCAAGAGTTAGAAAATAATTTTCAAACAAGTATGGTTGGGATTCCCGACTTTTCCCGACTTTTTCCCGATTTTTAGCGAATTTCCGTTTTTTCCCGATCTCCCGACTTGAGTGGTCACCCTGTAAAAGTGATGTTGGTAGCACTATTAAAGCTAAAAAAAATCTTGTTATTAGAAAACTTTGCATTCGGAAGGGGAGTTTACAAAAATCCAGGGATATATTTTATTTTACATAAAACTTGAGATATCTTAGTTTGAAAATGTATTATTCGGGTAATGTCCAACCATTTGTTTTTTTTTATAAATATTTTCCCGCTAAATTTGGATCTGCTCTCAGAGTGAGCATGAGCATGAGCATGAGCATGGTTGACTGCCAATGAGCTGCTACTCCGTTATTGACAGATCAGCTGAAGTTAAACAATGAATCAAAAATGATCAGTGGGAGCCAACCATCCGTTCACTGTTTAACCTCTGAAGATCCCTACTTTATTAGTCAATACCGGCGCCCTCCCAAGAAGCCTGCAGTTCAACGAAAGGGAGGAATGTTAGTCCGATAGTTGAAGTTGCAGACTCATCAAGCACACAGTTTTTCGCTATATACTTGTTGATACCGCTTGAGACCGTTGAATCCACAGCATCTCCTTCAAGCATCACGTGATAATTTTTTTTTGGGTTAGTAGGATAAGGTATTGGCTTTTCGATGCCTCCCGAGCTACGATGCTATGGGGAGGACTTTCATAACAGACCCGTCGGCGAGCCTTCCGAGCAACGATGCTATGGGAAGGTCTTTCTGGTTAACACACAAAATCACTCACTCACAATTATTTCACTCCACTATTAATTAATCCAAAATGTCAGTGCGTCTTTCGATCATTATATAGAAATGGCTTTTTCACCATAAAAAATAAAACCTGATTCGAAAAAATTGTACACAATTTACCCGACGCCGTGCCTTCCGATCAACGATGATTTAGGAAGGGCTTTGAAAATCACAAAACAATTAATTAAGATCACAAAAAAAAATCACAAAAACACCAATTATCCAACGAAAATGACGCTCAAGACAAAAAAAAATTCAGCGACACAAAAGCACACAAAAAGATTAACCTGCATAATCACGACTTCGCGTCCCCACTTCCAGCGCACCAATGATGCTATTATTCGATTACCACAATCACTCACTCCATACGAATAGCGACACAAAAGCACACACAAAAATTAACCTGCATAATCACGACTTCGCGTCCCCACTTCCAGCGCACCAATGATGCTATTATTCGATTACCACAATACGAATAGCGACACAAAAGCACACAAAAAAATTAACCTGCATAATCACGACTTCGCGTCCCCACTTCCAGCGCACCAATGATGCTATTATTCGATTACCACAATCACTCACCCCATACGAATAGCGACACAAAAGCACACAAAAAAATTAACCTGCATAATCACGACTTCGCGTCCCCACTTCTAGCGCACCAATGATGCTATTATTCGATTACCACAATCACTCACCCCATACGAATAGCGACACAAAAGCACACAAAAAAATTAACCTGCATAATCACGACTTCGCGTCCCCACTTCTAGCGCACCAATGATGCTATTATTCGATTACCACAATCACTCACTCCATACGAATAGCGACACAAAAGCACACAAAAAAATTAACCTGCATAATCACGACTTCGCGTCCCCACTTCCAGCGCACCAATGATGCTATTATTCGATTACCACAATCACTCACCCCATACGAATAGCGACACAAAAGCACACAAAAAAATTAACCTGCATAATCACGACTTCGCGTCCCCACTTCCAGCGCACCAATGATGCTATTATTCGATTACCACAATCACTCACTCCATACGAATAGCGACACAAAAGCACACAAAAAAATTAACCTGCATAATCACGACTTCGCGTCCCCACTTCCAGCGCACCAATGATGCTATTATTCGATTACCACAATCACTCACCCCATACGAATAGCGACACAAAAGCACACAAAAAAATTAACCTGCATAATCACGACTTCGCGTCCCCACTTCCAGCGCACCAATGATGCTATTATTCGATTACCACAATCACTCACTCCATACGAATAGCGACACAAAAGCACACAATAAATTAACCTGCATAATCACGACTTCGCGTCCCCACTTCCAGCGCACCAATGATGCTATTATTCGATTACCACAATCACTCACTCCATACGAATAGCGACACAAAAGCACACAAAAAAATTAACCTGCATAATCACGACTTCGCGTCCCCACTTCTAGCGCACCAATGATGCTATTATTCGATTACCACAATCACTCACCCCATACGAATAGCGACACAAAAGCACACAAAAAAATTAACCTGCATAATCACGACTTCGCGTCCCCACTTCCAGCGCACCAATCTAAATTTGGATCTGCTCTCAGAGTTGAGCCAAAGTGTCATTAAGTTAACCTGGCAAAGTTTCCTGGTTCGATTTCCATAGACAACACATTTTTTTTTGTAATGACGGATGAACTTTTTTTTGGTTTTGTAAACTTTCTTCCATAAGAAAGGCAAAACAGTGGAACTTGGTATTGTTATTAAATGGAACGGTGCCATGTTTAAAAAAAAATGCTTTTAAGACGTTTAAACCATGAATATCGACCTGATTTGATAACTTTATCTTTAAGGGCAATTTAACTGTAAGTCTTATCCGGTGTCAAATGTACAAAATCAAAAACAAAAGTTTTTTTCTTTCTCTCCAGAGAACTGCTTTTCCACCATAATAAAAAGGATAAAGAGGGAGCAAACTTACCCTTTTTTGAAAATGTTGCCCCTACACACAGCACGACAGTCGAATTCACTGGCAGCCGTCGTCGTCCCTTGCCATAAGGGGTGGCACGGGTCGCCGTCGAGGTTATGTTCTTCTGGGCAAAAAGCTGGCTTCACTGCGTGTGTATTTGTGTGCGGTAGAGTTGACTGGCGCTGCTGGCCTGTCAGTGCCGTTTTAGCCCACCCCTCTCCAGGACCCTGTTGCTCTTGTTGTTATTTTTGTTGTTTTAACCCCGATGTTTTCCAAAACCCTCTGCGTCTCGAAGGACGACTGGCTGGCTGGCAACACTGCTGCCTCCGTTTGTCACACTTGTAACAATTTTTTGCACTACTTCTTCTTGCTTTTTTCACTTTTACACGCCACAGATTTTCACCGAGGAGAAAGTTTTCTCTATTCACTCCGTCTGGACCCTCACTTCCCTTTACCGCGATGGATCCTTCTTTGCGGTGGAGTGTGTCCTTTGAAATGGAAGGATTTTCCTCGGGGTTTTCCCCGTGATGCAACGCACTATGCTTCGTCTTCTTCTTCTGCTCCCTAGGAGGATAAAACTTTCAATCACTGCATGTTGTGCTTACAGTTGGCTAAACTTTAGCTTGTAATATTATTTTTTGCAACCCCACGTGCCCCCCTCTCAATAATGGCAAAATCAGAACCACTCATAACTTGGATCCACTTGGAAAGCTCTTCTTCGCACAGTCAGTGTCACAATCCTAGAACGAACCAACAGTCCAAGTTGACACAAATCAATTAATTGGATTTTCCACCCATGTTCAGAACCAGAAGGGAAGGGGTTTTGGCCGGACTGTCCACGTGCGAGACCGAGGTCATCGTCCCTCCAGAGTCGTCACCGTCGTCGGGTTGAAGAAGTTCAAAGCAATGGTAGCAGTAGCAGTGTTTGCTCGACCCCGTTTTCCATTTTTATCTGTTATCGATATGGAGAGGCGGAGGCATCGACATCGAAATAGAGGCTCTGATGGTTATGGTGATGATGATTGCTTTTGGGGGCTGATAATTTTCTTTTAAAAGGTTCGTTATGAACTAATTTGTTTCATTTAAACAATATCAAAAAAATCAAACCATCCACATTAACGACCCCCGGGTCTTTTGTGGTCTCTATTGCAAATTTCTGCCCGAACCTAGGAGTCCGAAGGCTTGAATGGGGAGAGCACCCAAACCTCTTTCTACTCCAAGGAACCTTCCACCCCAGTGTTTGAACTGACGACCTTTGGATTGTGAGTCCAACCGCCGCCAGCGATTCCACCGGAGTAGGCTTGGTTTGGTGTGTTGTTTGTACTTTATGGCATGGAGACGACTCCTACACCTGGAATGACTTAACGGCCTAACAACCAAGGCCGGGACCGACATTTTACTTCCTCATCCGATGGAAGGTTGCAGCAGATGGGAATCGAACCCAGAATCATCCGCTTACAAAGCGGACAGCGTAACCATTCGGCCACGCACTGCCACCACATAGCTGCCTATCAATAGCATACAAATAAAGATAAATTTCTTCAGAAAAACAATCGATAAGTCAAAAGAAATTGTTTTTGTCTGAAAAACACTTTTCGGGGCCTCAAGACATCACTGCTACAACTTTGATAAAAACACTTAGCCTGGAATTAATCATAAGAGCGAGTCCACGAAGTCTGCCCGCAACCTGCAATTTTCAAGGGTTGTTTTGGCATATATATATAACTAGCATCTGGGCAAAATATTGGCACTTCAGGTCAATAAGATTTAGGCCGTTTTAAGATTTTCGAGGTATTTTAGCCTTCAAATTATGTGTCCCGATTTACCCCACTTTCCAGATTAGTGGGGTCGTTGTGAGATGCACAGCAAATTTTGGATAGCCATTTCAGTAAAACAAATTACTGAATGCGATTCAGTTAACATCACTTTTGCTGAAATTCGGCCAAGAACAAAAACATCAGTAACTGCATATCTGTCAAACTGAAATATCACTTTTGACTTACTGTTTGGATGCTGCCGAGAGAAAATCCTCTCTTAAAATATGTGTTATGCGTTTTTTTTAAATTTTGTGTTGTGATCGTTAGAAACAAAGGTAAAGGTTTGGAGGATTGATGAAATAAATGTATAAATAACAGTACAGGACACATTTTTGATGGCAAGCAAAATCAAATTTTGATAACTGAAATACCAGCCACGATTGCAGAATCTCCAGCAATTGATCTGTCAAACTGACACAAAAAATTACTGAATTTTCAGCAACATAATTAGACATTTCTTTTGATGAAACTTCAGTTTTTCTGACAACCAGTTTACTCAAATTTCAGTAAACTATCTGTCAAAGTGACAAATGCCAGAATTCAGTAAAACTACAAATTACAGAATCGTTTACTGAAATTTCTGTAGATGAAATTTCAGTAAAACTTTACTAAATTTCAGTGAAAAGCATTACTTAATCCACCTTTAGGTGGTTGTTGCCTTTCTCACATTCATAAAGTGAATTTACTACACCCAAAACTGGCAGCGCTAGTCCGAGAGAATGATGGTCTCGAGTCGAGAGAATAGTGGTACCATTCACGGACGCAGAGAACACAGCTCGAGATGGGCGATAGAACTATTCTCTCGAGGTTCATTTGCAAAAAAAATTCATCCGTCAAACAAAAAACCAAAAGTGTCGACAACGGGAATCGAACCAGAGATCTTTGACAAACCAGTCAAATTAGCTGCCTCGGCCACCACAGCTTGGTGACCAAGGAGAAGTCAGAAGTCGATGTATGACACTTGTTGGAGATTTATTGATTCAACTAACGAATGAACTCATTTGTTATGATGGTGTGAGTTGGTACCATTATTCTATCGATTTTGGCACTGAGCCCTCAATAAATTTTGAGAGAACGATTATCTCGACTCTGAATTTTGGGTGTACACAGCCTCAAAAAAGTTCATAAATAACACTTATTTTTTATCAAAATATTTGAGATCCGGCCTCAAAAAAGTGTTTACATTATACTCAAGTGCTCATAGCTTTGGATGGGGTTGTCAGATCTTGAATCATTTGTACGCGTTGGAAAGGTCTTTGAAATACCTTTCTAACAATATATAGCATGTCGGGTTTTCTTACAAAAATCACCCTTTTTACAATCTTCCAAATTTAGCTAAAATTGTTTTTTTGCATAACTTTTGAAGTACTTTTCTAAACTTCATAATATTAACTAGGGTCTTGTGGGACCCCAAGACGGATCGAATGAGACCAAAACGGTCTAAATCGGTTCAACCAGTCCGGAGATAATCGTGTGCATATTTTTCGGTGCACGGACTTACAGACATACACACGCACAGACATTTTTTTCACAATTTGATTCTGAGTCGATAGGTATACGTGAAGGTGGGTTTTCGAGGTCGAATAAAGAAGTTCATTTTTCGAGTGATTTTATAGCCTTTCCTCATT
Source organism: Culex pipiens pallens (assembly GCF_016801865.2). Classification (NCBI taxonomy): domain Eukaryota; kingdom Metazoa; phylum Arthropoda; class Insecta; order Diptera; family Culicidae; genus Culex; species Culex pipiens. The sequence goes on along the minus strand of NC_068937.1, from coordinate 55,951,506 downwards.
GAGGTGAGGAAGGCAAAAAATTTGGTGTGCGGGTTTGCGCTGCTCCTGGACTTCTGGCCTGATTTTTTTTTTTACATATTTTACATACTAAACTATTTTGAACTCAAACGGGGAGCAGCTGTGGCTGAATGGTTACGGTGTTCGCTTTGTAAGCGAATGGTTCTTGGTTCGATTCCCATCTGCTTCCATCGAGAAAGTTAAGGACATAGAGGAAATATACCCATTCTAATCACTCTAAGCCGGTTGACCAATTCTCATCACTTTGCCATTTTCCGATGTATCAACAATAAAGAATTACTTGCTCACTTCAATTAGAGCTATTCATTACTTTGGAACAGTTATGAAAGCTGAAATTCATGATCAAATTACTGATAGGCCGATAATAGAAATAGGCTGAAAAAGGGTGATGTTCCCCTAGACTTGAAATGCTAAATATGAACGAAAAATCAAAGTTGCTTGAGGCGGGGTTCGAACCCCCGTCCTTTGCAATGGTAAGCAAAAATGCTAACCACTAGGCAATGGTGACTTGGTGAGCTTAGGCTGAATCTGGAATACTGTTACAACCAACAGGCAACGCCTTTCGGGGTGTATCCTAGGGTTCTACCTCTCCTACTAACATTGAGTCCAAAACCTCCCTACAAACATCTATACCTCTAAGGTGACGTAGGGGTTCTTGTTGCACTTTAGAAAGGTGTTTACTAACGATCCTTCCCATCTCTGAGGATAGCTTGGACCCGCCCACTAAGAATTTTGGCTCGAGCCTCGAGTCGAGGCCAGTATCCCCTTATGCCCTGGAGCCCTGGGTAGTATTACACACTCATCAAAAGATGAAGACATGGTATCTCCCGTGTTGGATTATTGTTCCGGATGAGGGTCTAATACAACCACACCAAACAGTGGGATAAGCGTTGTGGAGCCCCCAAATGCCTCCAAATGCTAATGCTAATGCTAAACTATTTTGAACACAAGCGTACAGGCTTTTGTGTGAAATTGCTGTAACTTATAGTAAATCAATAGTTTGAATGAACAACAAACATAAGCAACAAGCTTTTGGTGTGGCACTCCTTAATGAAACTTCGGACTTAAAGGACTTCGGGTACAAATATGAGCATTAAACAATGATAATCTTAAAGTATTTCATCAAAATGCTTTTTATTACCCAATAGGTTTGTTAAAGTATTTTTTTAAAGTGACCGAGTTTACCCTTCTTGAAACTAGTGCAAGAATTGTTGATATAAGGCAAATGTGTCTCAAAATGTATATTATTTGAGAAGCAATCATTGAGATTTAGTCAACGATATCTAATAAATGACGTATTCCACAAATTTACAAGGTATAGGAAAATCGTCATCAAAAAGTATCACGACTTGTAGGATGCTAGGATACTATTCTGAACAACTTTAAGAAGAAATGTTGCCGAAATATTTTCAGCGAAGCAAATGAATTAGTGTGTCTTTGATGGCTGGCGTCACAATCAGGTTCTTTGGGTGCACATTTTTTGGGTAAACAATTTGTGTACCGTCATCTGGGGCAAAACGGGACACATGGGGTGAAATGAGACAGCTGTTTTAGCTTTGTTACTGCACAATATGTTTACATTTTTGATGTGTTTCGGATAGAACAGACAGAGAACAACAAAAATAGTGCATCGATTTCCAAATTTCAAGCTTAAAGATTGCTTTTAAAAACTGCTGTCCCTATTTAGACTATAGTCCTGATTCGCCCATAAAAGCAAAGCAATCCACCTTAACGACCCCCGGGTCTTTTGTGGTTTCTATTGCAAGTTTCTACTCATTTCTAGGCGTCCGAAGGTTATGTGTGGTGAGTCACCCAAAACCTCTTTTACGCAAATGGACCAACGTTTTACTTCCCCATCCGATAGAAGGCTAATTCGCCCATGTTGACGGTAAAAATATTATTGTTGGAGTCATGACTTGAATTTATTGTTCATTTTTCTAAAATCAATTTTAAATATGACATAAATTAACAATGCAGTGTACAATATTTTAAAAAAGTTACCAAACGAGGATTGATTCTCTATATGCACATAACAATGATTTGGTTTCTCAAATATTTAGTTTAAAATAAGTCATGCTAAATAAGAAAGTCTCTTTCTCACCCCCAACTGACGCAGTGTTCACTATATTTTTGTCTCACTGCTCTCGATAATGTGGCACAGTAGTGTGGCAGTTTTTTTTGCGCTACCTCTGGCCCGGTAATCTTCATATCTCTTCTCACAGCACGTTGGAACGCGATGATGCACCAGTTTCGAGATGATCGAAACAACACGATGGGAAGTTATTTGGTTACGTGAGAAAAATGCGCTCATCGCAGTTTTGGAGTTTCGAGCCCGGGTCGGCACCGCGTAACGCGATTGAACGCCCGATTGGAAAATGGTGTGTACCGTCCACCTCCCACAACTGTCACCTTCCCCGCTGGGTGTTTCGCGTTGGCACGAATTGAAAATGCGTACCGCGAAGATGAGCACAGTAGCTGGGGGTAGAAATTGACAAAATATTGGTCAGAAGGGGCGATCCGCTTCGCGGATGATGGCGATTTGAGGCATTTGTCGAAAATTTTAGGAATATTTTTAGCCGTTCTAGGAACGGTAATACGACTGTTTGCTATGCTTCATTGAGGAGAGATTCGGGATTCCTGGAACGGATTTAGTTAAAACGGATAGGTTTTGCGACAGCAGTAACCAAATGTACTCCACGATTGGGTAGTTCCGGAAAAACACTCGGTTTGCTGTGTAATAATATCAAAAAGATAAATTAATAAATCGACACGATGTTTGGGTAACACCAAAAAATCATGTGCAGTGATGCGATCTCCACCCGAATAGAAAAAGTCTTGACGATTTTGGAAACACTTCGATGTTTACAAATTCAACAACTTGATTTACCGGATTTGCCAGCTGAGACATAATATTATCATAAAAGTGGCCAGACTTACTGCGTAAAGATTAGCGCAGATATGATTCGTTTGAAGGCCAACTGTTGAAAACAAGAATGAAAATTATTTTTGGAACTAACAGCTGAGTCATAACGTTTGACGTTACCATTGTACTACAATTTTTGCATTAAAAATCCTGTGGCCAAGATATTATGGAAAAATATTTAACTAAATCTTACAATGTTATTTATACAGCATATCTTACAATGTTATTTATATAGCATAACAGGTGCCCTTAATTTGAGAAGTTGTCAACCTCAGTCGATGTTTCTTCTTCCAACCCCCTTAACTCGAGTACAAGTTTTATTTGCTCCTCTCACTCGTCTGGAAGATTAATTGCCACCGTTTCGTCAGTGCATGACTAACCGGGGACTAATTACTTGCCGCGGTAACTCGTGCGTAGCAGGTTCCATTTATATTCCATTCCCCAACGGCACGGTATCGGTGTCGATTCCAAAATCCTGATTTAGCCTGCGAAAAAAAAAACCCGTCGTCCATTGCGAAAATTGTGCGAATCTTCCCCCTTCCTTTCACCCCTCAGGAAAGCCACCGACCCTCGGCGCCACCGAGTTCCACGAGCAGGAGAAAAACAATATTGGAAAATCAATAAACACAGCGCCCCTCCCTCCTCCGGCGGAGGTGGCGACGACCATCGGTGGTGCGCGTCCCGGTTCCAAGGGAGAGAACATGCCAGAGAGAAAGAGCGAGGGAGAACACGAGAGAGGGAGGGAGTGCGACGGGCCGGGTCTCAGCCCTCCGGGACACAAGGACTCGACGGAGTCCTTGGAACAGGATTTATCAAGTTCTGGAAGGTCTTGAAAAAGGGTTTCTAAGGTATCTTGGATTATTCAAACTCAAAGATATCCTTTGTACAAATGGTGGCCTAACTTTAAGGCGCAGGTTGAAAGGTAAATCGGTGACGACGACGACGACGATGACGACTATTGTAAGGTGTTGTCTTTTATTTTCGGCGAGCCCCTCACTATCCAGAATCGGATCCAACTGTTCCGACTCGGTACTCCGGAGTTCCGGAACACCACTAGTGTCCACGAAAACTCCACCGCGACCTATTACGTTCCGTCACCACACCAGACACTGAAATCATGTTTTTTTCACATGGTCCGACCCCAGGGTCGTACCTTCAATCCGAAAGTCCGATCTTCACTACCCACCACTCGGAGTTCCGAAGCGGAGCGCCGTTCCGGGACCACAACTGTGTGGACCCTCCCGCCGCGGTCACTTTTCACGTTCACCGGAGGTTACACGCACGGATTTTCCCGGAGCCCGAAATTTTTTCACCAGCTTGTTGTTTGCGACACTCCGAGACTGCTGCGAACGTCGAAAAATTTTTCACCATACCAAAGTGTGGTGTCTCCAGCGCGAACTGTCACACGCACACCAAGCCAACATATGGCACGACCACTCACGTAAGAACGGTTTGTAAACTTGTAACCACACCACACACGGCACACAGCAGGATTGCGTGTGCCAGTCTCTGGAGAGGCTCTCCAGGCCAATGTAATCCATGGCTTTCTACCTAAGGTACTCGCGATTGAGTGTGTAGTAGTGCGGTTGTCAAAATCGTTATCTCTGACTCTCTCACTCCACGGTCACTGACATTGTTTATGTTTTGGTTTTCGTGGCACGGTCCATTGTTCGTTTGTTATTGTTTTGGTTTTAGTGGCACGGAGTCATGCACTTATATTAATGCAAAGCAAGATCGCGAGTACCTATGATATACAGCCTTGAATGTAATCCATTCTAAAGAGGTACGGCTATGTCGCTATAGCTGTATTAGTGAGAGCACGCATAGAAAAAAAATTGCTCAGTTTTGTTACGAAATCCAATTTTGTGCTGTATTTTCCTCCGTGCACTGGCAGAACAGAAAGACTGTGACGTCATACCGTTTGTTTTGGTTGCGAAGTGCTAGTAAATTCCGGAGATTTTTAGTTTTAAACCGATTCCAAAGATCCTGTGCGGCGTAGAACCTGCCGGAACGTTTTTCCAGTTGGATGACAAGCTCAGCAAGAAGGTAAACAAAATTTGTTGTTGATTGTAGGAAAAATCAACTAAATACATCCGATTTATTTCAGCTGTGCCAGCAAATTGGAATCCAGTCGTGTCAGCTTGGACAAAAGCGTTTCGATCCGGAAGAGCAAGAAGCTGATAAATTGATCGGCAAAGGAAGTGACCGTTCCCGTGAAGCAACCAGTTGGCAAACCTTGTGGCAGTAGTTTTTGAGCCGTTGAAGCAGCAGCAGGTTCTACTATGTAATCAGCAGCACCATCACGGCCGAGGTGCGCCCCTGCACGTGATGCACTCGGAGCAGTCGCAATACGGCAGCGTCTGGCCCTTGGAGAAGATGAACGGTGACGGTGGCCAGAAAATTCTGCTGCCGCCGGAGGTGTTGTTGAGTTGTTGGTGGTGGTGGTGGACACTTCCACCTGGCAAGTGTTGGCGTCGTCTTCGTCGGCGACGGTTCTGGCACTCGGACTGTGAATGTTAATGTTAAATCGAACACCCTCGTGTTACTACTGGCACTGCTTACGAGGTGTGGACTTTTTGCATAAGGATTTGCGGCTGGACCACAACAGGGATGACTTGAAGAAGGCCGGCGAAGAGAGGCCCTTTAGTTTTTGTCGACCTGGAACCCAACGACGAGGTGGAGGAAAGCATCACGTTGCCTCCGAGGTCAAACGGGAACGAACTCGTTGTAGGGTTATCTGCAGCAGTTGATGCCCTTCTCGTTGCTTTCGAGGAATGGCCTATGGCGATGGCTTGCGCGGTTCCGAGGCAGACTCGGTTTGCGTCAACTCGGTCTTGGTCATCGCTTGCCCAGCAAGTCGTCACATCGACGTGTCACGTTGGATTGCCGCTGCGAACTACAAGTTAGCAACACAAGTTCGTTTTCCAGCGTGACCTGGACAACATGCGCAAGGATTAGACTTTAAGCACAACAGCAACAGAAACCAGATCGGTGTTTAGCAGGATCCGCATCTCCTTCAATTGTACTACCAATCTTCGGAAAACGCAAAAAGTTTTCAGACTAGCCAACATAAAATGAATCATCTTTCTTGTAATTAACAGCGTAACTAAACGTTTTACTTAAGTATCAGTTAAGATTCCCAATTCGAAAATAAATAAAATTCTCAAATCTAATCTTTTAATATTTCAAAGTATTACAGAGAATCAGAGAATAAAAAAAAAAATCTGTATAATCTCTATTGTAGTAGATTATGTAGAAATGTTGATTTCAAATGGAAATAATGTATTTCGATACTCACATCGTTTTATAGAGGTCTTCTCTCATCAGGACCTCGTAAAATCAACCCTGAGGACCCCAGTTCATTCCAGATTATGACCACCATGAAGAAAAAAAATTCTGTGCGGTATCGATACCCATATTTCCCTGTTGGGACTTCCCTAAGGGCTTCCGGTTATTCTGGATAACGGTCATTTTCGTTAAAATAACAATTCATGGTCTGTGCTTTGTCAAATGTATTCTAAAAACGCATTAATTATAAAAAATAGCATTTTACATCAAATCCCTATATTGCCCTGTGGAAGCCATGTAATTGAATGTCGTTTGTAGTGTTAATGTTGTAGTTAAGCATGAATCCCTTAATCGGAAATTTTCCACTGGGATTCATTAGCTAATAAATGTGTCACGTCCTCCACACACCTTTCTTGTTTTGTAAACCGCGCTTTGAATAAAAATGTAAACGTCTCAGCCCTGTTAAAATTAGTTTATTTGTTTATGTGCTGCAGGGGGCTGTTGACAGTAAGGAGTCCATAACCAGGGGGCTCAAATTGAGCTCTTTGGTATGGGGGAGTGTGGTGGGCCAAAAAAAAAAAAAAAAAAAGCCAGAACGCTATGACGTCATAACTAGCGGCATCGCGAATGTTGACACTTTTTCGCTCACTAACTCAAGACCAATACGTTTTCAGCCGGACCTCTTAATATACGGACATTGTCTCCAGTCCACTTTGACAGCGCGAAATGTCAAAGTTGCGACGGAACGGCGAAGGTCTTCTTTTGTTCGCGCAGCAGCAGTGCCACATCCAGTACCAATACTATCGCAAGAGCAGTGTTTTGTTTTGCGTGTTTGCTTTCGTGCCGTCCTTGTCGAGTCATTTACGGGAATCGCGAGAGAGGAAAAAAGTGCGCAGATAAACAAAGCAGAAGTGACGGGAGCGATGTGAGAGTCAAGGAATCGGATTGGAAGTTTTTACGCAAGGGTGGTCGTGTTTGGACGTGTTCGGTGCAAGGAAATTATTGGGACGAGGGAGCAAATCAAGCGTCGGGTTCAGTTCCGACTACACAGCGTTCAATATGGCGGTTATGCACGAAGGAGGCAGTAGGCATATGAAAGCCCGGAGTGCAGAAAGAAAATTAAAAACTTCAAAACCTAGTACAAACTATGATAATCGTCTCAGAAATGCAGGGACATGAACAAGGAATAATGTTCGGACACGTTTTCTAATCGAGGTCCATGAGCTGGGTTACAGAGATGGATTTCATTACGAAAGATGTGATTGACACGTTTTATGAGGTAGTTGACATTATAAATAACAATCCAGTTGTTATTCCAACAGGATACGGCGATAGGAACACCCACTTATTCCGTATATGCGTGATTAAAGGTTACGATCGTATGAATGGTTCATTATTCCACCATTACGTAAACGGCTTAGATTGGCTTTTCAAAGTTTCTGCGCAAAAGCACATTGAAGACCATCCTGCTCAAGCGAATCCAGCCTGCTCCAGTATGGCCCGTGAAAAACCAGATGAGACTAAAAAAAAACATTCCATATGGCCATTGATCGCACTAAGATCGGATGATGTGACAGTAGCAACAGCGTAAATACTGCTAGAAACATATTGCCCAAACCAGCAGAATTCGCAAAAATCCTCGGGAACATCACACCTGTTGTGGAAAAGTTTCTGCTTGAAAAACATCCTCCATGCACCAACAAGTAGGGGGTGAGGGGGTAATATGCACCCCCGGGGCAAAATGCACCTCCTGCTTTTCTCGGTATTTGGAAGAATTTTCCAGGGAAAAAGTAATAGAAATTGGAAGCTTAACATTGCTCAACCATGCTGAAAAAATTTGAGCATCGCAGTATAGAAACAGCTCAAGTTATTTGCAAAACTTTAAAATGTTGTGTTTTCATCTAATTTTCATTGAACTTTCATTATGATTTTTGGACAATATAAAAAGCATTTATTGATATTGTAAGTGTTAAGGTATATAGTTTTTGTCATAATCTTCATTATTCTGTAGATAGATGAGTCCAAAAACATCGAAAAATGCATTTTTAATTAAATTTTCTGCAAAAAAGCGTGGTCGGGGCAAAATGCACCGCTGTGAAGCTCCTTTGTAAAAACAGCGGTGTCATCTAGTGGTGACTAGTGAAAACTGCTTTTACCCGGTGCATTTTGCCCCATGTTGTGGTGCATTTTGCCCCGTTGTTGTAGTGCATTTTGCCCCAATGTTGCGGTGCATATTGCCCCGCATGGTTGTTTGAAAGGAATCAAAAATGTTTTTAGAAATTTGATATTTTCGAAAATTTTTGAGGTTTTTTAAGACTTTTCTTACATGGATGATGAAGAATAATAGTTGTTTTAGAACATCGAACAAAATTCTTCCACAGTAATGCTGTAATGATTGAGAAATCACTGTTTTCTCTTAGGGGGTGCATATTACCCCCTCTCCCCCTATAGTCAATATATCACTCGATCGGATCAATATATCACCCGATCGGATGAACTTGAACATTTTGTTTTATATCAATTTCAAACTAATCAAACTTAAGTTTTGCGCTTTATGAAATTGTAGCATAGTAGGTACTGGACGTTGCCGTCCGTGTTAGGGAAGGGGTCTGCAACGCAACTAGCACACTGTTGTGTGGGTTTCCAACACAGTTTCAACAGTGTTCAGTTCAGTGAAATCACTCTAGCGCTGACGGCGAGGAGTAAACATCAACCTGGACTTGGCCTGGAGGCCCAGAAGCAGTTGGCCTGGAGTAAGGGACAGTAAGATATAACCATTAACATATAATACAGATAATATGTGATGGAAATACAATTTATTTATTTTATTTTATAACTCTTTACTACGGATTTCACCAAACCGAAATCTGTGAGACTTATTATTTAATCTCGACGAAACGAGTACATTATGTGGCAACACTACACATACCTTAGATTTATCATTGATTTGCTAGTAACTAGACATTTTTTTTTGATAAGAAAGCCGTTAACATCACAATTACATGATATCCACAACAAGTAAGCACTACAAAAAAGATCAATATAGTGCAAAAATTGAAAATTGAAAGCATATTAAACTCGGCAGATATCTCTAGATAATTTTTAGATTTCTCTAGGTAATGCAACTCAAAATCATTCGCGTAGCTACACACGCACGACGTTTGTGCTCGAACAAAAAAGTGCATATCAGTGATCCCAAACCGCGTTCCCAGCTCTGATTGACTAAGATTTATCACCAAAATCCCGTTTGCGTCGCGAACTCCACGTTCCGATTGAACACTACCCGTCAACAACAATTTCTGCTTTTGCTGATCCACGAAAACTTCGTACCGAGTTCGCTTACAATCCGCCCAGTCCATCCTTACGTTTTCTAGGCTGATTCTCGGGAACGGAACTCGACTTGATTGCGTCGAGTTGATGCAGTTGATTGAAGTTCGCAGAACTCCGGCGTGGTAGGACACCGTAGCCTCCAGACATAAACCCATATCCAGCAGCCTGTCGAAGTCGTTGAACGGGTTGTGGTTCAGCTTGTTCGGTGAGAGATAGTTCAGCCGGCCGGAAATGTGAAAATCCTGCTTGATCGGGTCGTTGGACTTTAGGTGGTGAAGAGTGCAACCATATTTGGGTGGCAAATCTTGGGCAGCGGTTAATTGAATGGCTATGAGTAGAAGGAACATCGCAACCTGTTCAGGTGGGTTAGTCACAATGAAATGGCCAAGTTTGTGAAGAGGAAACGTTTTATTATTTCCTACTTGATCAGCATAACTAGTTTTTCCTAGAATTACTAATTATAACGTAATTTGTAACTTTATTAGAAACTTTTATTACAAATAACTTCTACTGACGTAATCATACAATTTCTTTTCCTAAGATACTTTCCTAGGTCATCCAAATTCACCGCGAACCGTAAGCACATTTTCACGGTTTCCGCTGAGTGTAAAAAAAGATCCCAGCGCCAAACAACAGCAATCACATCAAAGCTTATGAAGTGTGAAAAGAGCAGGAAGAAGCCACTTACCCCATCCCCTTTAAGAAAAAAATGACACCAAAAGAAAAAAACACCATTCTTTTCGTTTCCTCGAAAAAAAAAAAAACGAATGGGTGGGTGAAAAATTCTTTCTCCCAAAAGCAAGGCCAAAAAAATGACAACACTCCATGTAAATTCCAGAACCCCCCGCCTCGAAATTCGTCAGATAACGACAGCCTGTTGGTCTGATGAAGACTCTAGTGGTGCGGAGATATTTGAATAAGTAATATGATAAATTTTATAGGATTTTTTTTGTTGCTGACCTGCTGCCGGATGGGTGGCTATTGTTGCAGGATGCGTTAAGGACCCTCTTGGGATGTTGTTATTTGAGAGCGGTGGTGATTGCCGATGGACGGCGGTCGATTACGGTAAATGACTGTTGTGACGAATTGGGCACCTTTTGATCACTTTATTTGGTTTGGTTGGGTTCGTTGATTGATTGATATTTGAAGAAAATAAAAAACTGTATTGTACGCCTTTTAAATTTTCTGATCCAAGAACTTTGAAACTTTTTGTCTAAGTTTATGTTCATGTTATATTTGTTCAATTGCCTTAGATACTTGCAAACTTTATTTGAAGTTTTTACTCCGACCAACCTCCCCTCGCCCATCCAATCTCCTTCCAAATTTTCCCGAAAAATCAGAAAATATTTTCGAAAATTTTAATTTTCATTTTAAAACTCATGCAATAAATGATTGACTAATAGAAATGCATTGTAAAGTGTCTGTTTTTGTATTTTTCATCAAATCGGATATTTTAAGATTTTTTTTCACAAATTTTGAATTTCCGAAATTTGGGAAAAGATATAAAAATTAAAATGCATAATTCATTAATTCATTGTTATTTTGATAATTTTTGGTTGTAGCATAACTGTAATAAAGTTTGAAAGCGCGTTGTTATCCTTGTTGCATAAAAAAGAGCATGTTGCTTGTAATAATCATTCGAGTTTTTTTTTGTACCTTTTTATTTCTTTGATGAAACTTTATAATTGAACTTTAAATCCAAAACAAAACTCATTTTCTAAACCAATTCAGGTCAAATGTTTGCAAATATTTATCAAAGGAAATGTCGCTAGGTGGCAATTGTTTTCCGACAAATTCAAATATTTCAATGTAAATAGACGTCAAATCAACAAAAAACAATCTGAAATGCATCTTTATGCCTTGATAATCAAATAAAGCAGGTTTGAGCTCGTTTTAAAACTTGATTTTTTAATGGAAATCCTACGTACAGCACCGTAACCGAGACCGTAACCCTTTTTTCCTCAATACTTAGATATTTTGGAAAGCTATGTTTGACTTTTAGTGCCTTTTTCGAAATCGAAAATGAATTCACACCTTTTTGTAACACTGGAACGCTCAACGCATGTCCAACTTACACGGAAGCCAAGCCTTCCAAAAAAGGTGGAACGGTAATTTCAACTCGCTGATTCTCGGGAATTACTCAACCAATCGGGACGATTCTTGTTTCCAGTGATTTGTAAGAATGTCTAGATGATCCTAAAATTTAACAGAACTTGATTTGATCAAATCTGTAATTTCTGTGACCGAAAACATCGTTCCACCTTTTTTAAAACGACTGCCTCCTCGGAATTTTCGGCGAATTTTTTTTACTCGCTTCGCTAGGAGACGGTGATTTTAGCGGATTGCAGACTGAATTTTCGCTATGTGATGTGATGATTGTCTAAAACCAAGTTGCCTAGCAATCGAAAATTGGTAATAGAACCAATTCCACATGAAATAGATTCTCACAACAATGGCAGCAGTCCATTGCCGGCCGCTTCCATTTCCACAGCGCACCAAGGGCAAGGAAAAGGATTTGGAAGACGGGAAGTGTTGATTCTCCACTTTTTTCAGAGTATTGAAGAGTAAGTTTCACAAACAAGTGGAGCTCAGTCTGCGATCAGCAGAGAAGTGAGTCGCCGTCTGAGCTGAAAGCAGTTCGGGCAATTTTCAACATCATCGTGACTTAAGAACGTTACCGTCCAGTGCACCGTGACGTGACACAATGTTCGAACTGTTTGCAGTTTGGGCATGGTGGAAGGAACTGTTTTATCAAGAGTCGTTGTGCAACCTGCGGAGGTGAGCACAAAACTCAAGCTTGCAACACAATCAACGAGAACATCGAAGCCAAATGCTTCAATTGCGGCGGCGACCATTCGACCAAGAATCGAAGCTGCCCAAAACGTGCTGAGTTTGTAAAAATTCGGCAGCAAGCGACGTAAGGCACCAACCAAATCGTCGCAAAACACCACCAGCATTCACGGAAGTGGATTTTCCTGCTTTGGCGTCACCTGGAGCGGGATCTGTTCGAGTGGTTCCAAATCTGCAGCCATTGTCGTTGAATCAGTGGCAAAAAGTTGCAGAGAATACAACACCTCCTGGCTTCAGTCAGCAACCGAGGGAAAACCAACCAGCATCAACGGATGAAGGCAGCAGTGACCTGTTTTCACCACAAGAACTTCTGAACATTTTCATCGAGATGACAACAACACTGCGTGGTTGCAAAACTCGTGCGGAACAAGTAAGAACGCTTGGAGGATTTATCTTAAAATACAGTTCGTAGTTTACTCGTTCTAATGATTTTGAATATTTCAATGAATTTGCTTTTTTAGTTTTATGTTAGGATTAGTTGTTAAAATATTTTTTTTTTTTTACCCAAATGTATTCGATTCAATGCAAAAATGTAAAACAATTTGAAGTGAATAAATGAATGTGAACAGTTAATAAGAAAACGAAAAATATAACAAAGATGAAGAGCATGTAGCCATACCACTTAGAATGTAAATGAAATGTAATTATTATAAGAAAGTTCAATAAAGACATATTTAATTTCAAATTTCAAACAAGTGGAGCATCGACACTTCCCGTCTTCCAAATCCCTTTCCTTGTCCCTGGTGCGCGGTGGAGATGGGAGCGGCCGGCAATGGACGGCTGCCATGGTGGTGAGAATCTGGTTCAGGTGGAATTGGTTCTATTCCCAATTATCGATTCCTAGGCAACTTGGGCTTAGACAGTCATCACATTACATGGCGAAAATCCAGTCTGCGGAATGGAATCGACGTAACACCTTATAATGTGGCCCTCTTAAACCTTGCGGTTTCGTCAACGGATCCACAGGCGTGTATCGTTCTTTTTGCGACAAGACTCCGCCTCCCGGGTCTCCTAAGTGTGAAGGTATGGGCACGGGGAGAGGGCACCGAATACCTATATTTACACTTAGAATTTTCCAGTCCGCAATCCGCTAAAATCACCGTCTCCTAGCGAAGCGAAGTATTGAAGAGTAAGTTTCGCTTGGAGTTGGACGGTTTTTTGAAAGGTGAATGGTCTGAGGAGCCACCCTAGGCGAATGGTAAGGACCGTTTTGCATTTTTGTTCGAATTCTGCGTGTGTTCTCATTTCTAATGGGAAAGCTTTCAAATCTACTCATCTCTTATTGGTTGAATTCGAACAGTCGCCCAGGCTATTTTAAGCGAGGTATTTTTACATTCCATTTCAACTGCGCTTGCAATCTTGAATGCAATCTTGTTTGAGTTCTGAAATTTAACTTGCATTCCATTTAATTCTTTGTCCGATTCATGGATTCAAGTATATCAGTCTCAGCCCTCCTCATGCTACGAATGCTCCACGGTTAAGTGGAAAGCATCTTTGCTTGCCAATCGAAAGGACAGGGGATCGAACCCCGCCGTGAGCTTCAAGTTTTTCATTTAATTCAAATTTTAATGAGTCCAGAACTTTCTCGTTGGGAACAGATGGGTAACGAACCCAGGACCATTCGCTTATAAAGCGAACATCGTAACCATTCAGCCACAACCGCTCCTTCGCGGATTTTTTTTTACACGCGAGAAAAAAAATGGAACGATGTTTTTAATCGCAAAAAATTGCAGATTTGATCAAATTAAGTTCTGCAAAGTTCTAGAATCGCCTAGACATCCTAACAAATCATTGGAAAGAAGAATCATCTTGATTGGTTGAGTTAGGCCCGAGAACCATTGAGTTGAAGTTACCGTTCCAACTTTTTTGGAGCCTTGGGCGTTGAATTGGTAATAAAGAACACGGTGTTTGAATTTCCCAGCAAAGATATTTTTTGAAAACGTGATAACACATTTCTACGACATCTGATTACTAAGATACAGCCACTTAAGTTTTCAATACTTTGAAAATTTGGGTTTTTTCAGTGTACTTTTCAGCCCCCCTTTTTAAGCTGAAGATATCTTGGCAACTATTGATTAGTTTTTTGAACTTTTGGAAAAAGATGCAGGTTGTTATGTTACACATGACTAAGGCTACCAACTCTTGCTGAGCAAAAATCGCAATCTAATGTTTTTTTTTTATTGAAAAGGTCCTAGGGGAAATTCTCGTATGTTGTGTAGGTTAAGCTCTCGCTCCTATCTCCATCCAATTTTGCTGATTTTCACGATTTAAACAACTTATTTTACAAAACTTTCGATAGAAACCTGGTTGCTCACTTCCTATTTAGCTCTTTATCACTCAATTTCAGTCGAAGACGCTTATAATGAGCTGTAATTAAATGCCAAAGTGCTGATATGGCAACATTAGAGGCACGCTGGAATTAGATGCTGTTCCCCTATAACATGTGAAACATGTTCCCCTATAACTTGTGAAACACAACAGTTTGTAAGACCTGTAAAGTTAAGTTTTAGAAAGCCTTTGGAAATGGATTAATATATTTAGTAAGGAATTTCTAAAAAAACAGTTCTAGAGTTTTTTTAAAAGGTCCTATCAACATATAAAAGAGAGTGGTGCGCTGGAAGTGGGGACGCGATGTCGTGATTATTCAGGTTATTTTTTGTGTGCTTTTGTGTCGCTGTTCGTATGGGCGAGTGATTGTGGTAATCGAATGAGAGTGCATAATTGGCAAAGGGAGCGTTGTCGTAAAAAAAAATCGAAGTGAAAAGTTTTTTTTGTGTGCCTTTTGTTTCGCATTTTTGTCGTGAATTGTATGCTGCGACGAAGCCACGCGCTTGCCTTACTGAATTATTTGCGTCTTGGGCGTTATTTTCGTTAAGTAATTTGTGTTTTATGTGCTTTTGTAATCTTAATTCACTGTTTTGTGATTTTCAAAGCCCTTTCTATATCAACGTTGATCGGAAGGCACGGCGTCGGGTAATTCCTGTCCAAAAATATGTACGATTAAAAATATTATATCGGTGAAAATTGCGTTTTCAGAAAAAATGTGCCGTAGGAAAAGGTGCATGGTGGCTCAAGTAAATTCTTAGAATTTGATAATAAGTCTTATTATGTGGTGTGTTTCAAAATGTTTTACATTTCATTTACCTTTGATTAACATAAACTTTCGATAAAAGTATTTTTTTAACAATTTTTTAAAAAATTTCTTCATGTACCGGGTGTGTCCATTAGCACGAAAAAAAAATTGAAAAAGGCAATTTTCACCGATAGATTATTTTGAATCGAACGTATTCCTAATCAGGAAGGTGAAACACAACTTTTCACGCATAAATCTCCCATGGGTGCTATGAAAATTTTGGAATCAAGTTAAACAAGCCAAAAAACAAACAAAATAAAATCAAAATATACGAATTTTTATATTTTTTGATGATTCCAAAATGGTCAAGATAAGATAAGTTATTTATTTTAAAATTATTTAAACAATCATTTATGTAAATTGACAGACTATTAGGCAGTACTTTTCGGGTGGATATCTAAAAAAAAAATATATTTAGATTTTTTATTTATCCGAAAAACTTTTTTTTTCAGTAAAATCGCATGCAAAGTTTTGGTCCATACTTTTTGTTGTACCTTACTTACTAAATGGCTCAATATTTGCTAGGTTTCGTCCCCTAAAATGTATAAATTCTTAAAATTAAAAAATACGGATTATGGGAAACTATAGATTTTATGAAAATAAAATAAAAATCGGCTACAAAATCCTTGTTTATTTTTAAAAGGTTTCATCAAATGCACCGAAGCAATCAAATCGATCAGAAAAATTATTCCAAGAAACAGATTTCCGATTATTTATACTGTTGTTCCTTGAGCTATTTAGGGCTCTTGGCCAAATATGAGCAAAATCGGTCAACATTTACTCATTGATACTCAACGGTGAAGTTTGTATGGAAAAAATTGAAAAAAATGTGTGGAAACCCCTTTTTTCTTACTGCTTGGTCTGCATGGTGCGCTTTATCATTTTTTTTCCAAAAGTGTGATTCTCATTGGAAATTTAATGCTCTACAGTTTTGTACAACATACCAAATTTGTAAAACTCGATCCTGAAAAGTTATTAGCGATTATGTATGAAAATATTTTTTATCACCAACTTTAGGCTCGGGTTTCAATGGGTTAATTTCAACCAAATTCGCTCAAAATTTGCACAGATGCTTAAAATAACCCAAAAAACATTTTTCCGCTTGTGGAGTAGGGAGTCATTTTTCTGGGCACCCTAATGGACAGCTGCCAAAATTGTATGGAGCCTTGTACTGCCCATAATTGAAAATTCGGCTATTATGCCAAATCAAGTATTCCGAGAAAAACGCGTTTGTCACAAAATCTACGTCAAGGCAATTTCCCATAAGAGTGGCATATTAGCCGTTTGGTTTTTCGCATCGGCAGCCAAGTCTAAACACTATTTCAGTGAAATTCAAGTTCCAGAAGATGCGTTGGAACATCCTCTATCACCTAGTGCTAACATCTCGTTTTTGGCAAAAGTGGATTAGCCGTTTTTTCAATGGTGGGCAGTGTATCGGTGAACCAATCACACATAATGCCCCCTACATAAAATGAATCAAAACAAAAATACAAATAAAATCTTTTTCCAGTTTTGATGGTAAATTACTCACAGTCAAAAATGGCTTAAAACACTTAACTTGTACATTTTCAAGTCGCCGAACTTTCCGCTTGGTAAAAATTGTGACATATGGGTCATTCCAGGTCAACTGAGTACACTTTTGGACTCGACCTTCACCGATTTGGACCAAACTTGGAGGGAACGTTTATCTATCGATAGTTAACAGAAATCCCAAGTTTGATGCTGATTGGACCATCCCTCTATTTTTGGCACCGCCCTCTTTTTTGGCGATTTTCTAAAAAAACTTTTTTTTCTTTTAATCATAACTTTGCAACTATTTGCAAAGATACAGCGATTTTACTGAAAAAAGTTTGATTTTGCACTGCACTCTGTCCTATGAATTCAAATCCGAAATAAGTTTCTCACATATAAAAACCGAATTATGCGAGATTCATTCCTTTTTGTTGAAAAGTACACCATGAACTTCCGAGTGCTGCGCAAAATCAAACTTTTTTCAGTAAAATCGCTGTATCTCGTCAATAGTTCATTTTAGTTTGAAGTCTATATTGATTATTATGTAAAATTGTCCGGGGAACACGATGGCGATAAAATAAAAAAAATAAAAATATAATCAATTGGTCAAAACTGAATTTTTATACTTAAAACGATAAAATTTAAGGGTTAAAATTTTATTTTTATCGAATTCCTTGGACAATTTTCTATAAAATGCAACCTGTAGAAAGTCTTTTGCTCAAATAGTTGCAAAGTTATGATTAAAAGAAAAAAAAGTTTTTTAGAAAATCGCCAAAAAAGAGGGCGGTGCCAAAAATAGAGGGATGTTCCAATCAGCATCAAACTTGGGATTTCTGTTAACTATCGATAGATAAACGTTCCCTCCAAGTTTGGTCCAAATCGGTGAAGGTCGAGTCCAAAAGTGTACTCAGTTGACCTGGAATGACCCATATTTTAAAACTTACTTACTGTATCAATGAACCTGTTTTGATTCGGGTAGTCATCGGAGGGGAAATTCCTGATTCGAGCAGATGAGGGGAATTTCGGGATCCTGCGCAGATGCTTGTGGCATGGCCAGCAGTTAGCAGTTAGCTCGAAACACGCATGTTTCCAGCAGTCAAACCTGAATGCTTGTGCAGGGCTGTGACTGAGGGGGGAAATATATTTATTTATTTTTTCATTAAGTTTGTATGAATAACTCCGAAATATGGCATATCTATTGGATATTTATGAAGTCATTGAAGTTATGTAAAACCATAAGAAATGTACATAAGTCAATGGTCTTTGTCTAGTCAAACCCGTCACTTTGTCTTATGACGATTGAAACCAAGAACAATGACTCTCATATCTAAAGTACAGCGAAGCTTTACTGACTCACTTAATGCAAATTGTTGTTCCGATGCTGCTTCGGCGGATGTGTCCTCAAAATTTAGTCATCCTTTGTCGTCTGTGTGCCCTGTGCCAAGTTTAGGAGAGCTCGAGAAAGTGAACCTTATGGCCTCATAAAATGTGCATTAAATTAACATATTTTGGGGTTTCGCTGTGTGACTGAGGGTATTTGTGTGTGTGTGTGGTTTTGTGGGATGATGATCCACAATTATTGAGCGAAGGGATTGCTGTCATTGAAGTCCTGGAGGATGGAATTGTTATGGGAGTTGGCTTTTCAGGACGAGGGATTAGTGATGAAATGTGTTGAATAAGTCAAAATATTCGCATTGATAAACACACTCACATGTAGCGAAAAATTAGTTAGAAAAAAAAGTGAATTAGCTGATGTTGAGTAGATTTCTAATTTCAAAATTTCTAGTATCAAAAAATGATTCCATGTACCCTACTGTCAAAAGTTGGCAAAAGACATGAGAATTTTTAAAAATATGTTACTTTTAAGTTTTGTGTGTGATTCCAATTTTTTTTTTCTAACTAATTTTTAGTAATCAATTCTCACAAACATCCTTACAAACGGTGCACAAAATACACTATTGTAACAGTCCGAATATTTTGGAAAAATATTTTGCGGAGCAAGTGTTTATTTTTACATAAAAAGATAAGTTCCAAAACTTTCAAGGTCGTTTTCCTGAATGCTTTGGCAAAATGTTCACTTCGGATAATCGTAACTTTGGATAATCGAATCACGAAAAAAAAGTTTTTTTTTGTCTTATTTTTGATTTTTGATTTTTAGTATGGCCCCTGTACTACTCTAAAGTGATTTAAAATTTTTAAATTCAAGATGGCGACCAAAATGGCGGTGATGAATATTGAAAAAAAGTATTTTTTGGTGTCCGTGGCAGTGCGTTGCCGAATGGTTACGCTGTCCGCTTTGTAAGCGAATGATTCTGGGTTCGATTCCCATCTGCTGCAACCTTCCATCGGATGAGGAAGTAAAATGTCGGTCCCGGCCTTGGTTGTTAGGCCGTTAAGTCATTCCAGGTGTAGGAGTCGTCTCCATGCCATAAAGTACAAACAACACACCAAACCAAGCCTACTCCGGTGGAATCGCTGGCGGCGGTTGGACTCACAATAGAGACCACAAAAGATTTAAGATTTTTTGGTTTTATAGGCAATCAACCATTTCAATTTGACTAAAATGGTGTCGAGAACCATTTTTTGAATTTGATGTTAAAAATAAAAAAAAAAAACAAAAAAAAAAAAAATTTGTTTGTGATTCGATTACAAACAAACAAACCGTCGGATAATGAAACTTCTGATAATCGTGGTTTCGGATAATCGAGTCCGAACTGTATTATAGATTTATTATTATCAAATCTGTAAAACCTTAAATGTTTTTTTTCTGTTGATTTAAAGAGAATTCAGTTCAGTCAAAATAACCAATAGATAGTTCGTAATTATAGACCGTGAATTTGCACATTCATTTAACGACAATAGCTTGCTAAATAAAAATAAAAATATAAAATTGTTTCAGCTCTGATCTTTCATTGTTAATTTCTTTATTTCTGGCAGCATTAATCTTCGCGGTCAATCGCTGCCCTAATACCTTTGGATATCTTACAGAATCCTAGTCCAAGAATATCTCCAAACTTTTCGCTTCGCCCGCCTACATAGCGATTAATCCGATCACGTGTCACCATCGATGATTAGCTGATTTTTTCCCCTTCTGTTCTGAACCTTTATCGAAATTTCTCCGATGAGCCCAATTTGATGGGCATAAAATCTTCCTTTCCTTCGACTCCGAAAACGGCATTGCAAATTATGTTCTCCCGTCAACATGCCCCAACGTGTCACATACGTGAGCATAATCCGGGCTGTAAAACATCATCGGCTGCTGCTGGCTACCCCCTCAAACGACGTGTTGTCCCGCGCGTTAATCTGTGGATGATTCCAGCAGTCTCGTACATGGAGTCGGATGGAGGCAGCTGCTGTGCGAGAAATTATTACGACGACGACGAGATGACGCCACCCATCAGAGCCCATTAGTGATGATCTGACATATTGGTGGCGTCGTCGTCGTCCTCTTCATGCAACTGTATATTCTGAACACGTCTCTAATTTGGGCGCCCAACTGTAACTTGCTGTCGGATTTTAATGGGACCCTATGAAAGGAAGCAGCTGGGAGAGGCCCACGCAGAACAAACTGACGGTGGAAGCTCAGGAAGATAATCGTCATGAATTTATGACACTAATTTCGTAATGGTTTATGAGATTCGACGTGACGGATATGGTTCAGGTCGTGCTGTTGGCGAGAAATTATCATTAGTAATTATAAGTTGATCGGAGCAGAATGGCTCGATGTCCTTAATACAAAATATGCTCATCAATACACATTATACACAGATAATATCATAAGATATTCGTGTGCACGGAATATAATTTGATTTTTTTTAGTCGTAACTTTTTACATCTTCTTAGAGAAATTCTCCCAAATCCCTATCAAATTTTCCTATTCTTAGGTTTCTTATAGGCTTTGATCCGGGGACCAACTTTGTAGAACATCGCAAAGCGCAAGGAATTGATCATGAAAAGATACAGGATGTTTTTTACGAGTTTACTTTTTTCCGGCAAAATTTCAATACGTGCTCAACAAATTAATTTGTATCGTTTCGGGATCAATTCCTAGCACTTTGCGATGTTCTACAAAGTTGTTCCTTGAATTAAAACTCATAAGAAATCTCTCAGACGAATATATTTTATCAGGTTGCGGAAAACTTTCTAGAAGATGAGTGAAAGAGTGAAAAATAAATCCATTAAATTGATTGAAATTCCATTCTTACTTCAGAATCTGGAGTTTTTTTTTTGAAAAGGACCAATAAACCAAATTTTTAGTTTTTGCTTTTTGGGTGTATTCAATACCCCTGACTCAAGGCGGTTCTAAAAACACCCAAAAAGCAAAAACTGGAAATTTGGTTTATTGGACCATTTCAAAAAAAAAAAAAAAAAAAAACCAGAGATCAAAACTGGAGCAACTGAACCTTAACCAAATAAGCTAACATTTTCAGACCGGCTTAAAAACTTTGATCTTTTTATAGATCCGTGAACCACGCTAGTCTCCACGCATGATAAGTTATATGGAAAAACATTTGTTGGGCATCAACAAATAATGATATTATGGAATGAAAGTTGAAATTTGAAAGTTAGATTCATAAGCTAAATATAATGATTTTATTTATAAGCTTAAACCAGTAAAAATTGTTCTGGGAAAAGTTATTTGCCGTGAAAAACATAATTTTTGCAATAGTTTTTTTATTTCAACTTTATTTGTCAATATTATTCATAAGCATATTATCTCGCATTGGCCACTGAAAAAAATAAAAATATTTTTTTTTGGTTGTGGGGCATGGATTTCACTTCAATTTTTAAATTTATTTTCTTAAAGTTGTATGATATTTTACAATCAGTAACGCCATTAATTAAACCTCATACTCATATTAATCATTAAAGTTGCTGTTCTATATCAATTTTGTTGCAAAATATTAATAAGAAGTGGGATAAAAATTTTAAATTTTAAATTTCCCGGGAAATTGGTTGAAAATTTCCCGTTTCCTGGGAATTTTGTAACCCCGGGAAATTGGACGCTCTAGTTCACATAGTAACTATACCGAAGATGTAAATGTTCCTATCTTGGCCCAGAACCTTAATTGGCCCTTTTCAGTAATGATACTTGCTCCATTTTGGTGGGTAAAATAATCCACTTTAAATTTTTGCATTTATGATCAAAATGGGTACTTTTTAAAATCAGGCCCTTGTAGGCCAAATGTAAGGCTTGTGTTAAAAGTTTGCAATGATAACGCGTAAACTTCATTCTTTACATTGAAAATTGTATCAATAGTTGCTGAGATATGGGTATTTGAAAATTGTGAACTTTCTTTTTCTTTTTGTGGATGTTTCCAATCTTCACATTTTCTTAGACAAAATTATACTCAAATGAGCAACTCAATTTTATAAACTTTTCGAAAAAAAAATATTTTTAGTTTTGAGCAACCAACGTCATCTTTGAAAAAAAAAAAAACCAAAAATTACAAAATGTTCGCAAAATCAATCTTGAGTTGAATGCACCTCAAAGGTGTAGTTTTTTTTCGATTTTCAATCCAATTTTGCAACTAAAAGTGAAGCGATATTTTCTGTGACTGTATTCTTATTTCTTTAAAAAATATGTTTTTTTTTTCAAACAAATGGCAGCACTGTCCAATTTTGTTTGCTCTTGCTGAGTCATAACTAAAAAGTTTGTGTTCAACCTTCAAATATTACAACTTCCCAATGTATAACATTTTTTACTGTGATGGTTTACAAAGTTTAAATAAATACAAAATATAACCGTTGGCCATACATTTTAGGAAAAAGCTTTTATCCAAATTAGGAAAAAACATACTGAGGTATGGCTATAATACTTGCTTTTTCTTAGATTTCATCTTGAAAGATTTTTAAAGATATAGTTGACAAAAACTTTTTGTGTAATTTCTTATTGGTATTGCATATTAATTTTCATAGAAACATGAGCAAATCATAATGCTGTCATGCTTTCAAAATGAGCTATTTTTTAGAGAATCCATGAGAATTTTCAGGTTGTTTAAAAAATGAGCCTCTGTTGAAAATATGCAAAGATTTTTGAAGAATTTCCTTTAGTTTTGGGATTCTTTTGACCATGAGCCGTTATTATTAATTTTTTGCATGAGATAGATTTTTAAATTTTTGGCTAGTTTTAGTTTTCCTCTAAACAGACTTTTGAAAATTAAATTGAATTAGAATATTTTAAAACTTGACCAAAATCTGAAAAAAATATTTATACGGATTTGTTTCGTTTCGATTTATTGAGAATATTGTTAAATTTGTTTTATTTGTAATCCTTTCTGAGAATCTATGGTAATAGCACTGACGAAGGCTATCTTTTAGACTTTTTGTAACATTTCCATTCCAACTCTTATCCGCCATTTACACATGTTGTTCCAGAATTCTTCAAAGCAAGGAATCAGCTGATGTGACAAAAACTTCAAACTCGAATTCTGACAATCGCCGATGAAGAGAACAGTAGAAAGAAAAAGAAACAGTGTGCGGTCAAAAATGATCGACCAATTTGCTCCTGGTGGCACGTCAGTTCGTCAGTGGTAATAGAATAAAAGGATTAAAAAATGGAAGATTTAACATATGGCTCAACCATGCTTAAAACAATGTTTCAAAGTAAATGTAAAAACTTTCCTTAAAAATTGCCTCAAAAGTTCTGAAACTTCATAATTTCATAACAGATAAATGGGCAATGAACTCAAAATAATTCGAGTTCAATTTTGTTGTGGCTTAAAAATCTTGTTTCAAATAAAATCGTTCTTGATCCGGACAGTTCAACCAGTCCTCATCTACGCCTTTCCAGCCAATCTAAAAGATCATCACACCCGAAGCATCGAGAAGCTCCTGCTCCAAATCGTTCCAGAACCGCTTTTTCGCCCCTTCAAACTCCAATCGTTCGGAGGATATAATCGTTCACATGCAAAATTGACATCATAAATCAAAACCACATCATAATCCAGCCAGCCAAACCAAACCAATACCGTCGGCTCACATCAAAAAGGCCAATCTGTGCTCGATTTTGGAGAAAATTTGGGTGTGAGCGGGGGACTCTTCCGAGATCGAACACGGTGGCGGTTCATCCGTCAATCGGTGGCTTCCATAGCTGACAGCATTGAAGTAGGGGGGTTTCATTTCACCCCAATCTCACGCTTAAAGGGGAAGAGGGGTACTGTTTGGCAGGTGGTTCATCCCCACAAGCCACAAATCGTTGCCGCGAGTTCGGAGTGTGTGTGTTTGTTTGTGGGAAATTCGGTCTCCCCCCCGAATGACTCCCCCAAATCTCCCCAAAAGCCGTTTGATGGATGACTGCCTCAAGGGGTGGGGTGGCTTCTGGTGGTGATGATAAATATTTGCGGCTGAATTTGAATATGTACAACCGTCGAATGGCACCACGTGGAAAACTCTGAAGTACCCCGCTAATAAACTCGTGTGATATCTGTGTTTCTCGCGTGCTTGCGCCAATAGTAGTGGAGGGAAGCTTGTTTCGATGGAAATTATGACACTTTTCCCCGACGGCATTTTCGGTCTGTTCATATGAAATTGAGACACATCAGCTTTTGGTGTGGTTATTTGACAGGTCGGTTTGCCACTGAAGTGGGGGATATTTGATTGGGTAGATTTCTGGAGTCTAGTAGTAACATGCATGGATTGGTAATAAAGTTCTTTAGATTATAATTGTTTCTTTTATTCAATGTTAAAAAACACTTTTAAATATTTGTAATTTAATTTCATATTTCGATGCCTCTATGCTCTCTTGTACCTACTAAGCTTGCTAGGATTCCTAACTTGTTAGCATAAAAGAGCACAGAGGCATTGATTTATTGAGACAATTTTTAAAAACAATTCTTTTCCAAAATCGAGCATGACTTATTTTAGCTTAAAGTTCGTAAGAAATCAGAATTTCCCGTTTGGTTTTGTCCCAGTGGACTTTCTATCCCACACAATGCAATCATTACCAATCTCAAGAGACTCTTTCGGAGAACACTTTTGCGAAGAAAATGAAAAAAAGAATCTTCCTCAAGAAGCCGTCCCCCTCCCAAATGGACAAATAATAAATGCTTATCACACCCCGACTTTGACCACACTCGCGCGCTGCTATCGTCATGCCGACTGGCCATCAGCCCGGCCAAGTACCATTCCGGTCCGGTCAAGTAGGGACCAGACGAGAGCCTCTTGTAAAACTTTGCGCAATTGAATATCCCCGAAGATTACGGTACACGGATCATCCCTAAACCAACACCGGATTGTCGATTTTTGGCATTTTCAATTCCATCATCATCACCGGACCCAGTCCTGAGAGTGGCAGCTCCTCAACCAAAAAAATAAAACTCCTTTCCCTCCAAAAAGAGGGTTTGCAGAAATATCCCTTTTTTGCGGCCAGTTTGATTGTTTGACCAGCTGTGATTTTTATTTTCGGAGCCTGTCAAATTTCGGAGCCATTCAAATTTGTTATCAGATTTCCATACGTAATGCCCCCGGACGCTCCAGATCTGGACGAGAAGGAAGCAAGGATCCTCTTTTTCCGTCCGATGAAGCGGAAAAGATTGAATCTGAAAATTGAAATTTATGACTGTGGGAGTGCCGACCGCAAAAGGCGTTCTGTCGGACAGGTCCTTTGGGGACGTGGTCTCAACGTGACTTTTCCTCCCCGGTGGCCGGTTCGAGATTTTTGCATCTTTTTGGAGACGGTAAATATATGAATATTTATTACAGCTGCAGATGCCACAGTTGCGTGTGATTTCCGGGATTGTTGATGAGAGTTATTTGTTGTGTCTTTAATGTTATGTTTTTTTTTTTAAATCTAGTTTAAAGAGGTGGTCTTACGAAAATACTCTGTAAATGTTCTAAAATCTGTACCTAATTACAGTCGACTCTCTGGCTGTCGATCTTCTC
Organism: Culex pipiens pallens; assembly: GCF_016801865.2. Classification (NCBI taxonomy): domain Eukaryota; kingdom Metazoa; phylum Arthropoda; class Insecta; order Diptera; family Culicidae; genus Culex; species Culex pipiens. The sequence continues at coordinate 55,925,569 of NC_068937.1, read as the reverse complement.
GATATCAATAATTCTCCATCTATCGATGAATTCTTCAGTCCCTTCAATCTGCATACTTCAATAATCTTCATTCCTCGATATTTTCCCTTGCTTGAAGGATCTTTTTCTCGACGGTCCTTTGGATTCTGTTTGCTTTAAAAATCTCTTCCGGTTGTCAATAATTTCACTTTCTCATGGCTTGCATAGACATTTTTCTTGGCGAAACGATGCTTTGAAGGGTGTTTGACATTAGTTTGTTTTTGTTTGATGGACGTTGCCATGATTCTCTCCCATAGCTGGGTATCAAGAAAAACATATTTTCAATCGAGTCTTCATTTTGCATCGTTCTGTAAACTGATGATTCTCTTCCTCGACGGTCCCTTTGATATTGACAACCAGAGAGTCGACTGTAATCCGGATCTACTGGTGACCCGTATTCCGGCCTCTGGTCCGTGCGGTCCGATACAGTACAAAAATATGATTAAATAACCCACACCAAGAGCTTCGTTTTTTCGTCATTCCGATGAATCCGATGGAAAATCGGACCGCAGAATAACATTGCATAACGCTTTAAATGCAATTTGAATCAAATTAAAACTTTAAGGAAGTAATATCGGGATAAGGAAGCTTGTACACTGAAAAAAAAACAATTCTCGAAATCGTGAATTAAATTCACGAATGCGAGAACCACGAAGGAATATATTCACGTTTATAGTGCAAATGCACCATACTCATGAATAAATTCCTTCGTGGTTCTCACATTCGTGAACTTAATTCACGATTACGAGAATTGATTTTTGCCTTCCTCACGTTACTGAGGAAAGGCTATAAAATCACTCGAAAAATGAACTTCTCAATTAGACCTCCTAGACCCACCTTTATGTATACCTATCGACTCAGAATCAAATTCTGAGCAAATGTCTGTGTGTGTGGTGGGATGTTGATCAAAAAATTGTCACTCGATTATCTCAACATTGGCTGAACCGATTTTGTCCGTTTTGGCGTCATTCGATCCGTCTTGGGGTACCATAAGTCGCTATTAAAAATGATAAAGTTAAGTAAAGTACTTCAAAAGTTATGCTAAAAAACGAGTTTAACAAAAGTCCGGAAGATTGTAAAAAGGGTGGTTTTTGTAAGAAAACCCGTCATGCTATACATTTTCAGAAAGGTTTTTAAAAGACCTTTCCAACGCGTCCAATACATTGAAGATCTGACAAGTCTATCAAAAGTTATAAGCACTTAAGTGTTATTTATACGCTTTTTGGAGGCCGGATCTCAGATATGTTGAAGAAAACGTTGTCCGGAACTCTCATGCGACCTATTGTTGGATAGGTATTCAAAAGAGCTTTCCAATGCGTCTAAAACATTGAAGATCTGACAACCCTATCAAAAGTTATAAGCACTTAAGTGTTATTTACGCACTTTTTCGAGGCCGGATCTCAGATATTTTGATGAAAATGCTGTCCGGATCTCTTATGCGACCAATCGTTGGATAGGTATTCAAAAGACCTTTCCAACGCGTCCAAATCATTGAAGATCTGACAACCCTATCAAAAGTTATAAGCACTTAAGTGTTATTTACGCACTTTTGCATTTTGGATAGCACCCTTTAAATGTGAGGAAGGCGCCAACCATCTAAAGGTGGATTAAGTAACGTTTTTTTCTATGCAACAGAACTATTGAAGGACTTCATAAAAAATTATAATTTTCAATAGGGACACACATGCCTCGGTTTTGCACGCCTCGGTTTTGCACTGCCCCGGTTTTGATTCGTTCAGCTGCCTCGGTTAAGCACGGTCCAGTGCTTAACTGAAGCAGAGAGCTTATGGGATTTTGGCTATATGGGAGACATCGGCTTTAATCGCATGCAAAATCATGCAAACATCAAAAACTTATGGTGTTTTGGAATCGGTTTTTTTTTAAACACTAAAAATTTTCACAGAACTACCGTCATCTGGGGTGAATCGGGACTACAGTCTGAATAGGGACATCAGTGTTTAGAGCACTTAAAGGTTTTAATTTTGGAAATGGATGTACACATTTTGTTGGTCTGAGTCTGTTCTAATTGAAACCAACCAGAAAAATCAAAATATTTTGCTCTAACATGGTTAAAACTGCTGTCCCAATTCGCCCCATGTGTCCCAATTCGCCCCAGTTGACGGTACGTATTTTCCAAAAAAATACTTAAAATTTCTGTTTTTACAATGATCAGGTTTTTTTTTCATAAATTTCGAATGTAATAACAACATATTTTGAAAACACTCTAAATTTTCATAAAACTACGTATTTTCGAAAAAAAATACTAAAAATTTTAGTTTTTACATCAAACGATCAGGATTTTTTCATACATTTCGAATGTAATAACAATTTTTTTTGAAAATATTCAATTTTTTTATTAAGCCACGGATTGAAAAAAAACCTCAAAATTTCCATTTTTACAATGTGGGTATCAAACGATCGGGATTTTTTCATACATTTCGAATGTAATAACAAAATATTTTGAAAATACTAAAAAACGTTACTTAATCCACCATTAGGTGGTTGGTGCCTTCCTCACATTTTGAGTGTAATCCTGAGATCTGGCCTCCAAAAAGTTCATAAATAACACTTAAGTGCTTATAACTTTTGATAGGGTTGTCAGATCTTCAATCTTTTGAACTCGTTGAAAAGGTCTTTTGAATACCTTTTTAAAAATGTATAACATGACGAGGTTTCTTACAAAAACCACCCTTTTTACAATCTTCCGGACTTTTGCTAAATTCGTTTTTTAGCATAACTTTTGAAGTACTTCACTAAACTTTATCATTTTCAATAGCGACTTATGGGACCCTAAGACGGATCAAATGAAACCAAAACGGACCAAATCGGGTCAGCCAGTGCCGAGATAACTCAGTGCAAATTTTTTTGATCAACATCCCACCACACACACAGACATTTGCTCAAAAATTGAATGAGTATACATGAAGGTGGGTCTAGGAGGTCAAAATAAAAAAAAAAAAGAATTTCATATTTCGAGTGATTTTATAGCATTTCCTCAGTAAGGTGAGGAAGGCAAAAATCACAAAACTACGTATTTTCGAAAAAATACTCAAAATTTCAGTTTTTACCATAGGGACCATCCACAAACTACGGAGACACTTGTTTGGAAATCTCAACCCCCCCCCCTCTCCCTCGTGGACAATTGTCCATACAAAAAAAAAACTTTTTTGTATGGAGCGTGGAAAATCGCCATGCACCCCCCCTTTTAATGTGTCCACGTGGTTTATGGATGGTCCCATATGGGTATTGAACGATCGAGATTGTTTCATAAATATCGAATTTAATAACAACATTTTTTGAAAATACTCAAAATTTTCACAAAACTACTTATTTTCGAAAAAAAAATACTTAAAATTTCAGTTTCTACAATATGGGTATCAAACGATCGAAAATTATCAAACGATCGAAAATTTTCCAATACTCAAAATTTTCACAAAACTTCTTAAAAATGCATGAAAAAATCTCGATCGTTTGATACCCATATTGTAAAAACAAAAATTTTGAGTATTTTTTCGAAAATACGTAGTTTTGTGAAAATTTTGAGTATTTTAAAAATGTTGTGTTTACATTCGAAATGTATGAAAAAATCCCGATCGTTTGATACCCGTATGGTAAAAAATGAAATTTTGAGTAATTTTTCGAAAATATGTAGTTTTGTGAAAATTTTGAGTATTTTCAAAAAATGTTGTTATTACATTCGAAATGTATGAAAAAATCCTGATCGTTTGATACCCATATTGTAAAAACTGAAATTTTGAGTATTTTTTCCCAAAATACGTAGTTTTGTTAAAATTTTGAGTATTTTCAATAAAAATTGTTTTTTCATTCGAAATATATGAAAAAAACCTGATCGTTTGATACCCATATTGTGAAAACTAAAATTTAGAGTATTTTTTTTCGGAAATACGTAGCTTTGTGAAAATTTTGAGTGTTCAAAAAAATGATTTTACATTCGAAATGTATAAGCGAGGCATGTCTGTATCCCAAAATTGAGCCGAATTAAACAAATCCTCACAAAATTGAGTGATACTTCACCTGCTGTGGTGTATCTCACTTTTAAAATGGCAAAATTTTCATAAAGGTATTTCATTACATTTTGCAACATAAAGTGATTTCTCTTCCTTTAAAGAATTCATTCACAACAAGGTGAATTGTAACAAATTGATCAAGAAATTATCACTTCAATTGTGTACAGATTTCATTTCATAAACTGAAAATGAATATAATGTGGCTTTTTTCATTCTAATACTCATATTTCATGGTCAATATCTCACCCCTTATACTACCAGACAGATATCCGTGCATAAAATGTCTCTATTCCTAATATGCATAATAAGATTTGACATTTCGATACCCAGGACCAACCCATATATCTCTCACCGTTTTTTTCTCTCCATATTTTCAACGAAAATTGTGTAAGCCAAACTGCTGCTAGATACCACCAACCAACCCCTCAAGAGAGCAAAAAAAAGGAACAACTAAACTATCCTTTTACTTTTAATAAAAATAGCAACTGTTTTTGCTGCTGCATGTGTCGCGCCGTTTGACTATTTTTGTGTCTTTGTTATTCCTCCCCCCACCCACTACTGGATACCCCAAAACAGCAAAATAAAGGGTTCAATTTGGCCACTGGGATCCAGTCCAGCCCGAGAGTATTGTGTCAACTGTCCTCATCCGAAATGGAATAATACTAGTGGCTTTTGCCAATATAAAAGTCTGGGGACATCCTCCCCCTCCCCTTCCTTGACCCACCTTGTTTCCCAATTTCGCCTCGTATTTTGGCATGCATATCTCGTGAATGTTTGTGAATGTCCAAGTTTGGGTTTCGGAGTTTTTACAAATTCTGCTGGGAATTACCAGTCGAATTTATTTATTCCCACTTTGCGTGCGGAATAAATGTCTCGTGTGAGTTAGAACCTTTTTTCTTCTCAGACAAGGCGACACACAAGCATCTCTTATTTTTTTGATATGTCCCCTCGATCGAACATGTCTGCCGGACAATGTCCAGTTCGTAGGGAAATTAAATTTTGGGACCTTTTTCAAATAGCAGTCATAAGTAATAAGACACATGATACTTAAGCTAAATCTAGAGATCGAATATTTAAACAACATTTTTGTTGAAATTTCAAATCATTACAAGCATTTTAATATAATAAATAAGCAAAGTACCTAAAATCATTTTTAATAAAAATGATTATTATTTATCCGTAGTACGGCAAAAACCATAAAATCTAGAAAAAAAAAACAGTTTTCACGATTTAAGAGCCCTATATCGTTGCCGTCTCGCTAACTTGTCGTACGTGAATTATGTGCCAAATTGAGTTAAGAACGCCATTTTGTGCAGCTCGCAATGCCTCATCTTTTGACCTTCACAGATCCCCAAAATTGGATTTCAATCCTGAGATATTCAATAAAAACCAAAAAAGCTCCGAAATTTTTTGTCACTTTTCATATGAAAGAAGTTCCAATCTTGTCGTGCTATCTTGACACAGCCTGAAAATTGATGTAAGTGCGACAATTGGCCAAAGGGATTTCAGGTCAGAACGCGTTTGACACAAGTACGAGCACGACTAGCGTAAACATTTTCAATTATAACTCGGGACACCGGCAACGAAATTTAACCAACGCACGCCATTTTGTGCAGCTCGCAATGCCTCATCTTTTGACCTTCACAGATCCCCAAAATTGGATTTCAATCCTGAGATATTCAATAAAAACTAAAAAAGCAACGCAACGCAACGCACAGAATGGTCAACCAAACAAAACGTGTTTGTTATTGTTTACATTGCGTGCTTTCGTTTTTGTTTATTCAAGGTCAAACATTAAAACGCGTTTTTTCGGAACGTCAAAAAGCGACGTGCGACATGATAGCACGTCGACGTCGAAATAACAAATTTAAAAAAAAAATCCTTGAACTTCATCTAATATGATGAGTTTCGCTATTTTTAGTTGAAGCTTCCAGTTACTTAGAGCTGTTTTGTGTTTTAGTTAAAGCTTCCAGTAACTTTGAATTCTTGAGATTCTATGGCAAAAATGCACCCAATTCGAATGCTGCAAATCAAGCTTGATATCAACGAAATAATTCATAAATCACACTGAATAATAACATTACACTGGCGGATATGATTTATTTCCGCTCCAAGATTTATTGAATTTCTATACGTTCCCAGCTCGGTTTTTTTCCCTCAGCAAACCTTTGCTCAACTGCAACTCAAGCGAGCCTCTAGAGTGCTCCCAAAAATGGGAAAACCCGGATTTATGTCCAAATCCTGGGGGTTTGCTCGCACTCTCTCTCTCGAGAGAGAGAGTGACACCTCAAGCTGACTGAGATTTATAAACCCGGAAAGTGGCTACGGCCTAAAGGCTACGCCGGGCAACTTTTCCGATTTTCGTTTCGACCATATCAGCAAAATTTTTGCACTAATAAATTCAATTTAGCTAGAAATAATCGGACCTCTCACGGATATTGCAGACGGGGCCGTCCGTTTCTGCAGCCGGAAAAGTGAAATTGATATTGGTGTTTTTTCGAGGAGCCACTCGACTGGCCCCTCCAGACTAGCGGGACGGCCATAAGAGTCATGATATCTATTAAAACACAATAAAATAACATATGGGTCATTCCATCTCAACTGTGCACGAAAAAGTGCAAATTTGAAAATTACCCTCTCCGATCCTGCTCAAATTTGGCAGAGCTGTTGATACTATCAAAACATGCAAGAATCCCGAATTTCATCCAAATCGGACCACCCCCTCCATTTTTGTACCTCCCCAAAAAATTGACTTTTTGGCGATTTTTGGCCAAACCTCCTAGTTTCAAACGGTGATAGCTCAGGAACAACAAATCTCAGAAGGTCGTTCTTGGACTCAATTTTGAAGGAAATCGGACGTAGAATCCATTTCCGTGATCATAATGTTGATTAATTTATTTTTTCTACCTGTATTGCGCAATTGAAAACTTTAAACGGCCGTATCTCAAAACACCCCAACTTATTTTTTTTATTTGACCTCAACATCGTGTTCTCCGGCCAATTTTACATAAGAATCACCTATCGACAGAAATGAATATGTTTCGTTCCAGAGATATCGAATTTTAAAGTTTTGTGTTTTCGAGATTACCTGCATCAGCTTCATTCGCCGCATCTGCTAGAAGCACACAGGCGGGCTGATCAATAACTGCTACCTGGCCATTTATTGAAATAATATTTCATCATAAATAATCTTCATCAAATTGAGCAAAAATTAACTGTATAATACTGTAGGAAACTGAAGTTTAATCGCAAATGTTTATCTGCTCAAAAAAATTAATGAAGTGGAGCAAAATAGTGCCATTCAGCAAAAAACCCAAAACCTGCTTTATTATTATTATTATTATAGTTTATTATTGACACTTTACCATAATTCTGATTTATGGTTTAGATTGATCATATTAAATCAATTTTTATATAGTGAGCCAGCTCCATTTCATTAAAATATGATTTTGGTCAAGGTACATTTAATTAAAAAAATCCTTATACGTGAGGACAGCAGCCGTATTGTGTTCCAAGAATCCAAGAATAATAGATGAAAAAAAACACTGTTGTTCGGACGGTGTCGAAATCATCGCAACTAAATTTGGAGAATTAGCCGCTTTGCAGCAGATCAAACTTTGTGATTTTCTTACATTTTTCAGTTTTATACATTCCAGAAATCCTTTTCCTACTCTTTGTGATCGTCCTTCACTAGAGTACAACGTATCAACAAATTTTATTTATTTTAATTCATATTTTTACTCAATAATGTATCGTGCACTTATTTTTCAGTGTTACTAACAAGATTAATTCTCGGGTGAGTTTTTAAAAAGCCGTAAGAGCCATTGTGACCTCTGACACTAATTTTCGTTTTTCTAGAAAATGAAACAAAATTTCATTTATTTTAAGTTTGGGGCACTTGAAGGACGTGTAGATGAACAATCTCGAGCATTTTGATATTGGTTTTTCGTAAGTAGGTCGAATACCGATGCAAAAAGGACTTTGTTTAACAATGGCTCTTACGGCTTTTTGAAAACTAATCCGAGAATTGCATTTTCCTCTCGCTCCGTCGGAATCCAATTCTGCCCTTTACTGTGTGTCGTCATTGCTCTGTCCAGTGGGTTAACACAGAAATTCACATCATTAATTTTTTTGAGCAGATAAACATTTGCGATTAAACTTCAGTTTCCTACAGTATTATACAGTTGATTTTTGCTCAATTTGATGAAGATTATTTATGATGAAATATTATTTCAATAAATGGCCAGGTAGCAGTTATTGATCAGCCCGCCTGTGTGCTTCTAGCAGATGCGGCGAATGAAGCTGATGCAGGTAATCTCGAAAACACAAAACTTTAAAATTCGATATCTCTGGAACGAAACATATTCATTTCTGTCGATAGGTGATTCTTATGTAAAATTGGCCGGAGAACACGATGGTGAGGTCAAATAAAAAAAATAAGTTGGGGTGTTTTGAGATACGGCCGTTTAAAGTTTTCAATTGCGCAATACAGGTAGAAAAAATAAATTAATCAACATTATGATCACGGAAATGGATTGTACGTCCGATTTCCTTCAAAATTGAGTCCAAGAACGACCTTCTGAGATTTGTGGTTCCTGAGCTATCGCCGTTTGAAACTAGGAGGTTTGGCCAAAAATCGCAAAAAAGTCAATTTTTTGGGGAGGTACAAAAATGGAGGGGGTGGTCCGATTTGGATGAAATTCGGGATTCTTGCATGTTTTGATAGTATCAACAGCTCTGCCAAATTTGAGCAGGATCGGAGAGGGTAATTTTCAAATGCTGTTCCGCTTCAGATGGAATGACCCATTACAATCATAAACATTCATGTAATCCAGCGCGCCATCCCCGCCCCGCTGCCAACGTGAGCTCTTCTTCTTTCTTCATGCCGTAGGCGAGGGAAGATTTTTTCACGTGCTCCGGACTTATTGTGCGACGATGAAGTTGTTGAGGCAGGGTTGGAAAAGACCAGTTGTTTTTTATCAACTCTGCTTGAAATTTTAGTTTAATACCATAGCCCCCCTTGGATCACAATTGGAAAATGTTTCTTTTTTCTAAATTTAAAATTTTTATTTTTATATTTTTTTGTTGTTTGTTGTTTTTTTTTGTTGTTTGTTGTTTGTTGTTTGTTGTTTGTTTTGATTTTTAATGGGTGATTTTTAAATCACTTTTGGTCACATTCCCATCACTGATCCCGCCCCGTAAACCACTCCAAAGGGGGCCATTCCGGGGGCACCGACTGTACACTAGTGGGCTGCAACATCCCTTTATGGGACATCACTGGAGGGCATTCTTCTGGCGTAATTGCACGTATGAGATTGTTCTGCTTCAAGTGAGTGTTGATATTATTTCGCTTCCCCTCGCCGCAGTTCGAGCTTGTTACTCTGGCGCCAGGAAGCAGAAAAAAAAAACTCCGGAGGGTGATACTTTCCAAGATAATAAAAATCCCGGCAAGAGAAGAAAAGAAAGCCAAAATAAGCGGAAGAATCTCAAACGATAATATTATTAAGGTAAGCCTCTTTTATGGGCCGCAGGATACCCCTAGGACAGGATGTCACGGCTCGTGGGGGAGGGGAATAACCTCACTTTTTGCTGTTGTGTGCAAGTGTCCTCTGGACTTGCCACGTAACCGGAACGACCTCCGGCTTCCGGTAACACCGGGATTGTGTTTGGATTGTGCGACCCGCACTGCCACTTCTTCAAAGAAAGACAGCTAGAAGCCAAGGCCAAGGAGTTAAAATGAAAGAGGTGAATGTTTATGGAATTCTGAAGAACTGTCAAATGTCGTTTCCACTCTTTCTTACCAGATCCTCAGCAGCTACCAGCAAACAACAAGCAGTGAAGGTGCGTAACGATTTATGTCACCACTTTTGGACAGGCCAAAGGACACGGACGACCCCTCCCAGCTCCGATCCTCGGACCAGCAGCAGCAGCAGTTGAGAAGAGCCGACTTAGAAAAGGTTTTTCTATTAAGCCTTTATAATGTTGACTTTATGAATAGGATGATAGCGTCTAAGTTGCTCGTTACACACGGTTTCAAGATGCGAGCACTTTCTCGAAAGGAGCATCTGGTCGAAACCTGCAATCTTTTCAAAGAAAGTCCTCCCCCCTCTCCCTTTTCAGCGTGTTACTTTGGCAAGTCATTCCTCGCCCACATATGGCACGGTTGAAAGGGGACCGTCAAGTCTCCCATGTCGAATCCGTTTAAAAAGGGCAGAAGAAAACCTTTCTCTTCTCCGAGGGGATCCCAGGACGATGGATGCGATGATTTGTACTGTTGACTAACCAGAAAATTATATGGACTTATGGAATTTGGAGAATTTTATTACAAGCAGTTTTACAGCCACTTCAAACCCAAACAATCCGCACCCGGCTAGTCTCGGGCCGGAGGGTGTTACCCAACAATGTGACCTGCCCCGACCATTCAGGGCGATTAAGTTGTCGCAGATACAGACATTGATGTGGTCGCTTTGGGGAGGTCGTTTTGCAGACTCTTCTCGAATTGCACGCACATGAGTGGTTCCATGTGTGATTTAAACTTTGAAACTGTTAACACTGGATTCTTGCATTTCAATATTTAAAAAAAAAAGATATTGGTGATACGAAGATAACATTTTTCGTACAATTTCTGAAATCTGAATTAACGACTAAACTAATATTTTACACTTAGATTGGCATAGAATATTTATTTGAAAAAAGTATCAAGAAATTTAATGACTCAATGACGTATCTTAATGACACAATGAGAAGTAATTAAAATAGATCGCTCAGGTTCTTTGACATTTTAAGATTTTTTTTTTCATCACAAAAATCTTTTCTGACATACTCTCATTTTGATTGATGGAATGTCTCCTTAGCTACAGTTTCCAATGTCAACACAGCGATTACAACCCTCTTTCCTCTCCATCCTTAAATCAAAATCCCAAGCAGAAGCCCAGTTGATATTCCATTCAGGAGAACACCTTTTCGCGCCCAAACACGTGGAACAGGGGACGGGATTTTATACTGGATATAATGGAGGAATTATCGATAATATCTCATTTAAATGCAAACGATGTTTTGACGATTTCAATTTGCACCGGTTTTATCCAAGAAAAAAAAAGACGCGAAGCAAAAAAAGAACCATAATTGGATGAGTATTACAAGTGGGAGCATTTCACTGAATACATGCCAATCAGTGGGATCAGCAGTAGCTCCCGCAATCACGTAAATCGTGAACGAACCAACCAACCAATAATATTTTCGTGTGAGAACACGAGTAAAAGTTTATTGAATTATCGCGCCACGAAAAGAGCGAACACAGAGCAAACGAACGGAATGGAATTAGATCGGGTATTGTCGTCGTGTCAATAATTATGGCACTTTTCTTGGCTGCCAATTTTTGCTGGGTATTTGCGGTGAAGAAGCCAGAAAATTAACATTCTCGTGGGAATTTGGCGCGTAAAGTTGGGTGGCATTTGTCTGAATGTTGGAAGAGAGTTTTCTGTACAAAGTGTAGAAAATCGTTTTTTACTACGTAACGCAGTTAAGGGGGGTAGGGCTGTGTCACTCTTCAGATAAAAATTTAGCGACTTCGACTTCAGCTCTTCAAAATAAGCTGATTCCACCGACTCCGTTTTCGATTACACCAGCAGAAAATTAGCCGATCCGACCTAGACTTCTGAGACTTTTTACAATTGACGTTGAATTACGTTTTACTCGGAGGTACTGACTCAGAGTAACCTAGAGCAGGGTTGCTCAAAGTTTTTAAATGGCGGGCCAAATTTGAAGCTCACATGAGCTTGCGGGCCATATGAGAAAAAAATGTTTACTTTTAATTTTTAATCTATAAAACTAAAGAAAAAAAAAAAACAAAATATTAGAAAAAAAAGTTTTGTACAATAAACCTCCAATCAATTGGCTAAATTGTAATAAAATCATAAATTAAAAAAAATAGAGCCATAAATATTATTTATCTGCTTTTCATTGCAACTTTCGTGCCTCATCAATCGTGATTTCACAAATATAGTGAATGTTTTAAAGTTGTATTTACATTGTTTTTTTTTTTATTAATTTTTTAAATATATTTTAGCACAAACTTTGTCGTGTAATGTGTAATCGTGTAATTTATTTTATTAAGTTTTGTGCAATATTTATCATAAATAGTTGTTCAAGGATTTTTCAAAAATTCTTCAATTTTAATAAAATTTCATTAAAATGTTGACATAATTTACTCTTTTTAATCACGTTCAAACGTGTTATGAACGTGTTAAAATAGGCATAAAATCACTTAAAGATGCGTCAAAGGACCATTTAACATAATCATTCAAAATGGGTCCGCGGCCCACAAAAAATTACCTCGTGGGCCTTACTTTGGTCACCCCTGACCTAGAGGAAATAGTACCATTTAATTAATGGTATCATTAGTTTTTCAAAGATCTTAGGCCGTTGCAAATATTTTTCAAAGTTTATGTCGCCCCCCTCCCCCCCCCCTTCAATGTTGGCTTAAACAATCAGGGAACATAACAATTTTTTTTCGAAAAACTTCAAAATTTTAATGAAAATTTAAGTTTAATCAACCGAAAACCAGTTAAAATGCATTTTCCAACGCTTACACAGCAATTCTCCACGAAAACAGCATGAATCAAAAAAAAAAGTTCTCCGATCGGTCTTAAATTTCTTCTGGGCGTTCCTTGGCCGAAATAATTAGACCCGTGTTTTTTTGTTTGGCCATTAGGATGACCTACACCGTGTTAGGGGGTCATAACATATCAAAAAATGGTGAAGTTATAGTTTCAATATTCCGAGATACGATTTTTTGAAAATAAAAAGTGGATTTTTCGATGCGCCGCGCGCAAAAACGGGAAAAGGGTGGAAACCAGCCCTCTGTCACGACTGCCATGTTTATGAAACCTAAATGTTCGACGCGAACATGAAGACAACAAAGAAGATGAAGAACACATTTGCTGTCAAAATTTGAAAATAAACAAACCGCGTGGTAAACAGCCTGATGGCAAGATTGTCAAATTGTATGTATGGGCCGCGATACTCACATTGGTTGGACCGTGGACCCCGCTATAGAGATCTCCACGGTTTCTCTCACGCACACCATGATTCTGTGTTAGTATTTGTATTTGAAGTATTGTTTTGGTTTTGAACGATTGTGATTGGCTGAATTCCAAGCAGCTGATTTTGTTTACACTTTTTTTACGCAGACATAGGCAAATCGAGTAGATCAATCGTCTGTAAAAAACAGCTGTTTACCACGTGCTCGTGGTAGAACAAAGGACACAGCTGATTTTGACAGACGAATCATTCTACTCGATTTGCTTATGTCTGCGTGTAAATATTGTTACAAACTAACACACTCTCGCGCGTGGATATCTCTATTTGGTCGCTTTACCCCTCTGACGCTAAATATAGGGTAAAGAACCAGCAAATGTGCAATTGAAAATAAGTTTTTTTTTTGTGAAAAAATATTTCAAATTGTGTTTTTGATGAATAATTTTGAATATGTTTTGTCGAAAAATAAATAACTAGAAAAAATAAAATATTATCCAGCATTTTGAGGACGAAATCAATGGTTCACATTTTTTAATGTTAACTTTATTAACATATTTTAGTGTTAAATGAGGTTAAATGTCAATATTCCAAGAAGATAATGTACAGCTTGTGACGATAAACTACCTTTCCTTTACTTAGAAATCGTATCCAGAAGAAAAACGATCACCAGCTATGTTGGTCCGCACCGGGTTCTGAACTCCAATTTGCGAGGCGGAACCTTACCGCATGGCTCGGTCTTAACAAAAAAAAATAACTAGACAATAAATAACAATTTCAAATAACAAACCTAAATATTAAATAAAATTATTTTCAAATTTACTTATAAATGGCCTGTATACCCTATTTTGTGCAACCAGTTTGTGGAGCATTCACCCTATATGGACTGTCAAAAGTGAGGTTCACTTTTTGACAAGCTTGCCACCAGTCTGGTGGTAAACAAAGGTATTATTTCATAATGTTGAAATGATTTCCATGAAAAAGGGACCCTAAAAAGCACGCGATTCCTTCGATTCCCTGTGCGAGTCGACAGTGGGAGTGGGAAGGATGCTCGGAAAGACCAGCTCCGCCACAATCACCGGAATCACGGATGTTTCTGCACTTGGTCGGTTACTCCCTGCCGGAGATTGCAGCGAATTGTTCGGAAGGATCAACAGCGGGACTTGGCCAGTCCCCGGTCCAGTACTACCCAGCAAATCTTACCGGTCAATCGACAGCAACAGTTTTCATCTTTTTTCGTAACAGATTTGCACACACAAAAAGTGATGTTTCTTGAAGATTTGGTGTAAACAAACAGACAACACCAATACTGCTACACTCACAGAGCCCACGCAGTAGTATTAGTGAAGAGCCCACGATAAACAACGTGGGCTCTTCACTAATACTACTACGTGGGCTCTTCGAGGTTTTGGTGACGTTCTAGCCATTTACAGTGGTGCCAGAGGGTTGGTGGAAACGGCAAAAAAAATCTTTTTTCACTAAAATTGCGATAACTTTAAAATTCCAGCGATGACCTATGTATGTGAGGGTACCATAATTTTCGTAATTGAAATACGCAACTTATGATTTTTTGAAAAATGTGTTTTTGTTTTCAAAAATCGGCGAAAATTTCCATTTTTTGGACCACCCTAACACGGTGTTGGCCAAACAAAAAATAAGGGCCTAATTATTTCGGCCAAAGAACCCTCAAAAAATTTTTGAGACCGATCGGGACAAAAAGTTCAAAAAGTCCAACGAAAAGTTATTGCCTTCCTCACCTTACTGAGGAAAGGCTATAAAATCACTCGAAAAACTTCTTAATTCGACCTGGTAGACCCGCCTTCACGTGTACCTATCGACTCTGAATCATGTTCTAAGCAAAAGTCTGTGTGGATGTGTGGGCGGGTGGACAAAGATTGTCACTCGATTATCTCCGGATTGATTTCACAGATTTTGATCGTTTTAGTCTCATTTGATCCGTCTTGGAGTCACATTAGTCTCTATTTAAAATCATAAGTTATGCTGAAAAAACTATTTTGAGGAAAGTCCGGAAGATAGCAAAAGGATGGTTTTTGTAAGGAGTCATGTTATATTCAAAAGACCTTTCCAACGAGCTCAAAACATCGAGGATATGATAACCCTATCAAAAGTTATTAGCACTTAAGAGTTATTTAAACACTTTTTGGAGGCCGGATCTCAGATATTTCGATAAAAATGGTGTCCGGATCCATCATACGACCCGTTGTTAGTTAGATAATTGAACGACCTTTCAAATGAGCCTAAAACATCGAAGATCTGATAACCCTATGAAAAGTTTTGAGCACTTAAGTGTTATTTATATATAATTTCGAAGCCGGATCTCAGACATTTTTATATAAATGCCCAAGCAACACACTTTGTCAGATAAACGTATTTCCTAACTGGTTGTATAACCAATCCGCCTCGTTATCGCAACTTGTTCTACAACTCCTGTGAACTGGAAAAAGCGCACTTTTTTTTATTGTATAACTTGCCAGAAAAAGATGCAAGTTATCAGAGTAAGTTGTACAAATGTATTTGACAACACTGTGCCGTCTAACAAGAGATTCAACGAAAAAAAGGGGGCGTGGTTTACGGCTGTGCTGTCAAATCAAAGCGCACACTGGAAAGGAAAGTTAGATTGAAAACAGCTATCTAACCGTCGACTAACTTACATGTAAATAAACGTTTCTTATTAGAATTTAAATCAACGACGAAGCTAATAATAAAAGTACGCTTGCTTCTGCAAGATTTATTTGAAATAATTCTAAATTGAATTAAAAAAAAAGAAAAACAATCATGGCACGCATGTGATTAGTGTGAAATTTCCTGCATGGCGAACTTTTATATTTTCCTTTTTTGATGAACTTCCTCTTTCCCAAGATTCGATCCGACGACTTCGACGACTTGTTGTTATCTCCATGGCAGGTCCAGGCGCTCTTCCGCATTGCTCCACGGGGCTTGATAGTAAATAAGCTGACCTAATCGTCAATAAGAAGGTTACTGTCTGTTTTGTTAGCTAAAAAACAAAGGCTGTCATTGGAATTGAAGTTATATAAGTTTGTTTCAAGTCAGTTTTTATAACTCCATTATATAACTTTGTTATAACAAACCGTTTCAACTGTCATTTCGAGAACCGTACCACGAAGTAATATTGAAAATCGCTATGATTTTGATTTGTTGTTTTCTCTATCATAAACTCTATAAGCTGATAATTTTTGTAGCTTTTACCAGCGATATGTTCACAAATGAATCGGTCAACAATCAAAACTAGTGCAATCTTCAATACATAAACATTTTTGAAACTCTAAATTCCTCATGTACAAATTTACACCACCTAACAACACGCAATGTCAAGTTGAATATGTATGTTGAGCATCAGTTTTATAATCTATTCTCCGATAACATTTGTGTAACAAAGCGAGAAAACCTAAGGTTATTTATAGAATGGTTGGCCACGCCCATTTTTTAGAAGATGCCGTCACACGACAATGTTAGATAAGCAGTGAAACAAACAGTGCAATATTGTTTTTATTCAACAAACTGTTTTCGAGTAAAACATTCCAGATGAGGGAACAGCATCTTGGCATATCAGCACTTTGACGTTCAATTACAGCTCATAAAAAGTGTTTTCGAGTGAAATAAAGTGATAAATAGCTCAATAGGAAGTGAGCAAGTAAGTTTTTATCAAAAGTGTTCCAACAAAAATTATTTTAATAGTGAAAATCAGCAAATTGGATGGAGTTAGGAGCGAGTGCATATTCCCTATGTTTTGTGTAAAAGTTGGAAAAGAGTGAAGTTGACTGTGTTTTAACACTTGTATGGCACACATCTCATGAGTTACATAAGTCAGTTATACAAGTAGTGAAAAAAACTGATATTTAACTAGTGTTGAAATTTTTTTCTCGTATGTTGGTTCAAAACAGCTATCTAACTATTATTCAACAGTCGACAAGTTATGAGTGCTACTTGGGTGGTGTCCGGGTCCATCATAAGACCCGTTGTTAGTAAGATAATTGAAAAACCTAAAACATCGAAGATCTGATAATCCTATCAATAGTTATGTTATTTATACACTTTCTGAGATTGGATCACATACATTTAGATAAAGGCAATGCCCGGATCGATAATGCGATCGATTGATTGTTGGATAATTAAATGGCCTTTCAAATGATACCATAAGATAGAAAATCGGCTAACCCTATCATTTGTAGGTTTAATTTTCAAACGTTTTTTGAGACTTGAAATTAATGGGCTACCCACAACCATTTAAATAAGAATGTTACTTACATAGAAAAAAAATGATGGTAATATTCATCAGGAAATGGTGACAGATTTTATGGCAAAAAAATGATTAATTTTACCCCAGAAAATGATGAATTTTCATCAGTTTTTGATGAATATTCATCAGGTTCACATTTTTACACATTTTTTATGTAATATTACTCAAAAAATGAGCTAATATTCAACCTACCAAATTTTCAACATTCCAAAATTCAACTTTTTTTTCTGTGAAGCTTAGGAATCGATGTAAATGAATCTGATCTTATACAATGGAAAAGTAAACTAATTAGAAACTTGATGTATTCATTGGAAAATTTCAAAATCTACGGTATGTTGACGTATCCCTTTCAAAGGTAAACAGACAACTGCACTGTTTATCAGCCCAGCAAATTTTCTATGTTGATTGTAGATGAATACCGTAAGTTACGTACTTTCACAGCAAAAAATAATGTAAAAATGGAAGGTTGAAAACAGAATGTTGAAAAATAGAATGATGAATTTTACCTCTATAATTGTTGAATAACGATTTTTTTTTTGTCAAACAGGTTTTACACAAAAAATGTGTAATATTACTTAATTTTTGATGAATATTCAACATTATTTTTGCTACTCGCATACTTGAGTAATATTCATCAAATTTAGGTACAATATTCAATCATCTTTTGACTCAGGGACTTTGACAACTGTCAAACGCAATGTTTTGAAAAGTGGTTGGCAGAAACCTGTCGGATCGTGATTCAATCGTCGCGTGTCCGGGAGTTTTGGTCGCTCGTGCGTCAAACAATCGTTGCAGATTCTGTGCAGTCGTCGTTGTGTGTTTTGGTGAGTTTGTGTTGGTGCTTCTTCCGGATCGGTCTGGAGGAAGGTGCCAGTGTGTCCAGGTGTTTACGTCCAGGAATCGTCGCAGATTTTGTGCCGCCGTCGTCGTTTGTTTTGGTGAGTTTGTGTTGGTGCTTCTTCCGGACTGTTTTGGAAGAATAGTCCGGGTGTTGTTCAGACATTTATTTAAGTTGAACAAAAGTTGTCCAAGAACTGGCGTTCCGTCTAACCTTAAAGTAATATTTGCTAAAAAACCAACCCGAGTTCTTAGAGTGATCAAGCACAAAGTACCCTGAAAGTCATGAAAAAAATATTCGTTTGAATCAAATGTTTTATTTACGTTCTCTGAAATGGATGACAGTTCAATACCTATCCTTCCACTTTCTGAGCCACAAATTACACATTTTTTAATACAATAATACACATTCTTTCGTAAAATTCAACATTTTTGCGGTAAATTTCATCATTTTTTTAGGTAAATTTCATCATTATTTGAGGTAAATTTCATCATTTTCTGATGAAAATTCATCATTTTCTGAGGTAAAATTTATCATTTTTTTTTGTCACAATATCTGTCACCATTTCCTGATGAATATTACCATCATTTTTTTTCTGTGTTCCTAAGTAAATTATCTATTTTTCTTTACTCAGATGTTCTAAGGTAAGTGCACCATGGTTGTAGCCTATAAAATGTTGTATAAAACTCGGTGCAAAACTAGTTTTTGCACCATATTTCATAAGCTATTTTTTTGCAATTCCGCTTTTGACTTTTCCTGTCATTCTCGCATGACGATAAGGCCTACTTTTCTCTACTAATAATAAAAGAATCGAAAAGTTTAACATTACGCACAAGTGCTGAAAAGTTGAAAAGTTGATCGAATTATTGATCTGGATAAAGTTTACATACAGATAAGTGAGATCTGGTTACTCAATGAAACTTCAAAAAGTTTGAAACTCGATGTATGGGACTCTAATTTGACACAATTTGGCTTAAATGGAGTCAGAAAGTGCTGAGAAAATTGATGGACAATTTTGGTAACACACAATCTCGCAGTTCATTTTTATTGCAGGATTAAAGCCTTACCTCAAGGAGGAAGGCAAAATGCTAGTCGGTGCACCGTAATATATATATTATATATTATATAATCATATGCACAAACTTCGGAACTGTCAAACATTTTCCCCGCATCTTATTTTTGGCGCACTCCTCGGTGGCAAACTTTCCCGACAACAACGGCGCGGGCGGATCGATAACGGGTGCGCGCCCTCAAAAGAGCGGCCATAAATTACTCATCACAATACCGGGGGAAAATCTTTAGCCCAGTTTTCCCCAGTTTGCTGACCGGAAACCGGGTGTGTGTGGGGCGGGATAAAGTTTTGCGTTTTGCAAAGAACAAACTCCAATTTCGAAACTTGCAAGTCCTAGTTTTTTTTATATATTTTGTTCGAGTTTTTTGTTTACTGGGCCGGCTGAAGACTTTTACTCTAACAAATATAGACTTGAGTACATACAAACCCACAGTCATCAGTCGCGGTTTGGCTTGGTGGCGGCGTCGTCGGCGGGCAAGTTTTTAATTTGATGGAGCAACTTTGTCACGATCACGGCGGGTGTTTGCTGGTTGGTGTCCCGGAAGTGACCTTGAAGAATGCCGGCAAGTTTTCCGGTGAGAGAGAAAGTGGTAAGTTTTGCCTGGGAAATTGAGTAAAGTTTGCCAGTTGAGAAAATGTTACTGGAAAGTTGAAAACAGAGCATACAATGAAGAATTAGCACTCCAAATTGATCATTGGTGTCGAGAGACTGCCGGACGATGCTCTCGGTTGGTGTCTTGACTAAAATGTCGGTTAGAAAAGTTCAGTTGTCATACGCACAAAGTATCGTTTGATCTTAAAAACTTGTTTTAATGGGAACTTGAATCAATTGTACCATTTTTTAGTTCAATAGTTTATTGCAAGGGGTTTCCAGCATCAAGGATTACTACCCTAAATGGAATGGAAAATGGAATTACCAGGATTACTGGCAATATGTCATGAATTACTTTGATTTCCCAGAATTACTTGGGATTTCCAGAAATCTCTTAGAATCGCACAAATTTATTAAAATTAACTTGGGATAACTGCCTAACTTCCAGCATATTGAAAAAAGTCTTTGGAATTGGATCGAATGACAGTTGTCAAACGCACAAAACCACGTGCTTGGCAATAGTGCACAAAATTTCCGGGATTTTTATATGTTGTACGGGGAATTCCCGGAATAAAACAAAAATCTTAATTTGGCCTGGAAATAACATTAGCATTACAATTAATATGTTTAAACTTTTCTGAAATTTTAAATAAATTGGTACCATTTAATTTGTTGTCATTTTTGTTTTTTATACATCTTATACCAATTTTTAAGCTGTTTTAGTCATGTCATATAAAAATAATGAAAAAATAAATATTTTTAAAATACTTATTTAATTTGAATTAGAAATGTGGTGCATATAAAATACAAAGCACAACAGAGAACAGCAAAAATTTGTTTAAGCTATCTTAAAACTGCTATCCTTGTTTAGATTGATATTATTAGTATTGAGTTAATTCTATAAATTTAAAGCTTGAAAAACATAACAAATAAAAAGAAAACATAGATTTTATGACTTTTTCAAAATCTTCCCGGGAATAAATAAATGTTTTTCCCGTTTTCCGGGAAACTCAAAACCTGGGAAAATTGGACATCCTGCTTGAAAATCATCGAATAATTGGCTAAATATCAACATCTGTTTGACAACTGATTTTGACGTTTGAGTGCATTTAAAATTCAAAGCACAACAAAGAACAAAAAAATCTTTTAAACTATCTAAAAGTGCTATCCTATTAATAGTATTGAGCTAAAAGTATTATTTTAGCTAAAAGTATGATTTTAAAAAACATAACAAATATAAAGAAAACATAGATTTTATGACGTTTTCAAAAATTTCCCGGGAATAAATAATATATTTTTTTCCGTTTTCCGGAAAACTTGGACGCCCTACTTGGAAATCGTCGAATATTGGGGTCAATATCAACATCAGTTTGACAACGTTTGAGTTGTTTTCATCCGAATACATTTGAATTAGAGAGCATCCAAATTTGCGGACATTCCGAATCCGCTCTGTACTTCTTACAACCATAAAAGGCATCAAGGAAAAAAAATGCATTCTGCCGATTTACTTGAATTGAGCATGAGCATGAGCATGAGCATGAGCATGGTTGACTGCCAATGAGCTGCTACTCCGTTATTGACAGATCAGCTGAAGTTAAACAATGAATCAAAAATGATCAGTGGGAGCCAACCATCCGTTCACTGTTTAACCCCTGAAGACCCCGACTTTATTAGTCAATACCGGCGCCCTCCCAAGAAGCCTGCAGTTCAACGAAAGGGAGGAATGTTAGTCCGATAGTTGAAGTTGCAGACTCATCAAGCACATAGTTTTTCGCTATATACTTGTTGATACCGCTTGAGACCGTTGAATCCACAGCATCTCCTTCAAGCATCACGTGATTAATTTTTTTTGGGTTAGTTGGATAAGGTATTGGCTTTGCGATGCCTCCCGAGCTACGACGCTATGGGGAGGACTTTCATAACAGACCCGTCGGCGAGCCTTCCGAGCAACGATGCTATGGGAAGGTCTTTCTGGTTAACACACAAAATCACTCACACACAGTTAATTTGCTCCACTATTAACTCAACGATCCAAATTGTCAGTGCGTCTTTCGTTCATTATATAGAATTGGCTTTTTCACTGCAAAAATTAAACCTTATTCGAAAAATTTAAACACAATCCACCCGACGCCGTGCCTTCCGATCAACGATGATATAGGAAGGGCTTTGAAAATCACAAAAAAAATCACTTTTCACTCCGAATATGTTTCACGACCACGCGCTCCCTTTGCCAATTATGCACTCTGCACTCGAACAGCGACACAAAAGAGACGGAAAATAACACGAAAAAACAAGATTTCGCGTCCCCACAGACACCGCACTACTGATGCCATTGTTTAATTATAATGACCAATCACCCCATGTACTCGAACAGCGACACAAAAGCGACGGAAAATAACACGAAAAAACAAGACTTCGCGTCCCCACAGGCACCGCACTACTGATGCCATTATTTAATTATAATGACCAATCACCCCATGCACTCGAACAGCGACACAAAAGAGACGGAAAATAACACGAAAAAACAAGACTTCGCGTCCCCACAGACACCGCACTACTGATGCCATTGTTTAATTATAATGACCAATCACCCCATGCACTCGAACAGCGACACAAAAGAGACGGAAAATAACACGAAAAAACAAGACTTCGCGTCCCACAAGCACCGCACTACTGATGCCATTATTTAATTATAATGACCAATCACCCCATGCACTCGAACAGCGACACAAAAGAGACGGAAAATAACACGAAAAAACAAGACTTCGCGTCCCCACAGGCACCGCACTACTGATGCCATTATTTAATTATAATGACCAATCACCCCATGCACTCGAACAGCGACACAAAAGAGACGGAAAATAACACGAAAAAACAAGACTTCGCGTCCCCACAGACACCGCACTACTGATGCCATTATTTAATTATAATGACCAATCACCCCATGCACTCGAACAGCGACACAAAAGAGACGGAAAATAACACGAAAAAACAAGACTTCGCGTCCCCACAGGCACCGCACTACTGATGCCATTATTTAATTATAATGACCAATCACCCCATGCACTCGAACAGCGACACAAAAGAGACGGAAAATAACACGAAAAAACAAGACTTCGCGTCCCCACAGACACCGCACTACTGATGCCATTATTTAATTATAATGACCAATCACCCCATGCACTCGAACAGCGACACAAAAGAGACGGAAAATAACACGAAAAAACAAGACTTCGCGTCCCCACAGGCACCGCACTACTGATGCCATTATTTAATTATAATGACCAATCACCCCATGTACTCGAACAGTGACACAAAAGAGACGGAAAATAACACGAAAAAACAAGACTTCGCGTCCTAACAGGCACCGCACTACTGATGCCATTATTTAATTATAATGACCAATCACCCCATGTACTCGAACAGCGACACAAAAGAGACGGAAAATAACACGAAAAAACAAGACTTCGCGTCCCCACAGGCACCGCACTACTGATGCCATTATTTAATTATAATGACCAATCACCCCATGCACTCGAACAGCGACACAAAAGAGACGGAAAATAACACGAAAAAACAAGACTTCGCGTCCCCACAGGCACCGCACTACTGATGCCATTATTTAATTATAATGACCAATCACCCCATGCACTCGAACAGCGACACAAAAGAGACGGAAAATAACACGAAAAAACAAGACTTCGCGTCCCCACAGGCACCGCACTACTGATGCCATTGTTTAATTATAATGACCAATCACCCCATGTACTCGAACAGTGACACAAAAGAGACGGAAAATAACACGAAAAAACAAGACTTCGCGTCCTAACAGGCACCGCACTACTGATCTGCCGATTTACTTGAATTGATGGGAAAAACACGAATTACTGAGTAACTATGGAATTACTCGAATTACTACGGAATTACTAGGTAATTCCAGAATTACAGGAATTACTGCAGAATTCGGAGTAATTCTGGAATTACTGAATTACTTACTCAAAATCGGAATGATTCCGTACTAGCTATAACTTTGGATTCTTACATGAAAATTAATAGGCAATAAATAAAATCATAAAAGGTTTATCGAAATTATCTTTTTAACAGTTATTTTTCAATATTTTATTATTTTCTGAAGTATGTTTTCACCAGTGTTGCAAAAGAGTGATAGAAAAGCTATCAATAGATTATCTCTGCACTAAAAATATCCGAGAGTATAGCGGCCGTCACTATAGCTTGTGAGATCTCTTCTTGTGTCTCGTGATTCCCAGCGATGTCATTCTCTCTCTATCACTCCTTCCCTTTTCCTCGACTATGCGCTCTCACCGCTGAGTCTCTCAACCTCTCCGAAAACTGCAATGAGAGAACGCGAGATGGCGATTAGGAGCCGACCACGCATGACGCCCCTTCAAACTGCGTTTGCAAAATTGGTTTTGTGGCGGATTTTGTGGTTAAACGCTGTTGCGGTAGGATGATCGTGGAAGCGAGAATGAGAGAGAAAAGGAAAATGTCAATCGCGAGTGGGTAAACACAAAAACGTGTTCGGCTATGTTCGGCGCTGAGAGTTTCAATGAAGAGAGAAGAGCAGTTGTATTTGAGGCATGAATATTCAGGCGAGATAATTGTAGTTGCTGAGAGGTGATATTTTGATATTTTAACAACCCTGACCATGAGCAAAGTACTCTCGGTAATTTCACAGTACCATTTAACTACCGAATCGTGCTCTTTATCCTCTCGTATGCCGATGCCCAGTTCTGGGTGTATTTATTCCAAACATTTCAAAAACGTTCAACAGTTAAAAATGGCAAACCCGCTGAAAAATCAAATTATTTTTTGATCGTTTGATTGTTTTATTGTTTATTACTAATTTGATGTGTCATTTGCCATTCTTTAAATTTGGAGGGTAAATTTTGGTTTTCTTTTTCATAAAACTTATTTTTAGCTTGATTAACATGAAAACAGAAACTAGTTTTTCGCAGCTGGTTAGTCCGCATTTCCAATCAAAGAAAACTAATTCCTGTACACGATTCGATTAGTTGATATCAAATTCCGTACAAACGACAACTTCGGTCTCATGTGCACGTGAAGGTCTCCGTAATCAAAAGGTGATTTACTGACTCTACCGCAATAAATTATAGCTCCCCGAAAAAATAAATAAAATAAAACGCACTGAACTTCCCGGGCTGCAGACCAAACAGGATTTGCACCACAAATTTCCCGGGCGGGACCTTCTCAAGAAATGCTCAACCTCACATGGACCTGTTCCGACACCTTTTTTTCGGCATTTCGAATACAATTGAACAAGTGTTACTTCCTTATTTTCTCACCCATGCAGCCAACAGCCAGTTGTCGATGGCAAGATTTATGGCCAAATGACGAAAAACGATAACAAATTGTGTACGCGTGTTGTGATTTTTCCAACCCGTGGGGTGGCTTTCTGGTGGAAATAATTTATTGGTTTGCCCTTTTTCTGTGGATTTTGCCCAGAAATCGAACCTGTTTCTAATAAAGTAAAATTCACCCTGCCTTAAAGCCAACTTTCGAGATAGCAATCATCACTCTGAAGGAAAATTTCACACCACTTGAGCATTTTCCGAGCCGATTTTCCAACAAAAGAAAATTTAACATAATTATTTGATGGGGAATCTTAGCCTCGTCGTCATTAAGGAGGAACATTTTGCACCCAAGTCCATCATCATCTCAGACAAGCCACCAGACTGCTTCCGCGTTTGACGTTGGTGAATTTAACGGTTCGTTTGGTGCGCGCCTCAAGTTAGGCAGCAAGCCAGGCAGGAGATAGAGCGGAAATGGAATTTCTTAATATAGTTTCCACTCAGCTTGGTGGTGGTGGCTGCGCGCGGGATGCTTCAATGCTTCTCTGAAGTTGAGGGATAGTCCTAGAGAGGACAGTAGACTTGTTCAAATTTTATGTTTAATTTAAACAAAATTTCCAGATCAATTCTGATTGTTTTCAGAAAGATTGGAAACTTTTACAAATGTTTCATATTATAACATTGAAAATCGAACCATTAGTTGCTGAGACTTAGAAAACAAAATGTTCCTGTTTTTAGATAATTTTCTCAGGAGGTTTGCTCACTAATTTAAAAAAAATAATAACTTCGACTATTTTCATTTTAAGAAAAAGTTTTAAAATGTCTTTTAGAACTTATTTTTAATGCAATTGTCCAAGCAAATTTATCTAAATGCAGCCGCATTTCCTAAAATTTTCTCCGGTGTTCTTTTTTATATGCTCATATTAGCTTAAGCCCAAAAAAAAACATAATGCGATAATACGATGATCTTAAGATAATCAGAACGTGAAAAAACATTAAACATAAAAAGTTCTGTGAGTAAAATATCAATCAAAGTGAAACCGAAACCCGAGAAAAGTTTGGTCGAAGTTTAAAGTGCAGCGATTTAAACACGCAAATAACATTCCAAATGGGCGTAGCTCCAAAACATCACAGTCTACATGAAATTGGATTCCAGATTCGGTTTCAGTGGCTGGAATTACTATGAGAAGCATACCCTGACCTTTAAGTCATATGCTTGCAACGTCGTGTAATTAGTAGGCCTTGCAGAATTGTGAGAAATTTTGAAAATTGGCTCTTTTTTCTCACTAAAACTCAAATATCTCGGCACTGGAGGGTTGAAATTGCATTTTCTCAGGGGCAAAATAGGCTACCATACACAGAAAAAAAGTTGATTTTCGGAATGTTGAAACTTTGGTAGGTTGAATATTACTTATTTTTTGAGTAATATTACACAAAAAAATGTGTAAAAATGTGATCCTGATGAATATTCATCAGAAACTGATGTAAATTCACCAATGCCTGATGGTTTATATTACACATTTTTTGCCACAAAATCTGTCATCATTTCCTGATGAATATTACCATAGCCAAATCTACTCACCTGCTGATTCCATGTTGTTTTTAGTGATATTCTTCACCGAATGCATTTGTCATTGATGAACGGGCTGTGCTTGAAGTTCTTGAAGCTTCTGAAAAATAACAAGATTGAAAAATAAGTGTAATCAAAATGAAACTGGATTGGAATTCACCAAATTTCAATAATCTGTCGATTGACTCGTTTTTTTAAGTATTTGGTTATCCCGACTTAAAGAAATTTCAAAGATTAAAAAAATCTAATTGGGTATATAAAAAAATTGAAAATCATTAACATCTTTGGGTTTCATGTCATTTTAGCGCGAAATTAATCATCTCGTCAAAATTAATTAAAAAAATCCCATAGTTTCAGAGGAATTTGATAAAACACCAAAATAATACCAAAATGTGACATCCTGACTTAGAAAATTTTCCTCAATTTCAAGTCATTTCTTTAGGGGTTTATCAAAAATATTTAAAATCAAGTTAAAAATTTCCGGTTTTCAATGAAAGCATTCGCTTTGAGACTTCATTTTAGCGCAAAATTAATTATTTTGTAAAAATTGGTCAAAATTTTCCCATAGTTTCAGGAGAATTTGATAAAATACTGTAATACCAAAAAAATACCAAAATGTGGTGTTCGACCATTGACAAACCCGAGCATGGGTAAATAACAAGGGAAATGTGTAATAATACCTTTCTCTGGTATCCAGGGTTGTTAAAATATCAAAATATCAGCTCTCAGCAACTACAATTATCTCGCCTGAATATTCATGCCTCAAATACAACTGCTCTTCTCTCTTCATTGAAACTCTCAGCGCCGAACCTAGCCGAACACGTTTTCGTGTTTACCCACTCGTGATTGACATTTTCCTTTTCTCTCTCATTCTCGCTTCCACGATCATCCTACCGCAACAGCTTTTAACCACTAAAGCCGCCACAATACCAATTTCGCAAACGCAGTTTGACGGGACGTCATGCGTGGTCGGCTCCTAATCGCCATCTCGCGTTCTCTCATTGCAGTTTTTGGAGAGATTGAGAGACTCAGCGGTGAGAGCGCATAGTCGAGGAAAAGGGAAGGAGTGATAGAGAGAGAATGACATCGCTGGGAATCACGAGACACAAGAAGAGATCTCACAAGCTATAGTGACGGCCGCTATACTCTCGGATATTTTTGGTGCAGAGATAATCTATTGATAGCTTTTCTTTCACTCTTTTGCAACACTGCTGGTATCAATACCAAATTTTGGTATTCCTGGACCCTTTAAAATTTGTCTTAAGGATTATGCAAGAGCAAAATGTGGTATCATACCAATTTAAGGTATTGTTTTGATATTGCAAAATTGCAGAAAATGTCAATGATCGAACACCACATTTTGGTATTCTTTTGGTATTACAGTATTTTATCAAATTCCTCTGCAACTATGGGAAAATTTTGACCAATTTTGACAAAATAATTAATTTTGCGCTACAATGATGTCTCAAAGCGAATGCTTTCATTCAAAACTGGAAATTTCAAACTTGATTTTAAACATTTTTGATATACCCCCTACAGAAATGACTTGAAATTGTGGAAAATTTTCTAAGTCAGGATGGCACATTTTGGTATTATTTGAATATTGAAAGGTTTCATCAATTTTCTCTGAAACTATGGGAAATATGTTAAAAAAATTTTACGAGTTAATTAATTTTGCGCTAAAATGACTTGAAACCCAAAAATGTTAAAGATGATTTTAAAAATTAATGTGATATACCCACTAATATTTTTTTCAAAAAAAAATATCACTAAGTCGGGATAACCAAATACTTTGAAAAACGAGTCAATCGACAGATTAATGAATTTTGGTGAATTTCAATTCAGTTTCATTTTAATAATACTTATTTTTCAATCTTGTTATTTTTCAGAAGCTTCAAGAACTTCAAGCACAGGCCGTTCATCAATGACAAATGCATTCGGTGTGGTGAAGAATATCACTAATAACAACATGGAATCATCAGGTGAGTAGATTTGGCTGTTGCATATGAATAATTTCCGTTTTTTCACTAACTGCAACTGCTGCACTAAAAATGGTATGAAAATACCAAATTTTGGTATTACTTGTTCAAATACCAGCGACCATAATGTGCTCTTGGTTGCCCAGTAATAGATCATACCAAAATCATGTATGTGAAAGACCACAGAAATACCAAAATATGATTTTCCAAGGTCGCGGGAATACCTAAAAATAAAACCATGGCAATACCAAGTTTTGGTATTCAAGCAATGTTCAAAAATCCAGAAGACCTCAACTTGGTATTGAAATGGTTTTATTTTGAGGTTTTATTTTACCCTTGGAATAACATGGTTTGGTATTGTTGTGCCCTTACACATACAAGATTTTGGTATGATTTCATGGTATTTTACCATCTATTACTGGGCAACCAAGGGCACATTTTGGTCGCTGTTATTTGCCCAAGTAATACCAAAATTTGGTATTCCCGTGTTATTTACCCCTGCTCGGGAATTCTGCAATTTTGCAATATCAAAACAATACCTTTAATTGGTATGCTACCACATTGCATAATCCTTTAGACAAATTTGAAAGGGTCCAGGAATACCAAAATTTGTTATTGATACCAGAGAAAGGTATTATTACGCATTTCCCGTGTTATTTACCCATGCTCGGGAAATGCGATTTTTTCGTCAGAAATCGCCTTGGAGAGACCAAAAACTTTAATTTTGGTACAATATCGACAGTGCATCTTGATCTATGGATAAAAATCTATCGTTTGTAAAAAATACTCACCTGATTGAAACAGTTTTTGTGTTGATTCCAAGCAATTTTAGAAAATTTGCTGAAAATGTAACTTTTTTCAATAAATCGAAGAGGGGGTGCGAGTAAGTATTTTTTCTTCTAACATCATAATCTATTATTTAAGAAGTGAGCACCCAAAATTCCTCGACATGACCTCAAAATGGGACAGGCTATTGTACACCCACAGTAGAAAGCCGAGAGAATAGCTCTACCATAATTAAATGGCGGGTGAACTACCACAAAATTGTGTTCATTTGTTCTTTGAAACAGTTCATCCCATTTAACTGCTTATTTTGCCAAATGACCATCTCATAGTCATCGAACTTTGGTGTCCGATACGGTAAAGGCGCGGTTCGATATGAGAAAGGTCTTAGGTTACCTTCATGTGAAAGCTTCTCTTGCGCACTTTGAATTGATGGTCTATACATTTTTACGTTTTATATCAAGTTTTCAAAGAAAAATATTGACCCTTAAATCCACAAATTCGGAACACTTTTTTCTTACGATGTAAACAACCTTTTTTTTCTTTCCAGGAGTACATATTTGTTACAAAATAATTACTTTGCACTCTGAAACCAATAAAACTAATGCTTGATAATGTTTTATGAATGGTCTGACAACTTTTTTTTGTGCAAATATCAGTTAAATTCAGGTGTTCCACAATTGTGGGAGACACAATAACATCCCACAATCATGAAACAGGCAATTTGGAGGCAATGTTTTGGTGCCCTGGATAAAATTGTCTTGAAATGCAGTTTTTGTTTAAAAAGTATTACTTGTACTAGTGAAATAACAAGAGAATGTCCAAATAAAGGCCTTAAAAATAGCAGGGTCGGCAGAAAAGTTGCATTTTGCATTCTATTGACATATTACCATAAAAGTGTTCCGAACTTGTGGGTGTTCCGAATATAAAGGATGACTTACCTTTATACTACCAGATCGTGTTCTTTATTCTCTCGTATGGCGTCCAACTGTCCAACTGTGGGTGTACCTAATAATTTAAATATCGTTGCTATGAAAACAAAAAGATTCAAATAGATACATACAATTGAATCATATTTATAATTTTATTTTGAAAGTGTTTTAAATTAATGTTGAAGTTAAGTTAACAAATCAACACTTGGACCAATCTAAGAATTTTGAACGTGGAACTCATTCACAGAAAACTTGCACCACCTCCATCGTGGTGGTGGTGCCCGCGATAATGTCTGTCGAGTTTCAGTTCGCAAAACCGCCCAAGATGGACGGAAGTCTTCCTTAAAGTCAACGATAAGTGTGTTGACAGTTGAAGAGCTCACCCACGACAGCATTGGTTGTGATATTTTGATCGCAAATAGTCTAAGGGGAATTTATACCATTTTTATAGCAATTTTCCTAAGATGTCTTTGGATTTAAGCGGCAATATAAAAAAAACAACTTCAAGAACATAACCAAAAAATCAAAAACCTCTCAAGAAATCCCAGAGACAATTGAATCTTGACACGTCCCAATCAACAACCCTCAGAGTTCAGATTTTCAGGAGGGAGATGGTGGGTCAAAACTCTTGAACGGCAAAAGGCCACGAGGAATCCATCGTCAAGTGTCACAATGGTCAGCTTCTTCCACTTCTTCGAGATGCCGTTGGATAATAAATGTCCCAAGTGGATTTACAGCACTTCTCCGAAATGACCAGCTCGACGAGAGTGCTTCCAAGTTCTTCTTAAACTTGGTGGCTTTCGGATATATGAGAGAGAGCAGGCAGGGGGATGATGATGGACGGACAGCACAGTCTGGACCGGTAAATTTGTATCATCACGGCTGTGATTGTGTGAAATTAAATAAATTTTGTGGTTGGGAATTTTGGAGCACGTTGACGTCGTTTTGATAAAGTGAATTCTTCGGGGGTAGTTCCCAGGGGAGTCCAACTGGACTTTGATTGTTTGCTTGCTTAAAGCTGAGTATGTTGGATGTGGAGTAGGTGTTGAAGTTAGTGAAGTTGGGTATTTTTGAACCGGAGTCAAAAGCCAAAAAACAGCCATCGTTCAAGTAAAATTATGCCTTTTGGCAAAGGCTTGTTCTTCCCGAAAAAAATCACAAGCGGTTCTGTCTTATCTCCCGGGTTTAAAATCTAGCTAGCAAAGGACTCTCTAAGGATAATGAGTTTTCCCTTCGCAGGCAAAATGGGAAGGGATTCCACCGGAGGCGATTTAGCTTCTTGGCCGTTTCTTACGCCCGAAACCCCGGAGTCTCGGAGAGGTGATTTAAATTAAAAATTACATCCTAATCAGCGAGCCGAGACCGCCACCACCACCTCCGGAGAAGAGTGTCAGGTCATTCATTACACGTGTTTGTGCCACGCGGGTTTCTTTGAAAATGACGTTGCGTTTTTGTGTATTCTGTTGTTGTTCTGTTCACTCGATTCAGCGAGGGTGGGGTTCGAACCCAAGATGAAAAGCACGGAGCATGCTTCCCCGGAAGGAAGTCGTCCAGACCTAAAAAAGAAAGAAAACGAAAGCGGCAAACCCAAAGTGGACCGTAATTCAGGATTCCGTTGATTTAAACGGAAGCACCTTTAATTAATACGTTGTTTTTAATTTAGATTTAATTTATCGTTGGAGGCGGTTGGGTTTTTTTTCTTTTCTTCGTGGCGGTAAAGTGTTTTGAGATGCTGGTTTTGCGTCCAAGGTGTCGTGATTCATTGTTCTCGGTTGCGGAGGTTTGGCGAGATTTGCCCCGCGGAGATTGGAATTATTTGCTGAGAAAAAAGAAGAAAAGGGAAAATTCATGCTAGTTGGAATCGGTAATGGAAATCAGGGAAAAAGGTCACATTAAGAGAATTTTTAGATTGATTGGAATAGACCAAACTTTAAGAGCGAGTTTTTCACCAATGTGTAACAGGTCGTATCGAGGTGCTCCGATTTGGATGAAACTATGAGAAAAACTGCGATTGGCCAAAAAGTTAAGAGGCAGTATTTGTAAATATTGCTCGGTTTGTTCTAGAGGTCGTATCGAGGTGCTCCGATTTGGATGAAACTTTCCGCGTTTGTTTGTCTATACATGAGATGAACTCATGCCAAATATGAGCCCTCTACGACAAAGGGAAGTGGGGTAAAACGGGCTTTGAAGTTTGAGGTCCAAAAAACCTAAAAAATCTTAAAATTGCTCGCATTTCCGTAAAACTTCATCAATTCCAACTCTCTTAGATGCATTCGAAAGGTCTTTTGAAGCACTTCAAAATGTGCCATAGACATCCAGGATTGGTTCGACTTTTTCTCTTAGCTTTTGCAAATTACTGTCAAAAATTGATTTTTTTAAAACCTTAATATCTTTTTGCAACAGCCTCCAACACCCATACTCCCATAAGTCAAAAGATAGGTAATAACATGGACTATAAGCCTACGGTGTTAACTTTTTGGCCAATCGCAGTTTTTCTCATAGTTTTTCGATTTTTCTGGAACAAACATTTTACAACGTTAGTTTTTGCCCTGTAGGCCGCCATAGCGGCACTTTTTGGTCTCAATTTTGTCATATTCGGAATCCTCGGACAATTTCACGTAAGTTAGTAGTATTGGAGTTGTAAATTTGATTTAAAAAATAATTAAATAAAACATTTTTGAAAAAAGAAAAAGATCTTATTTACCCTATGATCAATACGTCAAATGCTGTATCAAGTAGGCGAAAACCTGTTTTACCCCTAATCCAACAAATTGTTAAAAAATATTTTAATTCATTCTAAATGGCAATTTTTCCAATCAAATTTACAACTCCAATACTTCTGACTTACGTGAAATTGTCCGAGGATTCCGAATATGACAAAATTGAGACCAAAAAGTGCCGCTATGGCGGCCTACACGCCAAAAACTAACGTTGTAAAATGTTTGTTCTAGAAAAATCGAAAAACTATGAGAAAAACTGCGATTGGCCAAAAAGTTAACACCGTAGGCTTATAGTCCATGTTATTACCTATCTTTTGACCTATGGGAGTATGGGTGTTGGAGGCTGTTGCAAAAAGATATTAAGGTTTTAAAAAAATCAATTTTTGACAGTAATTTGCAAAAGCTAAGAGAAAAAGTCGAACCAATCCTGGATGTCTATAGCACATTTTGAAGTGCTTCAAAAGATCTTTTGAATGCATCTAAGAGAGTTGGAATTGATGAAGTTTTACGGAAATGCGAGCAATTTTAAGATTTTTTAGGTTTTTTGGACCTCAAACTTCAAAGCCCGTTTTACCCCACTTCCCTTTGTCGTAGAGGGCTCATATTTGGCATGAGTTCATCTCATGTATAAACAAACAAACGCTGAAAGTTTCTTCCAAATCGGAACACCTCGATACGACCTGTTACACATTGGTGAAAAACTCGCTCTTAATTCCGTAGGGCTATAGTCCATGAAATTCCCTAACATTGGATCTATATGAATATGGGTGTTGGAGGATCACAACAATTTTCATCAGTAATTTGCTAAAGCTATGAGAAAAAGTCAAACCAATCTTGGATGGCTATGTCACATTTTGAATTGCTTCAAAAGACCTTTCGAATGCATCTAAGAGAGTTGGAATTGATGAAGTTTTACGCAAATGAGAGCAATCATGTTTTTGGACTTCAAACTTCAAAGCCAGGTTTAACCCACTTCCCTTTGTCATAGAGGGCTCATATTTGGCATGAGTTCATCTCATGTATAGACAAACAAACGCTAAAAGTTTCATTCAAATCGGAGCACACCGATACGACCTCTAGAACAAACCGAGCAATATTTACAAAAACTGCCTCTTAAGATGTTTTTAGCAATAAACGAAAAAAATCTTAATGAAGGTAAAAGAAAACAATGAAATTTAAGTTCATATACCTAAACAGATATTTTAAATTTCATGCTGATTCGGATCATAAGTTTTGTGGAACATTCAAAAATAAAAATAAATAATGTGGAGCAGAGAGTTGCATGCACACAAATTAAAAAGTTTTTCGTGGTTTTCGATGGCATGCGCGTTGTTCACGTTTACGCGAACTTGTTGTTTTACATGTAAAAATATACAGTCGACCCTCTGGTTGTCAATATCCAAGGGACCGTCGAGGATGAGAATCATCAGTTTACAGAACGATGCAAAATGAAGACTCGATTGAAAATATTTTTTTCTTGATACCCAGCTATGGGAAAATCATGGCAACGTCCATCAAACAAAAACAACCTAATGCCAAACACCCTTCAAAACTTCGTTTCGCCAAGAAACATGTCTATGCAAGCCATGAGAAAGTGAAATTATTGACAACCGGAAGAGATTTTTAAAGCAAACAGAATCCAAGGGACCGTCGAGGAAGAGATCCTTCAAGCAAGAGAAAATATCGAGGAATGAAGATAATTGAAGTATGCAGATTGAAGGGACTGAAGAATTCATCGATAGATGGAGAATTATTGATATCAAGAAGATCGACAGCCAGAGAGTCGACTGTAATTATCAATTCAACAAGCTTATCTTATCTTATCTTAAAAAATCTCGTTGATCACGGAATTGAACTCAAAGCGGTTTAGAATTCGTCTAAATTGATGTATCACAGAAAACTTTTAAAATATAAACATGATTTGTTTTACCGTTGTTTTGAGAAAATCCAGATTTAAACTTCAAATTGGAAAATCGATGCACTTGTTTTGTTGTTGTGTGACACAAATGTGGTTTTTTTGACAGAGCAGGCTCATTTTTTTATCGAAAAATAAAAGTTTGCTTGAGATATTAGAGCAAATCTGATTAAATTCATAATCTGGGCTATTGTTTATTTATTTGTTGTTTCTTGAAGCTATTGAAAATATTTTTATAAGTTTTTGTCACCCCTCCCCCTCTTCCCCCTTTAAATTCGGTCCGAAAAATCAGGGGGCAAAATGCTATTCTTTTTCAAAATACTTCAAAATTTCAACGGAAATTCAAAAGCTATCAGCTCAAATAATTTTAAAATGCATTTCCCTGCGTTTAGAATTATTTAAGCATAATTTGATTTTTTTGGTGAAATATTGATGTACCGTCAACTGGGGCGAATTGGGACAGCAGTTTTAACCATGTTAGAGCATAATATTTTGATTTTTCTGGTTGGTTTCGGATAGAACAGACTCAGACCAACAAAATGTGTACATCCATTTCCAAATTTAAAACCTTTAAGTGCTCTAAACACTGCTGTCCCTATTCAGACTGTAGTCCCGGTTCACCCCAGATGACGGTACCTACTTTATTAACGCAAAAATATGTTTTGAAAACTATTGATTGCATTTATGGGATTTCAGACCCTCATTAAAATCAATGTTTATATTTAGCTAGGTTTTTTAACAAAATAAAATAAATTTTATGTAAAATTGTTAAAAAGTCGGAATTTTGCTACAAATTCGTTGAAACTACAGTCATGCCTCGGTTTAGCTTTGCAAATGTGGGATGCTAAACCCGGTAATTTAATATTTTTTTTGAAAAAGACGGAATATGGGGAAATTTTTTAGTATTTAACAAAAAAAAAAAATGATTACCATCGAAAAATGTTAAAAATTTCAAATCTTTTGATATCCATATTGTAAAATACTGAAATCTTGAGTTTTTTTTCGAAAATACGTAATTTTGTGAAAGTTTTCAGTATTTCACAATAGTAGTTTATGCAACAAGTTGCAAAAAGGGGATTTTTTCAGCACGAGTCGTACATTTACGAGGTTCACCGAGTTGGATAAATACGATGAGTGCTGATAAAATGAAGTTTTGCAGCGAGTTCCATAAAACATTTTTTTGCATTTCAGAGAAAAACACCCATTGAGTGAAATTATAAGTCAAATGTTCATGTATTCTGTAATTTTTTTTTTTTAATATGATAATATAATAATGTTTATTAAATTCATTCAAGTTAACAGTAATGTCTGACTTCCCTAATGAATATAATTCTTTTAAAGGGATGTAAAGACGTAATTAAAAACTAAAAGCTACTTATAAACTGGTAACACATTTTTTTTGAAACGCTTACTAACGTAGCAAATAATTGTTTATGCAACTATGAATTAGAATGATAATTTTTCTTTTGAATTCAGCTAATGTCTCTGTTCTTTTTAAATCTTCTGGTAAATTGTTGAAAACAAACGGGCCATTAATTATAAATCTTCTTCTTCCAATTTCTGTTCTAAAACCTGATCGTCTAAGATGATGTGCTTGTCTTGTGAAATGTTGGTGAACCGCAGTAGCGAATTCCCAATTATGGTGCATATTCCTATTGTTGAGACACTTGTACATTAGGATTGCAATTCTTTGCTCAAAAAGGCCATGAATCGGAAGGATGTTATGTTATGTGTTAATTAAACCGTTAGAGCCAAAAAATGTTGAAAAGTTTTACTTTTCGAAACAAGTGCTGAAAAATTCAACTTTTCAGCACCCATTTCAGTGCTGAAAAGTAGAACTCTTTAGCATTTGTTTTGAAAAGTGTTGCTATTCGATTTTGTTATTTTTGGTACAGAAAAGTAGGCTATTTGGTCGTTTCAGAATGACAGGAAAAGTAAGTAGTTTCATGACGGAATTGCAAAACAGAAGTTTATGCAATAAGTTGCAAAAAGAGGATTTTTCAGCACGAGTCGTAAAAAGTAGAACTTTTCAGCATTTATTTTTTTTGGAAAAGGGTTACTTTTCGATTATGTTATTTTGGTAGAGAAAAGTAGGCTGTTTCGTCGTTCAAGAATGACAAGAAAAGGAAGTAGTTTCGCGGCGGAATTGCAAAAATAAAGTTAAATTTTATCTTTTGTTCAAATACAACTCAAAATATTTCTTTTCTGATCCTTTTAAAAGGTCATTTTCTTCACTATTAAAACTCAGATCTAATACTTTCATCCCCAAACCATCCCCAAACCTCACCACAGTTAGCCAGCATGGCAGGAAAGCTAATTAACGTCAACAATAAAGATAATCACTGCGTGGCACACTACCGGAGACGGCGCCTGTCAGAAACTAGCTGTCAAGAAGCCGGAAGGGCCACCTCGGATGTGTGATGAACGGTAACCCTCAAGGATCTTATCTATCTTTAGTTGAATTTATTCTTTAAAATGCTTAACCCTTAGTTTAAGCAACCAGTTGCAAAATGAAGATTTTTAAGCACAACGAGTGCTGAAAATATCGAGAATACATGCAGTTCCGAAAAACAACATGAAAAAATTGGGCTGCTGAGGGTTAAGAACAACACCATGCGAGTGCGTGCGAGCGTGGGCGAACATGTGTAAATTGATGTCCATTAGGGAAACAGGGCAAAAGACAGAAGGCTCACAGCATCCCCTTACCAGGCCCCGGTGAATCCAAATGAAACGGAAAATTATGCGCCGGGCCCCGGGAAGAAAATGACCCTCACGGTCTGTGCCGGCCCCCGCTTTGCGAATGGTTTCCGTGAATGGCCTCGGCAAAGAGCAAGATAATTAAATCGTACCCTGCAGAAGAGCGCGCTGACTTTTGTTGCTATCTGTTGATTTTTATTGTTATCTTTTTCCTTCGGCGCACACGGGATCTTTCGGGGCGAAGGCCTTCCGGAACGGACCGGAGTCCGGGTAGACGGGGTGGTCGTGTGTGTGGGATGCTGAGGGTAGGTCTATATAATTCTAATTAAGCCATTTAATG
Organism: Culex pipiens pallens; assembly: GCF_016801865.2. NCBI lineage: Eukaryota > Metazoa > Arthropoda > Insecta > Diptera > Culicidae > Culex > Culex pipiens. The sequence goes on along the minus strand of NC_068937.1, from coordinate 55,887,440 downwards.
AAGTCGAAATAACGATGGAGGCGAAATGAAGAGTGTATTAAGAACTCACTGAGGCTTTATTTGATATAATATTGATAAATAAATACTACGTTGTTTTAACTTGTCAACTGTTTAAATTCCAAAAACACACACACAATGCAATGATTATGTCAAATTTGTTCATTTACAGCTGTTTTTTTACGGACCGCCTCATATGCCAGCCAGCATTTTTTTCAGAGCATTTAAAAACATGGTCCAAAAAGGTGAAAAATGTACACCCAGAACTGGACATCGGCTTACGAGAAGATAAAGAGCACGATTCGGTAGTAAAATGGTACTGTGTGCGGACTGAGGGGATAAATCCCGAAATTACCGAGAGTACTTTACTCATGGGTTCATCTTCAAAAAAAGTTCATCTATCAAACAATAATAAGTACCGGTACCGAGACTTGAACCCAAGACCTTCGGCATATAGAACCGTGCCTTTGCCGTATGGGCCACCATGGTTCGGTGAATCAGTGGCGGTCATTTGTCCATATAAGCCACTCAATAGGATGAACTGTTCCAATGAACGAATGAACACGCGAGAGGACTATACTCTCGCAAAATAGCACTTTCCTCACGTTTCTTTTCGTGAGGACTATCCTCTCGTTCTTTAACTTTGGGTGTACTTAAGTCTAATCTACAATGTCAAATCGTAGAATGATGCGTCTGTCACTTTGGCCCTGTTTACTTTGATACTTCGATGTCAGACAGCGATAGACAATGATTTTTTTGTGATTCGATTATCCGAATATTGGATTTGTCCAAGGCCTTTTTATGATCAAGTCTGGACTGTATTTCCAAAATGTACACCCAAAATTCCAAGTCGAGAGAATCGTTATCTCAAAATTTATTGAGGGCTCAGAGCCAAAATCGAGAGAATAATTTTATCAACTCACACCACCATAACAAATGAGTTCATTCGTTAATTGATGCAATAAATCTCCAACAAGTGTCATACATCGACATCTGACCACTCCTTAGCCACCAAGCTGTGGTGGCCGAGGCAGTAAAGACCATGGGTTAGTATGTCAAAGGTCTATGGTTCGACTCCCGTAGTCGACACTTTTGTTTTTTTTTTGTTTTGACGGATGAACTTTTTTTGCAAATGAACCTCGAGAGGATAATTCTTTCACCCATCTCGTGCTGTGTTCTCTGTGTCCATAAATGGTAAAACTATTCTTTCGTCTCGATGCCATTATTCTCTCGGACAACCGCTGTCCAGTTTTAGGTGTAGAGTTGTGTATCGCTAAATGATTCTTTGTAAAAGGCTGCTGAGGAACTTTAACTCCTGGACAATTGAAATACAAATGAAAATTTTCAGAGAAGTCACCGACAATTTGTTTGAGATATTATGCCTTCCACAACAACATCCTTCGAATTTCATAAAAAATAGGGTACATATCCCTTCCTTCTATCAGACACACTTTAATTATAACACTTGCAAACGCCAAGAACCATTCCCAGCCCACCCAAAACACATCCCCTTTTTGACCATCGTTATAATTAAGCTTAAACATTTTGCCTTTCAATACACATGCATAAATAAATTAAAATTTCATTCTTTCCTCGAGCACAGAAGCCCTCCCCCCCCAAACTGCTCCCTTTAATCTGGCTCTACATGCAAATGTACTTATGGTGCATGACAAACACCCTTCCTCTCGTCTCTCCACAGTCTCCGGTAAATTCCCGCTGTCCAGTTGTCCAGAATCTGGACCTCGTTTTGTTTATCCTTTCTTGCAAAATCCCGTGAAAAAAGGACCAAAACGCGGCAAAGGGAACACGCGCGTGCAAGCGGAAAACCAAAAACTCCGGTGAAACGTCATCACCAAAACCACATGCCGGCTCCACAGTCCGCTGATAATTCCGGGTGGGCGTCCGGGGAAGTGGTTCCCGAGGCCGGCGACGGCCAGATTTGCGCTCAGGTAAGGTTGGGAATGGACGGGGAATGACGGAAAGATTGTTCAATAGTATGACAAAAGAAAAGGCGCTGCCAGGTTCATGTCTTTGCAATGTTAACTGAATGTATTGGTTTGTGTCTTTGCTAAATTTAGTAAATATCCTTAAGAAATTTATTAAATGTTTAGAATGAGTTGAGATTCAGAATGGTACCAACCAAAATTTTCATCAAGAATTCACGTGATCAAATAGTTTTTGTCAAGGATTTTTAAAAGCTTCACCTGTTTTCAGTTCAATGATACAAGGTGGAACGGTAAAACGCTTACTTCCGTCGTCGCAAAGTACCATTTTCGGGCTGTTTTTTGAAAGAGAGTATCCTTTTTAGAGCCTCATCCTCCATCCTATTTCTGCCGTGGTTCAAACGTTGAGGTTAGACAGGGTCGGGGCACGAAATTATATTAAATTCAGTCTCAATTAAATTTAATGCTAAATTTAATCTTTTTACTATTTCGTATAATTTATACGCTTGTTCACTTCCAGGCTGGATCGGCATCCTTTTTGCAGGGAAGCAGATTTGACTTCCCGTTGTTTGTCCTGGCAGGAGGGCAAAAGCCGCCGTAGAACTAGAAGAGCAGAGTTGGGTGTAGTTCTAAGAGGATCAATGCTCCACTTGTGTCTAATGTAAGAGGGCGGTGGAGGCCAAAAGAGATGAGGTAGCGTCGAAAGGTGAGACCTGATAAATCTGAAGCTAAGCGAAAGTAGCATCCATAAATCCTCGAGACATTGCCGGCAACTCTTTGCGAATAGCGTAGAATTGGGTGAGCAATAGGGTGGCTCAATTTTTGGTAACAACTTGTTCAAAGTACGCAAAGTCAAGAAAACGGAAGCTTGGTTGGTGTCTTTGCTATTCAAAATAAATGTAATTTAAAATTTTTCAATTAAATTACTTAGATTTGTCATCTAATGCTGACTTTTTAAACCACTCTAACTCTCTGAAATCTGTGCACCCTTATCCCTCCTTATTTTCAAATCCAGCTAAAGCTAGAATTTAGAAAACGAAACCAACCTGACACACAACCGGAGAGGCTTTTGCGGTGAAGAAAGGCAACGCGCCGGGGTGAAGCCGAACGTCCAAAGTAGTTTTAGAACGAAAATGAGTTTTATCTTTCTTTAACACATCACTACCTCACATAATCACTGCTGCTGCTTCCTTAAATGGTGAACGATGGCGGTGGTGGTGGGGTGCTGCCTAAATGTTTAATACAATTTCCAGCCTCCTGCTGCTCGTGCTGCGGGACCATCAGGGCGGAAGGTTATGCATGAATATTGAACCACCTGCAGGTGAAGGTTAAATCCCGGGTTCAATTCTGGGTAGAGCACGCCGAAGCTATGGTGTCAGGATTTAAAATCATATTTTGGGGCCGGATCGGATTTTTCGTGAAAATCTTGTTAAAATGAGATGGTTCTAGAGCAGGGGAAAGCCAATTAGAATTAGATGCTTTTCAGTTTTTGGTAGAACTTTGTTGCCTAGATCAGTCTGACTCTCAAAATTACAATAAAAATACTACATTGCTAGGAAATGTGAAATGTAATTTGTCATTACTAATTCCACCATTGTTCTAATTATTAATCTGTAATAATTCTTTAACTAGATACACAAAAACAAAAATTCAAAAATCAAACGAGTAGTGGGCAATATGGGCACATATGGGTATATAAAACTTCATCGTTTTGACTTCCTCACCTTACTGAGGAAAGGCTATAAAATCACTCGAAAAACGAAATTCTTAATTTGGCCTCCAAGACCCACCTTTATGTGTACATATCGACTCAGAATCAAATTTTGAGCAAATGTCTGTGTGTGTGGTGGGATGTTGATCAAAAAAATTTGCACTGAGTTATCTCGGCACTGGCTGACCCGATTTGGACCATTTTGGTCTCATTTGATCCATCTTGGGGTCCCATAAGTCGCTATTGAAAATGATAATGTTTAGTTAAGTACTTCAAAAGATATGCTAACGATTTTAGCAAAAGTCCGGAAGATTGTAAAAAGGGTGCATCATTTTAGAAAGGTATTCGAAAGACCTTTTCAACGAGTTCAAAAGATTGAAGATCTGACAACCCTATCAAAAGTTATAAGCACTTAAGTGTTATTTATGAATTTTGTGGAGGCCGGATCTCAGATATTACCTAGCATTACACTCTAAATGTGAGGAAGGCACCAACCACCTAATGGTGGATTAAGTAACGTTTTTAGTATTGGACGTGAAAATTGACTTAAGACTTACTGTTACCTATCAAAGTCCTTCGTCATTGTGGTTGTGTCTCTATCAGAGTTTTCATAATTAGCAGGGCATTGTACTGTAATCATACCCTTTTCAGAACTACATGCAATGTAAACACTAACTCAAAACAAAATCCGTTCCCTTTACTCCGGTACACTTTTCAAAGCCAAATTATGTACTCAGTGAAAAACGATAGGATATTTATTTTAATTTTCACGCGGCGCTGCAAATTTTGCTTCCAGAATGTAACAAAAACAACCTCAGTATTTATGAACTCACAGCCACCACCACCACCGGTACCGCAGTGCAGTACTCCCCGGGAAGTAAAAGCAATTCATTAATAAGTAATTAGTGGGATTATTATCACTAGAGAGCTTATTTCGTATTTTGCCCACCCCAGCGCGCCACCAACAAAAAATAGCGAATCTGTGTAAACATTAACCTTCCACTCACTCATAGAGCGCTATTCCAGATCGGATACATCGCAAACGTCATTCTGACTAACCCCTATCATGAATTTTGGCGTTTCCGTCACCCATCTGACAAACGTCACAATGACGTTCATGATGGTACCGCCTTGAATAGCATTCTATGATCGCGTCTCCAAAAGTCTGCTCAACGCTGAAGTGGCGCCAAATCATTCCCATTGTTGTCCTGCGACAGGGACGAACAAGTTGATGTTTTTACCGCGCGCGAGGAAGGTAGGTAAATAATTCTTCACTCTCGAATGAGTTATTTGCATGAGAAAGCTTGCAGTGAGTGCGCGGTGGCGCGAGAAAAGCGGGCAGCTAATCCGTGTTTACATATTGTTATGTTTGCGTTCGACAATCAACTTGAAAGTTTGACAGGTGGCACTCCTCAGCGATCGCAGCGCCATGAACTGCTCTTGTTTTTGTGATGCATCACTTCAATAAATTTCAAAAATTCGATTCAACTTTCCACCGCGGTGAAGATGCATCAATTCCCTTTAGAAACGATTGTGATTTGAAATGCATAGAATCTGCGGAGCATGCAAAATGCCACTACCGCCGTCACCGTGGTAATTGAGTGCCGTTCCCAAAGTGCCATTACTCATCGTCGTGGTCTCGTTCCTGTACCAACTGCAGGTCCTAGGTTGTAAATCCAATTCCGCCGTCAACGCCGTCGTCGTGCGCGAGAACAATGGCACAAAAGTGTCACCGGCAAGTGTGGAAGGTACAAAGCACTGCACTGAGGGCTGGTCCAGGGTTCTGGTGTTAATAAATAATGAACGAAAGCCGGTTGGTCTCACCTGTCTGCAGGAGAGATTTTTAGAAAAAATCTTTGGTTAAGTCACCTAGTTGGATGTTCGGAATTTTTTACTTACAAGTTTTATGTTGTCGAGCTAAAACGCGTATTATAAAATAAACAAAACCTAGTGCACGCAATGTAAACAATAACAACCACGTTTTGTTTGATTGACCATTCTGTCCGTTGTTCCGAATTTTGGTTGACTTTGGTTGCCGGAGTCATGAGTTATAATTACAAATGTTTACGGTAGTCGGGCATGTACGTGTGTCAAACGCGTTCTGACCATTTTTCAAGGTGTGTCATGATAGCACGTCAAAATTGAAACTAACGTGATTTTCGAATGATTCGTGATTTTCGAATGATTCGTGATTTTCGAATGATCCCACTTTGTTTACATCTACAAAGTAAGAGGCTGTTCATGAACAAGCATGACTTTTTTCTTACTGGAAAATGAGCTGTATTATAATCAGTAGTTTGTGTTTATTTTTTCTAGTATTTGACATATTCTGTTGGAAAATTGTGTGTGCTTTCAAAATATCGATCGGTTAGAAGAGGTTTTTCTTTTTTGCGGGTGACGAAGAACTGCGGCGAGAGTGTCATTCTGAGATGTTGCAGATAAATTCCCTGGTTGATTTTAGAATCCTGCAGCTCTTCCTGGTCCAGCGAAAAAACCAGGTTTTCAAACGGAATCAAACAATAAAGACAACTTCTGGATGAATAAAACCGCATCGACTCCATAAACATCCCATTCATAATTATAAAAAATGACGATCTCAAAATTGAGGCCGTTTTGCGAACCACTATTCAGCCCCCAGACAAAGAGTAACAACATTGCACGTAGTTTTTTTTTCATTTTTTATTGAATATCTTAGGATTGAGGGATATGTGATGGTCAAAAGGTGAGCCAAAAATTCACGTGTTAAATTTTACGATTAAGATTTGAGAAAATAAATATTGTGAACTCTCTTCAAATCTAATTACTCAGCTTTTCCAGATAAAGAAATCAAGTTTTATCCAACGCGAATATGTTGCCTGTAACGCAGCGCGCAAACTTTAACAATAGAGAGTGCTAATAACAATATTAAATTACCAGACCACAACTTAGCAACTCGAACTGGTAGTGCGCACATTTTTCTTCTTCGTCAGTCCATGACGCAAGGCAGAGGAAAACATTTTCGAGAAGCAACTCCACCTTCCCTCCGAATCAACTGAAGATTTTCGCCGAATCTCAAACGAGGGCAAAACCTCAACCGAGATTATAAAATAAAACTAGCTGAGCCGTGTGGCTTCGAGCATGGCTTCGCGGTAAAAAAACCTCTCGATGCTCAAAGTGTGAGAGCCGACCAAGAAAAAGGTGGAAATTGGATTTTCCAAACCACCACCGTTCCAGCGACATCACCGTGCACTAGAGGATAGGACCTTTTTTGCGTAAGTTGACAGAGAAAATTCAATCGAGGGAGCGCGATGAGTAACAAAAAATACTCTAAATAAGGGAAATTAAGAAAAACCCTCGGGGAACAATAGCGCAGCGATGACGGTGTGGCGTTGTCTTTGTGACAAAAATGACAACCCTCGATGTTTTTTTTTTTGGTGGAAGGTTCAGACTTGGAACTGAGCAAACGTCAACATAGAATCTCGCCGGGTAATTCCTGAGGTTAGGCCGAGTCAACAGCGTGGATTTGGAAGGATAACAGATCGTGGATAAATATTTGCTTTTGAGAGAAAAAATTACAAGTTTTTTTTTAGCATGCAGGCATTCGGTTGATCTTTTGAATGACATCATCTTTGTTAATTAATTCACTAAATTTATATTGCAGAAAAGCCAGGAAATATTTACACTACGGCTATAGTGCGTTTCAAATAATTTGTAGATCTACAGTAAAAGCACAGACAAACAGACGAGACTCTCCATACAAATTATTTCTGAAAACTAGCAAATCATGGCGACGCCAGCGCTGCCTGGTGAGCTGATGCCGAAGTGCAGCCCAAACATACCAATACAAACCCATTACTGTCATGTGTCATATCAGTGTATGCGCGAGACAATCAAGCTTGAACGATCGTAAACATCGTAAATAGCTGCTTCAAAATAATTTTGTTGGCGCTGATCGTCAGTACCGGATGAAAGATTCAAAATCAAGACCAATAGAGTTAGCTACTTGCGCATGTATTACGTGTACGTACACGAAAAAGATTTTTTCACGGTTAGAATTCCTAAATTTAATAATTTTTTTGTATTTTCATTTGCTGCCTCGCTGCTCTTACTCAACTTGAAAACAAAAAACACGCATCACACACACACACACACACACACACACACACACTGAGAAAAGATAGGTGAGCTGTCACAACAGCAGTGCCATCAGCGCTGAGTGAGTGGATGGCGAAACAAAATTGCATTTGAAAATTTTGCACTCACAACGTTGGAGACATTTGTCGCATAGGTACATTTGATCTGGAAGGGCTCAACGATCGCATTTTTGTGCTGAGTAAAAAACTTAGAAAAGAAATGTTATTGAAATAAACGAATTAGCATGTTTCTATCGATCTTGTGTCGACACCGCTTTGCAAGTGATCTGAGTAATGTCAAACTTAACGCTACCAGAACAGAATAGTGCCCCACAGCGATGACGTAATCGTCATAGAGTACAAGAAATCTTTGATATATGGCGTCATCGTTGACAGTATTACTTTGAGCCAATCCTACTTGAACCACTGAATGCCAACCAATACGGAAGCCAGAGTCAATAAAATTAACTTCCTCGAGCTTGTCTCAGATTTTTGACGATTTTCAAAGCATTAAAAATACTACTGAAATTCATTACTAGGGTGACTGACTGGACGAATGCTAGTATCCTGCAGCAATCCAAACATCATTTAATGCAACGAGGATGATTCAAAATGAATTAACCAGTCTGCACCAAATCACACTGAGGTCTCTTTGGATGTGGTGTCACTGTTCACAAACATTCCCCAACATCTGGTAACCCATGACATCAGCAGCATATCATCGCTACAAACTTTACCACACTATGCAATTGACGACCTTGGTGAAATATCGATACAGAATGGGGAATCCGCGTGTGTATGGAAGATGCTGGCGTCAATAGCTGCGCGTGTTCACCAAACGTAGCCACCAATGCTAGTTGGAACCTAGCTTCTTTCATTGTGGAGTCGTTCGTATTATGAATTGGATCTTTAGTAGACCAATCTTAAAACACACAGAAGGAAAGCTATTCATAACGACTGTTTTCTTCACTTATCTGATTGTTCTAAAGAAAATTCTAGTCAGCTGCTTGTATTCTACGTCTGTGTTTGGGATGCAAATGCTTATGCTCATAATTTATGAATCCTAGTGGACGCTTCGAGTTGCAAATGAAAGGTGTTTTTGCCCTCTATTTCACCATCGGAAAAGTGTCCCACGAGCGGCCACTCTGGTTCCGGACCGATCCGGATACTCCGACGGTTTTGTTCCGAAACGCTATTTTTGCTCCAAAATGGCAATAAAACATATTTTTTTGATGGTTTTTGTTGGAAATGACTACATTGCTGTTGTCAAAAATTGTTTACACAAAACATGATAGAACAAGGGTCGAACCAGCAAACTTCTTGGTTGGTAATCCAACAAGTTACTACCGCGATCTAGTCTTAAGCAGATACTAGTAATTGTGAAACTGCAGATCATTGACATGTTTACAAGCAGGTAAAATTAATAAGCTTGCTTCATGAAAATTGTGCTTTTAAAGCTAACATTTTTTTGTTTGTTTATTGTTCACCGTCTTCGACCAGAGTCGCACAGACTGAATATCTTAAAAACTAACATAGAATTAAACAGTCAAATAACATAAAAATATCACATCGCATCAAAGAGCTAGAATTTTTCGTTTGAAACGTTCTCTGGTCAGGTTTTGTAGCAAAACTAGAATGTCAAATGCATTAATGCATATTTTTGCTGTGGTTGCAGGTTCGATTCCATTGAAAGAGAGAGAAATAATTCAACCCAGAAGAAGTATGTTCAAATCCCGAACCGAAAAGTAAAAGTTTGTAGTTATTATTTTCAAGTTTGTTGAAATATAAACCAATTCCTAAGAGTATCTTCTCCTCAAAAAAATTACAGCAATAATACACCACTCAAGTAGACTTTTATTGGATTTATCAAAAAGGGGTTTCGCCACATTTTATTAACGCGGTGGCGTTCAGTTTCTTGCTCTAAGCCCCGTTTCAGCTGATAAAAAATGCGCCATAAGTAGGTTTATTAATTTTTCCCCTTGCCACGATAAAAACCATGCTACTTCTTCTCAAAGTGGAGGAATTTTTAAAGCGGTTATAAAAATGTTATGAGCGTTTTCGACTTGTGCCGCAAGACGACGAAAAAAAAACACACCGTTCGGAATACTGAGTGGGTTCCGTTTGATGTTGTTTTTTTGAGGTTATAAAAGGTAATAAAAATTGCGTAATTTCGTTCGCCATTTTGAGGTGGCTTTAAGAATTATCCAATTTTCAACAAAGTGGAATGCAATGAATGGCTTTTGATTTAAATTATATTACGCCGAAAGTGGGGCTAAGGTATGTTTGGCTTACGCTGAAGAAATCTCAATTTCAATTCTTGACAATGTCCACCAACTCTCCATTATATGTCCTATTAGGACAATGTAATGAAATTTAATGCTGCTGCCACCAGACCGGGCACAAAATCACTGTTTGCCTGCCCTGTCCCATTCCCGGAAAGCGCCAAAAATCAAACAATTGGGAAGCGTTCTGCCTTCAATCAGTTCAGAAGAAGACATGAAGTCTGTATCCAGAGCCTGGACTGCTTCTGGAGTTCTGGAGTCAGCCAACCGTCCAGCATCATTCTACAGAAGGAAGCTGGCGCTTGGGGCACATTGGTGAAAATGGCCACCTTACGCCTAACAGTATGCAATCTACATAAATGTTCTGTTCAGTCAATATTGTAATCAAAGACTTAAACCATGCGTTCAGTTATTGTTTTTGGATTTTTTGTTGATGTATAAATTTTAAATTGTCTGATTCTCTTACTGAATGATATTTCCACATCCACAAATTGGTGGTTTCGTCGTTGCAGCTGTTAATAGTTAATGATTGGATTTTACAAAAAAACTATTATTCAAACGTCCACCCTACCCCGCATACCCCCTTTCAAGCCCGAGCAAACAACTCTCCGATGGGGTGAGGACTTTTAAAAGCAAACTGCTGATGTATTAAATTGAATAGTGGCCCGACGTTCTGGCCAACCGACCGGCCCGTTGTCCATTAGGAGATGCTGCCGGTCGGCCAAGACGATCCCTTTAAGGTTTTGACTGCGCCGTGATGGGTTGTTTGTAGAACGAGAGAGTGGAAAGTGAGGGGGTTTTTTAGGGGGGGCCCTCTTATGAAGACATATTGATGGCTATTTTGTTGTGTTACAAACTCATTTAAGGGTTTTTCGATACTTGGGTGGAGATTTTCCAAACAATGCCGAAGTGGATGGTCGGAAAATCACCGCACATCAGTTGATGTGATTTGGCGAAAGAGGAAGGGAGGTTGGGTTTTCGAGAAAGGGAAACGGGGAAGTAAACTTCAAAAATATCGATCGGTTGCGAGATTATAATGTAACATGGAGAATTGAGAAGCTTTGATGAAACTATTTTAGTTTGATGAGCCATAAATATAATTCTCATGGGGCTAATTAGGACAGCTGTTTTAGCCACTTTACTGTACAATATCTGGATTTTTGACAGTTCGAATTATTTCAAGAAAATCCACCGCGGTTAACCAATTCAAATTAACAAAAGTACTCTTGTCATAAGCGATCTCGCTTGCGCAGGTTTTCGCCAAGAAGAAGTAAAAGAAAACCTGCTTCACTTTTTGAAACCCCGTGTCATGTCCGTGTTACAAATACGTTCGGGATTTCTTGAACAACACAAAGATTGAATACTACAGCCATGACGATCCAGGTAAACGCCCCATGAAACAGGTCCTCCGAGGCCTGTACGACATGGATATCAAAAGAAGAGCTCAAAGCTCTTAAGTTGAACATAATCGAAGTCTTCAAGATGACGAGACACAACAAGGACATCAAGAATCGTGATCAATCTCGAGAAAGGATCGACAACGCCGTCTGAGCTGAAAGTAGTTTGGGCAATTTTCAACATCATCGTGACTTGGGAACGTTATCGTCCAGTGCACCGTGACGTGACACAATGTTCGAACTGCTTGCAGTTTGGGCATGGTGGAAGGAACTGTTTCATCAAGAGTCGTTGTGCAACCTGCGGAGGTGAGCACAAAACTCAAGATTGCAACACAATCAACGAATCATAGAAGCCAAATGCTTCAATTGCGGTGGCGACCATTCGACAAAGAATCGGAGCTGCCACAAACGTGCTGAATTTGTGAAAATTCGGTAGCAAGCGACGACGTGGCACGGTGGCTCCAACCAAATCGTCGCAAAACACCACCAGCATTCATGGACGTGGATTTTCCTGCTTTAGCGTCACCAGGAGCGTGATCTGTTTGATTGGTTCCAAATCTGCAGCCATTCCCGTTGAATCAGCGGCAAAAAGTTACCCGAGGGAAAACCAACCAACATCAACGGATGAAGGCAGTAATGACCCATTTTCACCTCAAGAACTTTTGAACCCTAGGAGCATTCATCTTAAAGTACAGTTCGCAGTTAACTCGTTCTAACGGTATTGAATATTTTAATGAATTTATTTTTGTAGTTTTAAGTTAGGATAAGTTGTTTAAGTATTTTTTCTTTTTTACCCAAATGCATTCTATTCAATGCAGTAATGCAATATGTTTTACTTAAAAAAATCGTCTTGTTGAGATTCTAACACCCACAGCTCATTAAATTCATAAATTTCACAACATTCTCCCCCATCTTTGGCTAACGTAGAAAAATCCCATAACCCATCACTGCCGCCGTCGTCGTCGTCTTCGCCGCAAGCCAAAAGGACACATTAGCTCCGTATGAGCCACTGTCCTTTGGGAAGGGGGAACCCCTCTCTGGTGTGGCCAGGCCACCCATCCCATCCCGTCCCTCCCCAATTTCAGACGTCGGACACCGTTCCGGAAAGCTAAACAAAAATTAGAATTTATTCGAAATAGTGTGGACATTAGTTTTAATTTCACTTTAATTTCCGCCTTTTCTTTGGCCGACACTTTTCGGGACCGAGGACCCGTGGTGTGCTGGAGTGGTCAAGAGTGGACCGGGGAAGAAGAAGTCTTGAAGTTTCGGTTCCGTTCCGGACCGGTGGTGACGTTACAAATATGCTACACAACACCCATTCTTTCTGGTCTCGGTTGTCGGGATTCGCTCCGGTGGCAGGCCGGTGTTCCTCTGGATTGCTGAAAATAGACGAGACGTTTAAAAGTGAATCAAAAATTTTATCAGTTAAAGCTGGGTTCATTTCTCTGAAATGTTAACCTTATCAGTTGGTGGGTGTCCTTGCTAAATGTTATTCAAATCCCCAAAAGGTTTAAAAAGCCTGTTCTGTTTCAAGCTTCAGCTTTGGAGGTTGGAAGGAATGTCCATCCTGGCACAAAAAAAAAAACTATTCCTGTGGATTTGTGCCGAGTCCAGCCAGCGTATCGCAGCAAATTTAGATAGTGGTCCCTGATGTCGTATAAATTGCTATACTTTTTGGTCTCGCATCGGGTGCTCTCTGTGCAGCAACGGAGTTGGTTGGTCCTGGAAGGGTACTGGACCAAGGCGCGCGCACCCAACGGTTGTTTATGGCTGTTTTGTTGCTCTGGCTTCTGTGGGCCGCTTCTTGGTCTTGGGCGAAACAAAAAGTCACTTGCAAGTGTTGTCGAAAATGAGAATTTGATGACGTTGGTAAGTTTTCCGCCGGGTGTTGCCCCTCTGTCTCTTGGCCAGACTCGGCTCGGAGGAATTTCTTCATAATTACTGTTACTTAAGATTGTGGTCAGGATTTCGGTGGGGTTGAAGATGTTTAATCTTGGTTATGAAATTGTTTTTCTGTAGCAAATTTCAGTTGTGGCATTGCATAGTTAGGTGAAATATATTTAAATTTTATTTTATTAGGAAGTTTATCTAATTCGTTTATTCGGTAATTTGAATTCGATAATATGAATGTTTAAAATTACATTGTTTCTTGGTTTCATAGAATAAATTGGTACTAAGATGATTAGTTTTTGATAATTCTAGAAAATGCAGGGAAAAAAGTGTTGACCACAGCATTATAGTTACAAAATTTATTGAGTATTCCAACATATTTTTATAGTTAAAAAATTACAGCTTTTCTGAAAGTTTTAATTTTGCACCAAAACCACAGACTAGTTCTTAACTTTAATTGGACGCAATTTCGGGATTTTTTGAGTTTGTAATCAACTTGAATGAAACAGTTATATATCTCCCATTATTCAAAATAAAATTGTCTACACGGATAAAAACGAGTTCCCAAAATCGTGAACAAGCGCACAGTGGGCAAAAACCGGTGAAAAAACGGATCTTTTGATGCCGTCAGTTTCTGCCTATCGAAAGTATCATTTTTAATGTAAAAAATTACGAGGAATCTAGCGAGGAATCGATTGGTGGTACTCTCATTAGCGGCAAATGGCGGGAAGTGGTCCATTTTACCCCATTTAGCCTTTTTTAGGGTGTTTTTCTCGAATATCTTCAACTGCCGTAGTTTGCCGCACTTCTAAAGTATCTTATTTTATGTAAAAAATCACGAGAAATCGATTGGTGACACTCTCAATTGCGGCAAACGACGGCAAGGGCCCATTTTGCCCAATTTATCCCCTTTTTATGTGTTTTTCTTTAATATCTTGGATTGCTGTAGTTTCCTACAGTTTAAAAGTATGTTATTTTATGTAGAAAATCGCGAGGTTGCCAATTTCATTGGCAGCAAATGACAGCAATGGCCCATTTTGCCCTAGTTACCCCATTTTATGGGTTTTTCGTCAATATCTTTAATTGCCGTTGATTTTTTCCTTTGAAAGTATACTATTTTATGTAAAAAATCAAGAGAAATCGATTGGTGACACTCTAATTGGTGGCATATGACGGCAAGGGCCTATTTTGCCCCATTTAACCCCTTTAATGTATTTTTCGCAAATATCTGAAAATAACATTATTTCCTACAGTTTGAACGTATATTATTTTATGAAGGAAATCATGAGGAAACGATTGGTGGTATTCTCATAAAAGGCAAACGACGGTAAAGGCTCGTTTTACCCCATTTACCTTTTTTATGTGTTTTCTTTAAAACCTTGAATTGCCGTGGTTTCCCAAAGTTATAAAATACATTATTTTATACAAAAAAATCGCATGGAATCGATTGGGAAAACTCTGACTTACGGCAAATGGCGACAAGGATCTATTTTGCCCCATTTCTTGTGTGTGTTTTTAGTAAATACATTGAACGTGTCGTGATTTCCTATACAGTTTACAAGAATGTTATTGTACAATGCATAGTACGTTCATGATATTCACGATAAAAATCTCGAGAGGGAGTAAATGGGGCAAAATAGGTCCTTGTCGCCTTTTGCCTTAAATTAGAGTGTTCTCAATCGATTCCTCGTGATTTTCTGAATAAAATAACATTTATTTTAAGTTTACTAAGCCACGGCACTTCAATATACTTAAGAAAATGCATAAAGAAGGGGTGAATGAGGCAAAATAGGCCCTTCTCGTCGTTTGCCGTTTATGAGATAGCACCAATTGATTTTACGTGATTTTCTGTATAAAATAACGTTTTTAAATTTAAAAAACCACTGCAATTCAAGATATTAAAGAAAATACATAAAATGGGGTACATGGGGCTAAACGGGATTTTGCCGTCAGTTGCCGCTTATGAGAGCACTACCACTCGATTCCTCGTGATTTTTTACATAAAATAACATACGTTTAAACTGTAGGAAATTATGTCATTTCAAAAAAATTACGAAAAACACATTAAATGGGGCAAAATGGACCCATGCCGTCATTTGCCACCAATTAGAGTGTCACCAATCGATTTCTTTTGATTTTTTACATAAAATAGTATATTTCAAAGTGTAAAAACACCGGCAATTAAAGATATTGACGAAAAACACATAAAATGGAGTAACTAGGGCAAAATGGGTCCTTGCTGTCATTTGCCGCCAATGAAAATGTCACAAATCGATTCCTCACGATTTTCTATATAAAATAACATACTTTTAAACTGTAGGAAACTACAGCAATTCAAGATATTAAAGAAAAACACATAAAAAGGGGGTAAATGGGGCAAAATGGGCCCTTGCCGTCATTTGTCGCCATTGAGAGTGTCACCAATCGATTTCTCGTGATTTTTTACATAAAATAAGATACTTTAGAAGTGCGGCAAATTACGGCAGTTGAAGATATTCGAGAAAAACATCCTAAAAAAGGCTAAATGGGGTAAAATGGACTACTTCCCGTCATTTGCCGCTAATGAGAGTACCACCAATCGATTCCTCGCTAGATTCCTCGTAATTTTTTACATTAAAAATGATACTTTCGATAAGCAGAAACTGACGGCATCAAAAGATCCGTTTTTTCACCGGTTTTTGCCCACTGTGAAGCGTTCATGAAATTGGGAACCACGAACAATGTGTTCAAATTTCATGGAACGTTTTTCAAAATCGTACCATGGGATTTGAACACTTTGTTCAAGGTTCCCATTTTCATGAACTCCTTTTTTCCGTGTAGCCACCGCGCAGTGGATCCAGGTGTGACAAAAATCAAAAAATGAAAGTTAAATTTGTGTTAGTATTTTTCTATTTTTTCTCATACCTTCAAAAACACTTTCCCAAATTTTGAGCAAGATTGGATGGAATTTGAATTTTTGGCGGCATTGTGAGTGCAGACATTTTTGTTATTTCTAGTAGCTGAAACTTCAAAATTCGCAAAAAAAAATTTTCTTAAAACTAGCATAACTCAGCCAATTTTAAACCAAATTTGATTCTTTTGGCTGCATGCGAAAGATATTTAAAAGTTGTTAATTTTACTGTTCTTGGAATTTTGATTGACCCCTCCTCCTTTTAAGCTATTCAAACGAAAGAAAGCATTACCTATTTTCAAGATTTTTTCGAATTTCAACTCTTCAGGAACAATTTTGTATGGGTGTGACCAAAGTCTCGTATGCAGTTTCTGTCATGAAATTTAATGTACTTTCAGACTGTGTATAGCAAATTTTGCTCATACTTGCTCAAAAGATCAAAATTTGCATGTTTCTAAAAAAAGTCAAAGTGGATCTAATCTACTCTATTCACGAATCGGATCAAAAAGTCAGATATGGCAATCGCCTTTTGATTTTTCTTCATATTCAAGAATTCAACAAATGTACTAAAATAATACTGGATTTAGGATTTCTTAGTGTACCAAGATCCCCCCCCTCTCCCTCGTCTTTTTTATGACTTGGTTAAATATTCCTGTTGGAATGACTGAAAACTTCAACGGCGAAAATACTTTCTATCTGAAAATTTCACATGTGCTTGTGTGCTATCTTGTGACCCGTCTGCTGAAAAAGATAGGACGTGTCACAAGATAGCACACAAGCTGCGATGTGTATCTGCGTGGAGAATTATTGGAACAAAGTGATGCGAGCAGTGATAAACATATTACCTAATGAGCAATTGCAAACATTTCAATGAATACCGTCATCAGGGGTGACATTGGGTCTGGTGGGTGAGATACATTCATACAAAATTGCTAAAATTTGTGTATCCTAACCATGCACTGTCTTAAAAAGTCTTCCAAAAAGTCTTCCTAAAAGCAGTTTTTACCTTACTTATTTTTATGTGTAGCTTAGTACATAAAAAGAAGAGCAGACCTTGGCTCTAGTCGTGTATGAAGAGAGGAGGAAAGATGGGAAATAAAAAGGTGCAGGTGGTTATGTTACACATGACCAGTATGACAAAGAACTTTGCAAGATGGTTGTTGAAATTTTCGATTACATTGTCTGGTCCAAATTTCCCTAGATACACTAGATTCATAATTACCATAAAGTTTGATACCCATTTTGCCCCTACTCTTATGGTTCGGCAAATGTCCCCCCATCGGAACATCCCCGTGGCTTCCGGCCACTTCGGATTGTGGCCACTTCTGCTGAAATGTCAAATTTCATATCTAGTATCAAAAATCATAAAGTTTGATACCCATATTGCCCCAACTCTTATGGTTCGGCAAATGTCCTCCCATCGGAACATCCGAGGGGCCTCCGGCCACTTCGGTTTGTGGCCACTGCTGCTGTAATGTCAAATTTCATATCCAGTATCAAAAATCATAAAGTTTGATACCCATATTGCCCCTACTTTTATGGTTCGGCAAATGTACCCCCGCCCCTCGGAACATCCCCGGGCCTCCGGCCACTCCGGATTGTGGCCACTACTGCCGAAATGGCAAATTTCATATTCAGTATCAAAAACCATAAAGTTTGATACCCATATTGCCCCTACTCTTATGGTTCGGCAAATGTCCTCCCATCGGAACATCCGCGGGGCCTCCGGCCACTCCGGATTGTGGCCACTACTGCCGAAATGTCAAATTTCATGTCCAGTATCAAAAACCATAAAGTTTGATACCCATATTACCCCAACTCTTGACAGAACATATGGATATTTTACGGAACATCCCCGGGCCTCCGGCCACTCCGGATTGTGGCCACTACTGCCGAAATGTCAAATTTCATATCCAGTATCAAAAACCATAAAGTTTGATACCCATATTGCCTCTACTCTTATGGTTCGGCAAATGTCCCCCCATCGGAACATCCGCGGGGCCTCCGGCCACTCCGGATTGTGGCCACTACTGCCGAGATGTCAAATTTCATATCCAGTATCAAAAACCATAAAGTTTGACACCCATATTGCCCCAATTCTTACGGTCCGGCAAATGTCCCCCCATCGGAACATCCGAGGGGCCTCCGGCCACTCCGGATTGTGGTCACTACTGCCGAAATGTCAAATTTCATATCCAGTATCAAAAACCATAAAGTTTGATACCCATATTGCCCCTACTCTTATGGTTCGGCAAATGTCCTCCCATCGGAACATCCCCGGGGCCTCCGGCCACTCCGAATTGTGACCACTACTGCCGAAATGTCAAATTTCATATCCAGTATCAAAAACCATAAAGTTTGACACCCATATTGCCCCAACTCTTACGGTCCGGAAAATGTCCCCCCATCGGAACATCCCTGGGGCCTCCGGCCACTCCAGTCCAGGTGGTGGCCAGTTCCAATGATCGACTCCCGCGACTACCATGTCTTAGCTGGTCCTTGCCTCCAAGCCATCTGCTCCCAGACCTCCAGGCCGTCTGCTACCGGGCCACCAGGCCATCTGCTTCTGATGTGTTCTCGTCGACGTCCAGCAATAGAATGAATTTTTAGGACCGACCGAGCCGAGTTTTGTTGGCTCGTCGACGATCCGAAAATTATGAGGTGGAGTGGGGGTGATTTTAGATACATCAATCTCACGTCTCTCGATTGACTGATTGGGAAACGTTCGTTCAACCAACCAGCTTGCACCAAAAAGAGGGGAAATTTGCCGAGAGGGGAATTCGTCACGTAACGTTTTCGCTTCGCGAAAATTTTGGATTGACACCACGTATAGAAACCTTAGGACAAAGTTCTTTGTCAAAAAAATAAAATCGAAAACTTTATTCTCAACTTTATAAATTAAAATGTATCACAAGTTACTCTAATAACTCTACTGCAAAAATGTTAATGATTTATTAATTTTGTAGGTGACGATCTTTGTTTTGCACCCTAGTATTTGGAGAATATTCGAAAGGGGAAGGAGATAAAAACTTGAAATCAAATTTTCGTTGGCCTCAACACAAATCTAGAGTTTTTTTTAAAGGTCCTTTAATTTATATTGTTTCACCTTTAAAAAACTCTAGAAATTTCTTCTGATCTTTTTCTACCTAAACTACAAATACTACTAAAATGTGCACAGTTAAAATGTTATGATAATCTCATAGAAGCCAAATAACACTTTTCCTCAAATACACAAATTTTGGAACACTCTATTATCTGGATCACCCTAACGTTACTACTGTACTGACCCTGATCAACTTTTCGGAAGATAACAAAGCTGTTATTTAAAAGTGTGGTATCTACGAATTTTGTTTACCAAAATTTTGGTTATGGATCATTGTGATTTGGTACCACCCTAACATTTTATTTGTTAAGATTTACAAACACACAAAATCAAAATTCCAAGCTAGTATTGATATAAAAAAATACAATTTCAATTACAATTAAAAAAAAATATTTAAAAAATAATAATTTATGAACCACCCTAATGTACTTAGATTTTATTTCATGAAAAAATAAATGTTTTTTTTGAATTCAGCTGCCCAAAATTACCATAATATGACATATTTGGTAGAATATCTGACATTTTTTAATTTTGTCACACCTTTGTTCGGAGACATTGGATCTTTAGGGACATAATTTCTGCAAGTTTTTTATGAACCAACACATCATCTCGGCTTAGTGTGTTTTGTTGTATCAAAATTTATCAATTTTAAAAGAATTTGAATACACCAATTGCACAAATCTCAATTATTTGTTTGATAGAAAATTGAAAATTTCCTTCTGTTTTCCCCACCCATTTGACGTCAGTTCCCTTCCAAATTTTCCCACCAGTTGTTGTTTACGTCAATTTGTAGGACCAGCTGTTCATCACAGCAGCCACTTACAGGTAAATTTAATTTCGACGCTTTTCCGTTGACACGCGGGAGGGCGTTTAAATATTGACAAACTGCTGGCTGTTTTACAAAACACAAACCGGTGTTTACCAAACACTTTGCGCCGAACAAACACTCACTTTAGACAAATAAGTTTGTCGAGAACGCAAACGCAAATTAGTGGCCGGGGGGAGAACCTGCGAGCCCCAATATCTTGACACTCACACACAAGTCAGGCCAACGGAGTTTGTCTCGGAGAGTAGGTAATTTGTGAGTTTCGGAAGCTAATTTAACGTCACATTGGTCCCACGTGGAGGAAGTTGCGTCAACACAGGCCCACACAAACGCCCACTTTCGCGTGAATTCAAATTAGTTTACCCGAGGAGAGCAATTGAATCTGTTTAACCTCACCCCGAGTGGTACTTCCTCTCCGCGTGGCACTATCCATGTGGCATTTCCCGCCAAGATGTTGATGGCAGGGTGACTACTCATTTGATTAATTTGGATTAGATGATATCATAACTTAACGAAAAAAAAACTATCAAAGGCAAACTTAAGTTATATGTTTATATTATTATGGAAAATTGAACGAGCTTTCCGGTTAAAAAATATTAACGAGAATGAAAAATCAAGTCTTTCATATAGAAATGTTCAAAAACCACAAAAAAATCCTAATTTTCCGACATATTTATTTTTAAAACCGCTTTATCTTCACAAGGATTGGACATAGGACAGTGGTCAATATGAAGATTTTGACGTTTAGACCACTTAAAAAAGCAGTTTTAGTAAATGATTTGTGTATTATTTTAGAAGAGATATACAATCCTGCATTTTCCGTCAGACTTTTTGTAACATCTTAGGCTATTTCTTCAAAAATTTTGAACGAAAAAAAATCTTGACAACACCTTCAAACTAAACTTTTAAAATTTTAGATCAAAAAATCTCATAGAAGTGGCGTGTATTTTAATTTCAGTGCATTTTTTCAGAAAGCCCGTTGAATTTTCTACAAGTTTGTCTCTGACAACTTTTTGATACGATGCAACGGCTTCGAGATACTATAATTTTTAAATTGCAAGATACAAAAATATTTAAATAACTTACTCCATAGATACAAAAATAGCTTATTAAGGCCTAAGATAATATGTCTACAAAGTTTCATTGAAATCGGACCAAAATTTACGTATTTGATACAGTCATCCCACATATTCGGAACGGTTTCCAGATCGGCCAATGTTCCAAAAATCATAGCAAATCGATAATTGAACTTAATGATTCGCTTTTACCTTCATTTGAAAGTTTTTCTTGCGATCTTTCGAATGCTGTATCGAACATCTGCAAATTTTTACTTTTATATGAAGTTTTTGAAGAATTACTTTGACCCTTGAAATCCACAAATTCGGAACACTTTTTTCTTACGAAAGTAAACAAACTTTGGATCTCTCCAGGAGTACATATTTATTACCAAATAATGACTTCACACACTGTAACCAATGAAACTCAAGCTTAGTGATGTTTTATACATGGTTTGATAACTTTTTTTGTGAAAATATCAGTTAAATTCAGGTGTTCCACAACTGTGGGAGGCACAATAACATCCCACCATTATGAAACAGGACATTTGAAGGCAGTATTTTGCTTCTCTGGACAAAATAGACTTGGAATGAAGTTTTTTGTTCAAAAAGTACTACTTTTAAAATTGTAAAATTGTAAAATTGTAAAATTGTAAAATTGTAAAATTGTAAAATTGTAAAATTGTAAAATTGTAAAATTGTAAAATTGTAAAATTGTAAAATTGTAAAATTGTAAAATTGTAAAATTGTAAAATTGTAAAATTGTAAAATTGTAAAATTGTAAAATTGTAAAATTGTAAAATTGTAAAATTGTAAAATTGTAAAATTGTAAAATTGTAAAATTGTAAAATTGTAAAATTGTAAAATTGTAAAATTGTAAAATTGTAAAATTGTAAAATTGTAAAATTGTAAAATTGTAAAATTGTAAAATTGTAAAATTGTAAAATTGTAAAATTGTAAAATTGTAAAATTGTAAAATTGTAAAATTGTAAAATTGTAAAATTGTAAAATTGTAAAATTGTATAATTGTGAAATTGTAAAATTGTAAAATTGTAAAATTGTAAAATTGTAAAATTGTAAAATTGTAAAATTGTAAAATTGTAAAATTGTAAAATTGTAAAATTGTAAAATTGTAAAATTGTAAAATTGTAAAATTGTAAAATTGTAAAATTGTAAAATTGTAAAATTGTAAAATTGTAAAATTGTAAAATTGTAAAATTGTAAAATTGTAAAATTGTAAAATTGTAAAATTGTAAAATTGTAAAATTGTAAAATTGTAAAATTGTAAAATTGTAAAATTGTAAAATTGTAAAATTGTAAAATTGTAAAATTGTAAAATTGTAAAATTGTAAAATTGTAAAATTGTAAAATTGTAAAATTGTAAATTGTAAAATTGTAAAATTGTAAAATTGTAAAATTGTAAAATTGTAAAATTGTAAAATTGTAAAATTGTAAAATTGTAAAATTGTAAAATTGTAAAATTGTAAATTGTAAAATTGTAAAATTGTAAAATTGTAAAATTGTAAAATTGTAAAATTGTAAAATTGTAAAATTGTAAAATTGTAAAATTGTAAAATTGTAAAATTGTAAAATTGTAAAATTGTAAAATTGTAAAATTGTAAAATTGTAAAATTGTAAAATTGTAAAATTGTAAAATTGTAAAATTGTAAAATTGTAAAATTGTAAAATTGTAAAATTGTAAAATTGTAAAATTGTAAAATTGTAAAATTGTAAAATTGTAAAATTGTAAAATTGTAAAATTGTAAAATTGTAAAATTGTAAAATTGTAAAATTGTAAAATTGTAAAATTGTAAAATTGTAAAATTGTAAAATTGTAAAATTGTAAAATTGTAAAATTGTAAAATTGTAAAATTGTAAAATTGTAAAATTGTAAAATTGTAAAATTGTAAAATTGTAAAATTGTAAAATTGTAAAATTGTAAAATTGTAAAATTGTAAAATTGTAAAATTGTAAAATTGTAAAATTGTAAAATTGTAAAATTGTAAAATTGTAAAATTGTAAAATTGTAAAATTGTAAAATTGTAAAATTGTAAAATTGTAAAATTGTAAAATTGTAAAATTGTAAAATTGTAAAATTGTAAAATTGTAAAATTGTAAAATTGTAAAATTGTAAAATTGTAAAATTGTAAAATTGTAAAATTGTAAAATTGTAAAATTGTAAAATTGTAAAATTGTAAAATTGTAAAATTGTAAAATTGTAAAATTGTAAAATTGTAAAATTGTAAAATTGTAAAATTGTAAAATTGTAAAATTGTAAAATTGTAAAATTGTAAAATTGTAAAATTGTAAAATTGTAAAATTGTAAAATTGTAAAATTGTAAAATTGTAAAATTGTAAAATTGTAAAATTGTAAAATTGTAAAATTGTAAAATTGTAAAATTGTAAAATTGTAAAATTGTAAAATTGTAAAATTGTAAAATTGTAAAATTGTAAAATTGTAAAATTGTAAAATTGTAAAATTGTAAAATTGTAAAATTGTAAAATTGTAAAATTGTAAAATTGTAAAATTGTAAAATTGTAAAATTGTAAAATTGTAAAATTGTAAAATTGTAAAATTGTAAAATTGTAAAATTGTAAAATTGTAAAATTGTAAAATTGTAAAATTGTAAAATTGTAAAATTGTAAAATTGTAAAATTGTAAAATTGTAAAATTGTAAAATTGTAAAATTGTAAAATTGTAAAATTGTAAAATTGTAAAATTGTAAAATTGTAAAATTGTAAAATTGTAAAATTGTAAAATTGTAAAATTGTAAAATTGTAAAATTGTAAAATTGTAAAATTGTAAAATTGTAAAATTGTAAAATTGTAAAATTGTAAAATTGTAAAATTGTAAAATTGTAAAATTGTAAAATTGTAAAATTGTAAAATTGTAAAATTGTAAAATTGTAAAATTGTAAAATTGTAAAATTGTAAAATTGTAAAATTGTAAAATTGTAAAATTGTAAAATTGTAAAATTGTAAAATTGTAAAATTGTAAAATTGTAAAATTGTAAAATTGTAAAATTGTAAAATTGTAAAATTGTAAAATTGTAAAATTGTAAAATTGTAAAATTGTAAAATTGTAAAATTGTAAAATTGTAAAATTGTAAAATTGTAAAATTGTAAAATTGTAAAATTGTAAAATTGTAAAATTGTAAAATTGTAAAATTGTAAAATTGTAAAATTGTAAAATTGTAAAATTGTAAAATTGTAAAATTGTAAAATTGTAAAATTGTAAAATTGTAAAATTGTAAAATTGTAAATTGTAAAATTGTAAAATTGTAAAATTGTAAAATTGTAAAATTGTAAAATTGTAAAATTGTAAAATTGTAAAATTGTAAAATTGTAAAATTGTAAAATTGTAAAATTGTAAAATTGTAAAATTGTAAAATTGTAAAATTGTAAAATTGTAAAATTGTAAAATTGTAAAATTGTAAAATTGTAAAATTGTAAAATTGTAAAATTGTAAAATTGTAAAATTGTAAAATTGTAAAATTGTAAAATTGTAAAATTGTAAAATTGTAAAATTGTAAAATTGTAAAATTGTAAAATTGTAAAATTGTAAAATTGTAAAATTGTAAAATTGTAAAATTGTAAAATTGTAAAATTGTAAAATTGTAAAATTGTAAAATTGTAAAATTGTAAAATTGTAAAATTGTAAAATTGTAAAATTGTAAAATTGTAAAATTGTAAAATTGTAAAATTGTAAAATTGTAAAATTGTAAAATTGTAAATTGTAAAATTGTAAAATTGTAAAATTGTAAAATTGTAAAATTGTAAAATTGTAAAATTGTAAAATTGTAAAATTGTAAAATTGTAAAATTGTAAAATTGTAAAATTGTAAAATTGTAAAATTGTAAAATTGTAAAATTGTAAAATTGTAAAATTGTAAAATTGTAAAATTGTAAAATTGTAAAATTGTAAAATTGTAAAATTGTAAAATTGTAAAATTGAAAAATTGTAAAATTGTAAAATTGTAAAATTGTAAAATTGTAAAATTGTAAAATTGTAAAATTGTAAAATTGTAAAATTGTAAAATTGTAAAATTGTAAAATTGTAAAATTGTAAAATTGTAAAATTGTAAAATTGTAAAATTGTAAAATTGTAAAATTGTAAAATTGTAAAATTGTAAAATTGTAAAATTGTAAAATTGTAAAATTGTAAAATTGTAAAATTGTAAAATTGTAAAATTGTAAAATTGTAAAATTGTAAAATTGTAAAATTGTAAAATTGTAAAATTGTAAAATTGTAAAATTGTAAAATTATAAAATTATAAAATTATAAAATTATAAAATTATAAAATTATAAAATTATAAAATTATAAAATTATAAAATTATAAAATTATAAAATTGTAAAATTGTAAAATTGTAAAATTGTAAAATTGAAAATTGTAAAATTGTAAAATTGTAAAATTGTAAAATTGTAAAATTGTAAAATTGTAAAATTGTAAAATTGTAAAATTGTAAAATTGTAAAATTAAAAAATTGTAAAATTGTAAAATTGTAAAATTGTAAAATTGTAAAATTGTAAAATTGTAAAATTGTAAAATTGTAAAATTGTAAAATTGTAAAATTGTAAAATTGTAAAATTGTTAAATTGTAAAATTGTAAAATTGTAAAATTGTAAAATTGTAAAATTGTAAAATTGTAAAATTGTAAAATTGTAAAATTGTAAAATTGTAAAATTGTAAAATTGTAAAATTGTAAAATTGTAAAATTGTAAAATTGTAAAATTGTAAAATTGTAAAATTGTAAAATTGTAAAATTGTAAAATTGTAAAATTGTAAAATTGTAAAATTGTAAAATTGTAAAATTGTAAAATTGTAAAATTGTAAAATTGTAAAATTGTAAAATTGTAAAATTGTAAAATTGTAAAATTGTAAAATTGTAAAATTGTAAAATTGTAAAATTGTAAAATTGTAAAATTGTAAAATTGTAAAATTGTAAAATTGTAAAATTGTAAAATTGTAAAATTGTAAAATTGTAAAATTGTAAAATTGTAAAATTGTAAAATTGTAAAATTGTAAAATTGTAAAATTGTAAAATTGTAAAATTGTAAAATTGTAAAATTGTAAAATTGTAAAATTGTAAAATTGTAAAATTGTAAAATTGTAAAATTGTAAAATTGTAAAATTGTAAAATTGTAAAATTGTAAAATTGTAAATTGTAAAATTGTAAAATTGTAAAATTGTAAAATTGTAAAATTGTAAAATTGTAAAATTGTAAAATTGTAAAATTGTAAAATTGTAAAATTGTAAAATTGTAAAATTGTAAAATTGTAAAATTGTAAAATTGTAAAATTGTAAAATTGTAAAATTGTAAAATTGTAAAATTGTAAAATTGTAAAATTGTAAAATTGTAAAATTGTAAAATTGTAAAATTGTAAAATTGTAAAATTGTAAAATTGTAAAATTGTAAAATTGTAAAATTGTAAAATTGTAAAATTGTAAAATTGTAAAATTGTAAAATTGTAAAATTGTAAAATTGTAAAATTGTAAAATTGTAAAATTGTAAAATTGTAAAATTGTAAAATTGTAAAATTGTAAAATTGTAAAATTGTAAAATTGTAAAATTGTAAAATTGTAAAATTGTAAAATTGTAAAATTGTAAAATTGTAAAATTGTAAAATTGTAAAATTGTAAAATTGTAAAATTGTAAAATTGTAAAATTGTAAAATTGTAAAATTGTAAAATTGTAAAATTGTAAAATTGTAAAATTGTAAAATTGTAAAATTGTAAAATTGTAAAATTGTAAAATTGTAAAATTGTAAAATTGTAAAATTGTAAAATTGTAAAATTGTAAAATTGTAAAATTGTAAAATTGTAAAATAGTAAAATTGTAAAATTGTTAAAGTATAAAATTGTAAAATTGTAAATTGTAAATTGTAAAATTGTAAAATTGTAAATTGTTAATTGTAAAATTGTAAAATTGTAAATTGTAAAATTGTAAAATTGTAAAATTGTAAAATTGTAAAATTGTAAAATTGTAAAATTGTAAAATTGTAAAATTGTAAAATTGTAAAATTGTAAAATTGTAAAATTGTAAATTGTAAAATTGTAAAATTGTAAAATTGTAAAATTGTAAAATTGTAAAATTGTAAAATTGTAAAATTGTAAAATTGTAAAATTGTAAAATTGTAAAATTGTAAAATTGTAAAATTGTAAAATTGTAAAATTGTAAAATTGTAAAATTGTAAAATTGTAAAATTGTAAATTGTAAAATTGTAAAATTGTTAAATTGTAAAATTGTAAAAATGTAAAATTGTAAAATTGTAAAATTGTAAAATTGTAAAATTGTAAAATTGTAAAATTGTAAAATTGTAAAATTGTAAAATTGTAAAATTGTAAAATTGTAAAATTGTAAAATTGTAAAATTGTAAAATTGTAAATTGTAAAATTGTAAAATTGTAAAATTGTAAAATTGTAAAATTGTAAAATTGTAAAATTGTAAAATTGTAAAATTGTAAAATTGTAAAATTGTAAAATTGTAAAATTGTAAAATTGTAAAATTGTAAAATTGTAAAATTGTAAAATTGTAAAATTGTAAAATTGTAAAATTGTAAAATTGTAAAATTGTAAAATTGTAAAATTGTAAAAATTGTAAAATTGTAAAATTGTAAAATTGTAAATTGTAAAATTGTAAAATTGTAAAATTGTAAAATTGTAAAATTGTAAAATTGTAAAATTGTAAAATTGTAAAATTGTAAAATTGTAAAATTGTAAAATTGTAAAATTGTAAAATTGTAAAATTGTAAAATTGTAAAATTGTAAAATTGTAAAATTGTAAATTAAAATTGTAAAATTGTAAAATTGTAAAATTGTAAAATTGTAAAATTGTAAAATTGTAAAATTGTAAAATTGTAAAATTGTAAAATTGTAAAATTGTAAAATTGTAAAATTGTAAAATTGTAAAATTGTAAAATTGTAAAATTGTAAAATTGTAAAATTGTAAAATTGTAAAATTGTAAAATTGTAAAATTGTAAAATTGTAAAATTGTAAAATTGTAAAATTGTAAAATTGTAAATTGTAAAATTGTAAAATTGTAAAATTGTAAAATTGTAAAATTGTAAAATTGTAAAATTGTAAAATTGTAAATTGTAAAATTGTAAAATTGTAAAATTGTAAAATTGTAAAATTGTAAAATTGTAAAATTGTAAAATTGTAAAATTGTAAAATTGTAAAATTGTAAAATTGTAAAATTGTAAAATTGTAAAATTGTAAATTGTAAAATTGTAAAATTGTAAAATTGTAAAATTGTAAAATTGTAAAATTGTAAAATTGTAAAATTGTAAAATTGTAAAATTGTAAAATTGTAAAATTGTAAAATTGTAAAATTGTAAAATTGTAAAATTGTAAAATTGTAAAATTGTAAATAAATTGTAAAATTGTAAAATTGTAAAATTGTAAAATTGTAAAATTGTAAAATTGTAAAATTGTAAAATTGTAAAATTGTAAAATTGTAAAATTGTAAAATTGTAAAATTGTAAAATTGTAAAATTGTAAAATTGTAAAATTGTAAAATTGTAAAATTGTAAAATTGTAAAATTGTAAAATTGTAAAATTGTAAAATTGTAAAATTGTAAAATTGTAAAATTGTAAAATTGTAAAATTGTAAAATTGTAAAATTGTAAAATTGTAAAATTGTAAAATTGTAAAATTGTAAAATTGTAAAATTGTAAAATTGTAAAATTGTAAAATTGTAAAATTGTAAAATTGTAAAATTGTAAAATTGTTAAATTGTAAAATTGTAAAATTGTAAAATTGTAAAATTGTAAAATTGTAAAATTGCAAAATTGTAAAATTGTAAAATTGTAAAATTGTAAAATTGTAAAATTGTAAAATTGTAAAATTGCAAAATTTTAAGACTGTAACATTGCAAAATTGCTAAATTGTAAAATTGTAAATTGCAAAATTGTAAAATTGTAAAATTGTAAAATTGTAAAATTGTTAAATTGTAAAATTGTAAAAATTGTAAAAATTGTAAAATTGTAAAATTGTAAAATTGTAAAATTGTAAAATTGTAAAATTGTAAAATTGTAAAATTGTGAAATTGTAAAATTTTTAAATTGCAAAATTGTAAAATTGGGAAATTGTAAAAATTGTAAAATTGTAAAATTGTAAAATTAAATTGTAAATTGTAAAATTGTAAAATTGTAAAATTGTAAAATTGTAAAATTGTAAAATTGTAAAATTGTAAAATTGTAAAATTGTAAAATTGTAAAATTGTAAAATTGTAAAATTGTAAAATTGTAAAATTGTAAAATTGTAAAATTGTAAAATTGTAAAATTGTAAAATTGTAAAATTGTAAAATTGCAAAATTGCTAAATTTTAAGACTGTAAAATTGCAAAATTGCAAAATTGCAAAATTGTAAAATTGTAAAATTGTAAATTGTAAAATTGTAAAATTGTAAAATTGTAAAATTGTAAAATTGTAAAATTGCAAAATTGCAAAATTTTAAGACTGTAACATTGCAAAATTGCTAAATTGTAAAATTGTAAATTGCAAAATTGTAAAATTGTAAAATTGTAAAATTGTAAAATTGTTAAATTGTAAAATTGTAAAATTGAAAAATTGTAAAATTGTAAAATTGCAAAATTGTAAAATTGTAAAATTGTAAAATTGTAAAATTGTAAAATTGTAAAATTGTAAAATTGTAAAATTGTAAAATTGTAAAATTGTAAAATTGTAAAATTGTAAAATTGTAAAATTGTAAAATTGTAAAATTGTAAAATTGTAAAATTGTAAAATTGTAAAATTGTAAAATTGTAAAATTGTAAAATTGTAAAATTGTAAAATTGTAAAATTGTAAAATTGTAAAATTGTAAAATTGTAAAATTGTAAAATTGTAAAATTGTAAAATTGTAAAATTGTAAAATTGTAAAATTGTAAAATTGTAAAATTGTAAAATTGTAAAATTGTAAAATTGTAAAATTGTAAAATTGTAAAATTGTAAAATTGTAAAATTGTAAAATTGTAAAATTGTAAAATTGTAAAATTGTAAAATTGTAAAATTGTAAAATTGTAAAATTGTAAAATTGTAATTTTGTAAAATTGTAAAATTGTAAA
Source organism: Culex pipiens pallens (assembly GCF_016801865.2). Lineage (NCBI taxonomy): Eukaryota > Metazoa > Arthropoda > Insecta > Diptera > Culicidae > Culex > Culex pipiens. Next base: position 55,857,166 of record NC_068937.1, on the reverse strand, counting down.
ATTGTAAAATTGTAAAATTGTAAAATTGTAAAATTGTAAAATTGTAAAATTGTAAAATTGTAAAATTGTAAAATTGTAAAATTGTAAAATTGTAAAATTGTAAAATTGTAAAATTGTAAAATTGTAAATTGTAAAATTGTAAAATTGTAAAATTGTAAAATTGTAAAATTGTAAAATTGTAAAATTGTAAAATTGTAAAATTGTAAAATTGTAAAATTGTAAAATTGTAAAATTGTAAAATTGTAAAATTGTAAAATTGTAAAATTGTAAAATTGTAAAATTGTAAAATTGTAAAATTGTAAAATTGTAAAATTGTAAAATTGTAAAATTGTAAAATTGTAAAATTGTAAAATTGTAAAATTGTAAAATTGTAAAATTGTAAAATTGTAAAATTGTAAAATTGTAAAATTGTAAAATTGTAAAATTGTAAAATTGTAAAATTGTAAAATTGTAAAATTGTAAAATTGTAAAATTGTAAAATTGTAAAATTGTAAAATTGTAAAATTGTAAAATTGTAAAATTGTAAAATTGTAAAATTGTAAAATTGTAAAATTGTAAAATTGTAAAATTGTAAAATTGTAAAATTGTAAAATTGTAAATGTAAAATTGTAAAATTGTAAAATTGTAAAATTGTAAAATTGTAAAATTGTAAAATTGTAAAATTGTAAAATTGTAAAATTGTAAAATTGTAAAATTGTAAAATTGTAAAATTGTAAAATTGTAAAATTGTAAAATTGTAAAATTGTAAAATTGTAAAATTGTAAAATTGTAAAATTGTAAAATTGTAAAATTGTAAAATTGTAAAATTGTAAAATTGTAAATTGTAAAATTGTAAAATTGTAAAATTGTAAAATTGTAAAATTGTAAAATTGTAAAATTGTAAAATTGTAAAATTGTAAAATTGTAAAATTGTAAAATTGTAAAATTGTAAAATTGTAAAATTGTAAAATTGTAAAATTGTAAAATTGTAAAATTGTAAAATTGTAAAATTGTAAAATTGTAAAATTGTAAAATTGTAAAATGTAAAATTGTAAAATTGTAAAATTGTAAAATTGTAAAATTGTAAAATTGTAAAATTGTAAAATTGTAAAATTGTAAAATTGTAAAATTGTAAAATTGTAAAATTGTAAAATTGTAAAATTGTAAAATTGTAAAATTGTAAAATTGTAAAATTGTAAAATTGTAAAATTGTAAAATTGTAAAATTGTAAAATTGTAAAATTGTAAAATTGTAAAATTGTAAAATTGTAAAATTGTAAAATTGTAAAATTGTAAAATTGTAAAATTGTAAAATTGTAAAATTGTAAAATTGTAAAATTGTAAAATTGTAAAATTGTAAAATTGTAAAATTGTAAAATTGTAAAATTGTAAAATTGTAAAATTGTAAATTTGTAAAATTGTAAAATTGTAAAATTGTAAAATTGTAAAATTGTAAAATTGTAAAATTGTAAAATTGTAAAATTGTAAAATTGTAAAATTGTAAAATTGTAAAATTGTAAAATTGTAAAATTGTAAAATTGTAAAATTGTAAAATTGTAAAATTGTAAAATTGTAAAATTGTAAAATTGTAAAATTGTAAAATTGTAAAATTGTAAAATTGTAAAATTGTAAAAATGTAAAATTGTAAAAATGTAAAATTGTAAAATTAAAAAAAAAAACAATAAAGCAAATTGGCTTCTATAGGAATAGGGAATTGTAAATTTGTAAAATTGTAAAATTGTAAAATTGTAAAATTGTAAAAATGTAAAAAATGTAAAAATGTAAAATTGAAAATTGTAAAATTGTAAAATTGTAAAATTGTAAAATTGTAAAATTGTAAAATTGTAAAATTGTAAAATTGTAAAATTGTAAAATTGTAAAATTGTAAAATTGTAAAATTGTAAAATTGTAAAATTGTAAAATTTAAAATTGTAAAATTGTAAAATTGTAAAATTTTAAAATTGTTAAATTGTAAAATTGTAAAATTGTAAAATTGTAAAATTGTAAAATTGTAAAATTGTAAAATTGTAAAATTGTAAAATTGTAAAATTGTAAAATTGTAAAATTGTAAAATTGTAAAATTGTAAAATTGTAAAATTGTAAAATTGTAAAATTGTAAAATTGTAAAATTGTAAAATTGTAAAATTGTAAAATTGTAAAATTGTAAAATTGTAAAATTGTAAAATTGTAAAATTGTAAAATTGTAAAATTGTAAAATTGTAAAATTGTAAAATTGTAAAATTGTAAAATTGTAAAATTGTAAAATTGTAAAATTGTAAAATTGTAAAATTGTAAAATTGTAAAATTGTAAAATTGTAAAATTGTAAAATTGTAAAATTGTAAAATTGTAAAATTGTAAAATTGTAAAATTGTAAAATTGTAAAATTGTAAAATTGTAAAATTGTAAAATTGTAAAATTGTAAAATTGTAAAATTGTAAAATTGTAAAATTGTAAAATTGTAAAATTGTAAAATTGTAAAATTGTAAAATTGTAAAATTGTAAAATTGTAAAATTGTAAAATTGTAAAATTGTAAAATTGTAAAATTGTAAAATTGTAAAATTGTAAAATTGTAAAATTGTAAAATTGTAAAATTGTAAAATTGTAAAATTGTAAAATTGTAAAATTGTAAAATTGTAAAATTGTAAAATTGTAAAATTGTAAAATTGTAAAATTGTAAAATTGTAAAATTGTAAAATTGTAAAATTGTAAAATTGTAAAATTGTAAAATTGTAAAATTGTAAAATTGTAAAATTGTAAAATTGTAAAATTGTAAAATTGTAAAATTGTAAAATTGTAAAATTATAAAATTGTAAAATTGTAAAATTGTAAAATTGTAAAATTGTAAAATTGTAAAATTGTAAAATTGTAAAATTGTAAAATTGTAAAATTGTAAAATTGTAAAATTGTAAAATTGTAAAATTGTAAAATTGTAAAATTGTAAAATTGTAAAATTGTAAAATTGTAAAATTGTAAAATTGTAAAATTGTAAAATTGTAAAATTGTAAAATTGTAAAATTGTAAAATTGTAAAATTGTAAAATTGTAAAATTGTAAAATTGTAAAATTGTAAAATTGTAAAATTGTAAAATTGTAAAATTGTAAAATTGTAAAATTGTAAAATTGTAAAATTGTAAAATTGTAAAATTGTAAAATTGTAAAATTGTAAAATTGTAAAATTGTAAAATTGTAAAATTGTAAAATTGTAAAATTGTAAAAATGTAAAAAATGTAAAAATGTAAAAATGTAAAATTTTAAAATTGTAAAATTGTAAAATTGTAAAATTGTAAAATTGTAAAATTGTAAAATTGTAAAATTGTAAAATTGTAAAATTGTAAAATTGTAAAATTGTAAAATTATAAAATTGTAAAATTGTAAAATTGTAAAATTGTAAAATTGTAAAATTGTAAAATTGTAAAATTGTAAAATTGTAAAATTGTAAAATTGTAAAATTGTAAAATTGTAAAATTGTAAAATTGTAAAATTGTAAAATTGTAAAATTGTAAAATTGTAAAATTGTAAAATTGTAAAATTGTAAAATTGTAAAATTGTAAAATTGTAAAATTGTAAAATTGTAAAATTGTAAAATTGTAAAATTGTAAAATTGTAAAATTGTAAAATTGTAAAATTGTAAAATTGTAAAATTGTAAAATTGTAAAATTGTAAAATTGTAAAATTGTAAAATTGTAAAATTGTAAAATTGTAAAATTGTAAAATTGTAAAATTGTAAAATTGTAAAATTGTAAAATTGTAAAATTGTAAAATTGTAAAATTGTAAAATTGTAAAATTGTAAAATTGTAAAATTGTAAAATTGTAAAATTGTAAAATTGTAAAATTGTAAAATTGTAAAATTGTAAAATTGTAAAATTGTAAAATTGTAAAATTGTAAAATTGTAAAATTGTAAAATTGTAAAATTGTAAAATTGTAAAAATGTAAAAAATGTAAAAATGTAAAATTGTAAAATTAAAAAAAAAAACAATAAAGCAAATTGGCTTCTATAGGAATAGGGAATTGTAAATTTGTAAAATTGTAAAATTGTAAAATTGTAAAATTGTAAAATTGTAAAATTGTAAAATTGTAAAAATGTAAAAAATGTAAAAATGTAAAATTGTAAAATTAAAAAAAAAACAATAAAGCAAATTGGCTTCTATAGGAATAGGGAATTGTAAATTTGTAAAATTGTAAAATTGTAAAATTGTAAAATTGTAAAATTGTAAAATTGTAAAATTGTAAAATTGTAAAATTGTAAAATTGTAAAATTGTAAAATTGTAAAATTGTAAAATTGTAAAATTTAAAATTGTAAAATTGTAAAATTGTAAAATTTTAAAATTGTTAAATTGTAAAATTGTAAAATTGTAAAATTGTAAAATTGTAAAATTGTAAAATTGTAAAATTGTAAAATTGTAAAATTGTAAAATTGTAAAATTGTAAAATTGTAAAATTGTAAAATTGTAAAATTGTAAAATTGTAAAATTGTAAAATTGTAAAATTGTAAAATTGTAAAATTGTAAAATTGTAAAATTGTAAAATTGTAAAATTGTAAAATTGAAAAATTTTAAAATTGTAAAATTTAAAAAAAATAATAAAGCAAATTGGCTTCTATAGGAATAGGGAATGGCATTGACAAAATTTTATCTAAATTAATAAAAAGACAAAAGAGGTCAATTTGCGATAAGCGACTGGTTGATTCTGTTTGCTTTTTTGGTGAAAATAAGATCCCATTTTTTCTAATATTTTATTTTAATGATCAAAAGTGCTCTCAAAATTCGCAGATTAATTTTAGGAATGAATTTAGACACTCCACCCTGTAAATCCTGATCAGAAAAGGGGTGAGAAGACAGGATTTAATCACTTCCTGGGCTCAACAACACCTCCTCCATCGCACCTGGTGGTGGTGGCAAGCCGGATTTCCCTCGCACTTGAAGACACCTGACAGGGGGAAGGTGTCGGAATTTACAGGTTTGTACCATCCTTTGAAACGAGCTGCGTTTCTACGCACAATTTTTCCTAACTGTATCTCTCTTCAGAGACTGTCGTAATTCGTTTCGGATGGAAGATCTTGTGAAATCGGGGTAGGAAGGTACAACAAAATAATATAGGAGAGAAAAAAATGTTGAGGAAAAGAAAGGGTTTTTTTCTTAACTTTTTTTTGTCTCGATGGTTGCGCAGGAAACAAGAAGCAATCAAGGGCCGACGAAGAAAAGGCACGTGTTTTCCTCTGCAGAGCAGGAAAAATTAAGGTGTTTCCTCGGGGGATCATTTGATCGATGGTGGTGGTTTGGAACACGTGAAAGGGGTGTTTTTTCGACCCTTTTTTGCTGTTTGATGAAAGTCATGTTTTAATATTTTTTAGCGGGTTTTTATTTTAAATAATTGAATATTTTATCAAATAAAAGCATACATTTTCAAAACTATTAGTCGTCACTGCAGCTCAACGTGACTATGGTCTCACGAGGCAATCGCAAATCCTCACATTCCATTATTTGTGCTCTCCTACACAAAGTCCCCCAAAGTTATGCACTTCGAACCTGACTGGATGTAACGAGGTTTCCCCATAGAAAATGCTAAAGAGAGCAAAACTTTACCTGTGTTCAATAAACTGTCCTTGTGCATTTCTCTACACTCTGTTGGGGGTGTTTTCTGCTGCACGTGACTTGGTCGTCACGCATTATCGTCAATCAGAATGGCTTTTCCAGCCAAAATCGATTCGAGGCAGCTCCAAGATGCCGCTATCTGCTTGAGGACTTTTAAGCGCAAGCTGGGTTTTGAAGTGTGTGCCCTTTAATCGGAACGAACTGAACCCCGAAAATTCGCGAGCACGTCGTCGAGGGAAAATGTTCCTCTCTTACCTGTCTGGCTGGTGGGAAATGAACCGTAGAGAAAACTGTGTCTTATTGGAGGATTTTTTTGAAGGTAGAAAAGTGGAAAATTTAATACTATGCAACTCAAAGATGATATTATTGTTCTGTTACAGAAATAACTGCTGGCTTTCGAATACTTTTGCTTTGTTTAGTTGTTTTTTTACTGTTTTCATGTCGCATTTGATTATTCAAGTATACAAAAATCTTAATGTTGGCTAAAATATTGCTAAAATCAATTCAAATCTTTGAAATCTTTGAAATCTTTGAAATCTTTGAAATCTTTGAAATATTTGAAATCTTTGAAATCTTTGAAATCTTTGAAATCTTTGAAATCTTTGAAATCTTTGTAATCTTTGAAATCTATGAAATCTTTGAAATCTTTGAAATCTTTGAAATCATTGAAATCATTGAAATCTTTGAAATCTTTAAAATCTTTCAAATCTTTCAAATCTTTCAAATCTTTGAACCATTCGAATTTTTGAAATCCTTGAATTTTTTATATGTTTAAAATCTTGAAAGCTTGAAGTCTTTAAATTATTCCAAATCTTCGAGATCATTGTTGTTTTAGTAATCATTGGAATCTATGATAACTTTGAAATCTTTGATTATTGAAGTTTTTAGAAAAGTTTGAATGTATCGAAGAAGAAATGTGCGTAGAGTGTTCAAAGTCAACCTGGAATATTGTTTTTAGGATCGATGGTTCCTGTAGTTTTAAAATCATAAAATGTTTGTAACAAATATTTCTTGTTGGTATGCATTGTTAAATGCAAATTTCAAAAGAAAGGAAAATAAAACATTTTTTTAATTTCTTTTCTTGATAAACTATTTCTGAAAAAAAACGTAAATTTCAAGAAATCAAATCCACTCTAATAAGGGTACAATTGAAGGTTCTCCTAAACACCTAAGTTAAATTTTCAATGAATAAAACAAAGTTGTTGTTGTTGTTTCTTTAACAAACCAAATAAGTTGCTTTAAGCTGTGATTAAAATAAACATGCAAAAAGTTATCAAGAAGTTGAAACGATACAAATAAGGAAGGTAGGAATCACCTTAATGTTCTCAATCTCAATCTGAATCAGCTTCTTAAATTTAAATATATTTTTTTCCTTATAAATTAACTATTGAATGTCATTTAAGTAATATTTCATATTTTAGGGGATTCAACGTGTAAGTTGAAAATAACCACAAAAAATCACTAACCCTAAATGAAAGAGCTCCAAATCTCCAAATCAGCATCAAGGATCAATCTCAGCGTAAACTCCTCCCAGAAACCCCAAGCCAATATCAATATCAAAGGATGGCCAATCAAATAGCCTCTAAACACTTCATCCCTTGTTGTGGGTCGAGAAAAAAAAGGAGCTACAACAGAGGACCTCTCGATGTTCCCTGAAACCCAAGTAAGAGTGTGGAGGTGGAGGGCCGTTATCGTTTCAAGATTCAACATTCTTGAAGCAATATAAACTGCGCACTGGACTGAACGGGAGCTCCGAGGTTGGCCCCATTTACCTTCATATAATCATGCGGTAAACTTTGTGTCTGATGGCCTGCCCTGCCAGTGTAGAAGCCCGAACCCCCGAGAAAGGGTAAATAGATTCTTCTGATAGTGCAGCAGGCAGTGGTGGAAGTAGCACCCAATATTTGAAGAAGGTTGAGTTCACAGGTCAATAACATAAATATTTGTTGCTTCGGTTTTCGGAAAACATGGTTCGGTTTTTGGGTCCTTTCGTGTGGTTGCAGGCCAGTCAGTCAGTTTGTTGGGTTTGATGTGATGAAGGTAAAATGGTTGGAAATTGATTGTGAATGATTGGAAGTTTGGTTGGAAATTAATTTCATTTGATTAGAGCACTGGTGTTACTGGCGGAATGTTTGGAAAATGTGTTTTTCAAGTTGTTTTATATGACACATTCCGCCGTGACGTTGCAACGCTTTGACTTTTCTTTTTTCAGTATTTCGGCTGTAACTCAAAAATTACATTGAAAAGGTACATGTGTTATTACAGATTCGGAAATTACATTAAATTTCCTATAAGAAACAATGTTGAAACATTATTTTAAGCGAATATTCTATTTTTGAGAGGGGGATATGTAGCGTGACGTTGCAACGCGTGACTTTTTCTCAATCCTGACCCAATTCATGTTTCGCCATTAACTCTGCTCTGTTAAACGGCAAATTTGGAGTTCTTCTTCCATTTTTAGTGTAAAATTGGCCAACAAATTGAATGCAATCATTAGTTTTTCGAAAAATTAAACCTCGATTTTTGAAGACCGCTTACATTTCGTGACGTTGCAACGCTCTGTTTTTGAAAACAGGGTTTTTCGTTGCGTTGCAACGTCACGAAATTATAGTTTCAAAATAAATCATAGTTTTTGTTAGGCTGAACAACTGTATAGGTTAAGATTTGATTATAAGACATTAATAGACAGTACAAGGACTTGTGAATTGACTGGTCTGCCCATGTTAGACCCCCCCATCCCCTCCTCCTATTCTGCTTTCACAGTTGCAGTACGATTTACGAAGTTTTCCAAAGTGTTTTCAAAATATTTTTTTTTGTATTATTCCATTATCACGAAGGAAACCCCCCCCTCTCCCGGCCCCTATCCATGTAACGAGACGTCCATGCATTACGTAACGGCGTAATATCAAGGGGGAGGGAGGAGGGTTCGAGGATTTATACAAAAAAAGTGTATCGGAAATGTATTTCCAGGAGGTGGAAGGGGTCTAAAAATATAAATGTTTTGTTACGTAATGCAAGAACGCTCCCTTAATATTTTAATGGTTTTGGGCAACTTACAAAACACGTGGAAGTTTTAGAAGGGAGGTGAGGAGCTTCAAGTTTTCAGGAGGGCTTATTTTGAATTTATAAATAAAGTGCCCATATCGTTTGTTCATGGCCCCTAAGGGGTGATCTGCAAACAACGTAACTTATTTTGTTGACTTTTGTGCTTTTTAAATTAAATTTGAGGAAATAATATAACTGTTTAACTGCGCAACATAACATTTTCAATTGTGAACAACAAAACGTTGCATTCAACTTATTTAAGTAAGGGTTCGTCCAACAACAGAGTGACAAAAGTTTGTGAAAAAAAACAATCGAATCACGTGATTTTTATTGTTTAATAAATTTCACTGTAATTTGACTTACACCCAAAACTGGGCAGCGGTTGTCCGAGAGAATAATGGCCTCGAGACGAAAGAATAGTGGTACCATTTATGGACACAGAGAACACAGCTCGAGATGGGCGAAAGAATTATCCTCTCGAGGTTCATTTGCAAAAAAAGTTCATCCGTCAAAACAAAACACCAAAAGTGTCGACTACGGGAATCGAACCGTAGACCTTTGACATACTAACCCAAGGACTTTACTGCCTCGGCCACCACAGCTTGGTGGTTAAGGAGTGGTCAGATGTCGATGCATGACACTTGTTGGAGATTTATTGTATCAATTAACGAATGATCTCATTTGTTATGGTGGTGTGAGTTGATAGAATTATTCTCGCGATTTTGGCTCTGAGCGCTTAATAAATTTTGAGGGAACGATTCTCTCGACTAAGAATTTTGGGTATACATAAGGGTGTGGGATAAAAAAAATCATTGCGTTGTATTAGAATGAACCCTCACGTAAATCAGTTTATCATAAAGGGGCCATCCAGTAACCACGTGATTACTTTTTTGAAAGTTTTAGAATTTCCCCCCCTTGTGAACATCGGTCTATTTTGATTTACTCAACAAGTTTCATAAAATACTTTTTTTTCGAGTTGCATCAAACTTAAATGACGGAATTTGTGAATGACCCAAGTACAATTCTTCTGTAAATATGCTCGGAAACATTATATAGCAAATATATAATATTTAGTACCCTACAACCAACTACGCATACACCTTTTTTGCCATGTGACCAATATGATTTAAAATTTCGTGACGTTGCAGCGCAAACTTAAACCTGTTGTAACTTTGGATCTAGACAACCAATTAAGTCGCTCTAGATTGCATTTGAAAGCTCTTTCCAAGTACAAAGAGCATCAGAAATATCAAAATGATTGAATGTTTAGTTTTTTGTTGACATAAACAAATGTCCCTTTTTCGTGACGTTGCAACGCAATAAAATGGTAAACTTACACTAGTTTGAAAAAAATACTTAACTTAAGATAAACTGCAAACCCATGACATTTCCGTTTAGTACAACTAAAAACCTACAAAATGCATTCAAAAGAATATTTTTTGGATTTTATTTCGCTGAAAACCAGGAGTTTTTAGAAAAATGTTTTAAAACGATGATTTTATCACGAATTGATGCATAACCTAACCAACTTGTACAAAATGATATTCAAATGATCAATTAATGAAAACCATGATTTTTGAAGCTTCAAGTAGTCGAGGAAAAATATCCAAATAGCTCATACACGCTTTTCAAAATTTCATCCTATGGTGTACATTGCCGAGAATGTGTCATATATTTTTTCTACAATTTCCCAAATTTCTATAATTTGGAACCAAGAAGCTTTTAAGTTTTCTTTTGATTATTTGATTTGATCTTTGACCAAAAAGAAGTTAATTTACACCATCAAACGTTTCAACTTTAAAACATCATTAACTTATCCTATTGAGATAATATTTGACTTTGAATCTCTGTCCTTACTTACTCCATTTAATATGGTTTGAATTAAACTTTTTTTTCGAAAGTTTTTTCTAAGGTTTATAAGCTCAGGTTTGTTGATTACAAGCTGAGCTATAAAAGTATAAAACAACATATTGCTCAATGTGTACACTATGTCAGTTAACACGAAATCGAAGAAAAATGTCTTATTGTTTCTTCAGTTTTTAGACCAAAGTAAAGTTTACCTCCTTGAAAATTTTCAAGAATCTTACAAAGTCACATTAAACCAGTTCAGTGATTCCCAACCTTTTTCGTTCCACTCCTCCCTTGACAAATGTCCCTACTTAGCTTTTTGAACATTTTGTCGCCAATGCACAAATATCACCTCATAAAAAGACATTTTAAACACCTTTTTCCGAAAGTAAACAGAAAAGAACTGTTTCTGTCTGAAAATATTATTTATATATTATTTATAATAAATATTTTCTATTTTTTTTTAACATTCAATTCAGACTTCAGCACTCAGCAAAACCAGGTAAATTTATAAATGTTTCAGATAATAGGAAAAAAAATGTTATTTAATCCACCTTGAGCTGGTTGGTGCCTTCCTCCCATTCATAAAGTCAATACATTCAGTCAAAATAGCAACATTCCCCCTTAACATGTTTAACAAATCAGATTTATTACTCATTGCTTTTGATAGGGTTTTCAGACCTTCAATATTTCTGGTTCATCGGAAAGTTCTGATAACACCTATCCAAAGATAGTTCGCATGGAAGACTGCGAGGTCGAGTTGAGAAGTTCATTGTTCGAGTGATTTTATAGCCTTTCCTCAGTAAGCTGAGGAAAGCTAAAACGTAAAAGCATAAATTCTAAATTGGCTGCTTAGCTTTGAACGATTGTATTCATATAGTTGAATAAAAACTTATGAATTTCTCGTGATCAAACAGAATTCAAATTTCCTTTTTAATATTTCCAAGAACTATGCATTAGGGTGGTCCAAATTCTGGCTTTCTCGGGGCTACCCCCTGAAATCAAAGATTGACCCTCTTCCGTCTTCCGAAAAGGACCATTTTTGCGATTAGAGGGAGGGTTTCCCGTGGTCATAATGAGCTCAAATTTGGAATTTAGCCTAGTGATGGGTCAATCTTTGATTTTTGGAGGTAGCCCCTGAACCCTACTGTGCATGTTTGAAACAATGTTAAAACTCACCTAAATAAAGCTTACAAAATAAAGCACTGCTCATTAAAAAATGCCAGAAATTCAACAAAACTAATGACGAAATGCACATGTTTAAAAGAGTAAATACTCATGAATTTTTAGTTTTTTCTGTCTAATTTCAAAGAAAAAATAAATTAATAAGATTGTTGCAATTATTTTTTCAAAGTTTATATCATCCGAAGGGGGAGGGACAAGAACGGAAATGTTCGTCAATTTTCGCAAAAAACACTTAGGAAATTCTCGTATGTTTGGCCAACTAAGTTTGCAAAACTTTTGATAGAAACTTGCTTGCTCACTTCTTATTGAGCTATTTATCACTCGAGTTCAGTTGAAAACGCCTTTAATTAGCTTTAATTGAATGTCAAAGTTCTGACCTGCCAACATTAGAGGCACGTTGGAATTAGATGTTGTTCCTCTAATTCCGTGTCATTGCAACCGATTATAGCTGTCTTGGACGCAAATGAAAGGTGATTTGTTTACTTTTCTAGGAAAAATAATTTGATCCGAAAAAAAAACGGAAAAAATGAAAAATCGAACAAAACTTAAAAAAGACGTTTTGACGGTGTCTGGATCAAAAAGCCTATGTCTGAATGTATTTATATCGTTTTCCTCGGACAGTTTTAAGTAACAAACGACTTTTTGAAATATTAGTCTTGATTTAAAAATTGGCACTTATTTAAAAAACTAACCTAATCCACCTATGTGGTTGATGCCTTCCTCACTTTTTACCAAAAATGGGTAATATGAGTGGTTTGGACACACATTTCAGCTTTTTTTAGTTCCAGAAAAAAACACAGATATAACTTATGTGGTAATCCGAGACAGGGTTGCCAGATCTTCAATGTTTTGGACTCATTGGAAAGGCCTCTCAATTGCCTAACCAACGATGGATTGGATGATGGATCCGGACACAGTTAACATACATTTAGGTGAGATCCGGCTTCAAAAAAGTACATAAATATCACTTAAGTGGTCATAACTCGAGACAGGGTTGCCAGATCTTCAATGTTTTGGACTCTTTGGAAAGGCTTCTCAATTGCCTAACCAACGATGGATTGGATGATGGATCCGGACACAGTTTACATACATTTAGGTGAGATCCGGCTTTAAAAAAGTACATAAATATCACTTAAGTGGTCAAAACTCGAGACAGGGTTGCCAGATCTTCAATGTTTTGGACTCATTGGAGAGGCCTTTCAATTACCTAACCAACGATGGGTCGGATGATGGATCCGGACATCGTTTACGTGCATATAATTGAGATCCGGATATTTGCGAAAACACGTTTTTATACATAACTTTTGAACTACTTATCGAAATTTCAAACAATTCAATAGCGATGTGTGGGACTTTAAACCAAGTCGAATGCAACTGGTTCGATCAAAATCGGTCAAGCCAGTGCTGAGAAAACTCAGTGAGAATTTTGGTCACATACATACATACACACACACATACACACACACACATACACACACAGACATTTGTTCATTTTTCGATTCTGAGTCGATATGTATACATGAAGGTGGGTTTAGGAGCTTTTAATAAAAAGTTCATTTTCAGAGCAGGATTATAGTCTTACCTCAGTGAGGAAGGCAAAAATGAATAACTGCGACTTTTAAAAAAGTTTAAAATTGTAGTTTATGCAACAAGTTGCAAAAAGATGATTTTTTCAGCACGAGTCGTACATTATCCAACGAGGTTCACCGAGGTGGATAAATACGAAAAGTGCTGAAAAAATCTAGTTTTGCAACGAGTTCCATACAACATTTTTTGCAATTCAGAAAAACACCGATTGAGTGAAATTTTAAGTCAAATTTTCATGTATTTTGTCAATAAATCGTGTAAATCAAAAAAATGTTGAAAAGTGTTACTTTTCGAAACAAGTGCTGAAAAGTGTTGCTATTCGATTCTGTTATTTTTAGTACAGAAAAGTAGGCTATTTCGTCGTTCAACAATGACAGGAAAAGTAAGTAGTTTCACGACGGAATTGCAAAAAAGTAGTTTATAATGCTCTGGAGCAATTATTCATCAATCACTCTACCAACATTTTGTCACATCAGCAACAAACCGTATCAAATTGGCCGTAATCAGAAGTCAATTTATCTAATGTGTTAATGGGTGGTGGCAGCCCACCCGGTATGACGCGTGACGTAATAAAGTGATTTTTATGCAAATTTATAGAACCGTTTTACGCAGCGGGACCTTTTTCCACACACACGCGCAATTGCTCCTTCTGTTTTTGGGTGGATTTTTTTTCCGCCGCTTGCCCCCTGATTTAAGGTTAAAAAAAAGAGCGAAAATAAAATCACCCATCAGGGATGACTCCCCTGCGCGTTCGCCCCATTGCCATGCATGTATATTTAATGTGGCCACGCTTTTACATTTTTTATTCGCGTAACAATGTTATAAACTTCGACCTGCTTCACTGGTTCTTGCTGGGGGGAAAAAGTCGAGAGAAAAAAAAAAATCGAATGTAAATGTGACGTACACGCACAATGCCCTGGCGATGAATTTATACAGTATGTAAAAAAAGTATTTACACCCCTTGGGCACTATGCACATTTTGTGATGAAACATGTAAAAAATTTAAAGTTTGACAGGAACCTAGTACTACGTTTTGTTCAGAAACTCATGCCAAACATTTTGCTACAAAAAGCTCATGAAAAGATGATTTCTATAAAAAGTTATATAACAAATACTATTACGAAAATAAAAAAGGTGCAAAAAAAGTTTGTACACCTTTCGAAAAATTAACATAAATAATGTTATTTGTTGACAAATCACCATAACTCCAGTCTCCCAACTCCAAATAGGCATCCTTGACCGAATTAAAAAAGAATTTGGATTGAATATAAAGTTTACTAACTACTTAGTGTAAAAGTTTATATAACTCTGGAAATTCTATATAAAACTTATCTAAACCTAATTTTGCAAACTTTTAATTCAACTAAATGTAAATATATTACCATATAATTGCTAAATAAACATTTTGGAGTGGGTATAACACCGTTTTGGGGGTATTTGTATCGATAGAATAGATTTTTCGTTGGAATTTCGTACCAACCCGGAATTACGTCGTAGGAAAAACCGCCTGCATCCGAACCGGTCCACGATTCACAAGTTAACCTATGTGGAATCGGAAAGGGCATAAAATTTCCGATCTTTTGATACCCAAACATCTAGGTTTTCTTTAAAACCTACGTTTTTGAATACCTGGGCAAAAAGTAAGTTTGATCCACGAGAACAAAAATTACGAAATTACATACATTTTTGGCAGGTTGCTCAAACGAAACCATAACAACGTTTTTGCTTAGGTATTTTAAAACGTAGGTTTTAAAGAAAACCTAGATGTATGGGAATCAAAAGATCGGAAATTTTATGCCCTTTCCGATTCCACATAGGTTGACTTGTGAATCGTGGACCGTTTCGGATGCCGGCGGATTTTCCTACGACGTAATTCCGGGTTGGTACGAAATTTCAACGAAAAATCTATTCTATCGATACAAATACCCCCAAAACGGTGTTATACCCACTCCAAAATGTTTATTTAGCAATTATATGGTAATATATTGACATTTAGTTGAATTAAAAGTTTGCAAAATTAGGTTTAGATAAGTTTTATATAGAATTTCCAGAGTTATATAAACTTTTATACTAAGTAGTTAGTAAACTTTATATTCAATCCAAATTCTTCTTTTAATCAGTCAAGGATGCCTATTTGGAGTTGGGAGACTGGATTTATGGTGATTTGTCAACAAATAACATTATTTATGTTAATTTTTTCGAAAGGTGTACAAACTTTTTTTGCACCTTTTTTAATTTCGTAATAGTATTTGTTATATAACTTTTTATAGAAATCATCTTTTCATGAGCTTTTTGTAGTAAAATGTTTGGCATGAGTTTCTGAACAAAACGTAGTACTAGGTTTTTGTCAAACTTTAATTTTTTTACATGTTTCATCACAAAATGTGCATAGTGCCCAAGGGGTGTAAATACTTTTTTTACATACTGTATGTAGCGGAAAATTGTAAGTATTATTACTTGGCTGTGCAACATCAAACAGCCTGAGCCTGGTGGGGAGTGGGGGAAGGTGTTGATGCCAACCATGTGGTGAGGAACCTCAAAGTGGTTCACCAACTGTTAGTAGAGCGGTGGATTGGGGGGTTCGTTCAAATTTTGCTGTTGATTGTTATGTAAATTTGACTTCATTTCGCCACACTCGGCTGGGCTTATATCACGCTAATGACGTTGTTTGTTTGTTTGTTTTACCTTTAAATGTCGTCATTCTTCTTGTCTTCTTGACTTTTTTGCAGGAGGGGTGGAAGGAAGCCTTCAGGAGTTGGTGTAAGAAGGAGTTGGAACAACATCAACCATTTACCTGAGGTTTGCCAGACAAAAGACACGCACCCAGTAAGGATTCTCAAAGGTCGTGGACGGGGTTTGTTATCTAATTAGATTTAAAGAGATGGGGATATCTTTCAAATTGCAGTTAATAACCGAAAAAACACTAATTGTAATAGAAACATGAAATTATCATAGATCAGATCTGTACAAAAGATTTTGAGAACAATGAAAATTAAATTAATTCAAATTTTTTTGTATTTTCTGGAGTGGGTCGAAATCAAATTCTCATGTCCCCAACCAAACCTCAACTATCAACCACAAAAACCAGAAGCAATGTTCTAGTTTTCCGCAAAATTTAACGACCAATTAATGACACTTTGTGTCCCCAGCCTGTGACAATACTCACACACAGAGGACAAAACCCCGGGAACCGTCACCACCGATGACCATGCAACAAGTGTAGGTACTTAGCGCGCGCTGGCCACACGGTTGGTCATTGTCGTCCACCAAGTGCCATGCCGTGGACTGTTCTCGTAATCCGCTAATTAATGAGGGTGATGACCAACCATTACCCCCGGAAAAGGAAGAGAGCGACCCAGGACTGCTCGTGTGTAATTAGTCTTTTGGCCTCACACCTTCTTTTGGGCGGTATTATGTTGAGAAAGGATCCTGAAGGAAGGAGAGCAAACCATTTCTGGAGTTTTTTTTTGAAAAGGTCCTTTAAACCAAATTTCCAGTTTTTGCTTTTTGGGTGTTTTTATCACCCCTGGATCAAGGCGGTTTCAGAGCACCCAAAAAGCAAAAAACTGGAAATTAGGTTAATTGGACCTCTTCAAAAAAAAAAAAAAAATCCAGATTTGAACTAATTTTAAGAGCGAGTACCCAACTCGATTGACCTCACCAGTCTGCCTGAAATTTTCAGGGGTTGTTTGTACATATAAAACTAGCATCTGGCCAAAATATGAGCACTCTAGGTCAACGGGAAGTGTGGCAAATCGGGACACAAAGTTTGAAGGTTCAAAAACGTCAAAAATCTTAACTTCGGCAAAATTCAATTTAATTTCAAAATTCAAAATGCATCCGAAAGGGCTTAAAAATGCATCCCAATTGATTAAATTGAAAGGGAGTTATTGGCATTTTAGTGAAAAAATAGCATAATTTTCAAACTCAAATAAAAAAAATGTTCAATCCAGATATCAACTCGGTTCGACCTGCAGCTTGTAGGGGACATCTGGTGCTACCAAGAGACTGAGAACGCTGTGGGTAAGGCAGTTTAACATATTAAATAGACACTTTTACTTTTGGTGAATTTCTTCGTTGTAAATTTTTGCTCGGGGACTCCTTAGATAAAATTTTCCGATAGTAATTTCATCATATTCGTTCCATCCATCTCTTTTAAAAATTAATGTTACAAAAATCTTCGATCACCTTTATTGAAAATTAAGTTCATATCCAAGGATACCATAAGAGACCAGTAAAAAGCAGCACCGTAAACTGGGGTCAATCGGGACACATGGGGCGAATTGGGACAGCAGTTTTAACCATGTTGAAGCACAATATTTTGATTTTTCTGGTTGGTTTCGGTTAGAACAGACTCAGACCAACAAAATGTGTACATCCATTTCCAAATCCAAAAGCTTTAAGTGCTCTAAACACTGCTGGCCCTATTCAGACTGCAGTCCCGATTCGCCCCATATTGCGGCATCTTATTTTTTTACTTTTAATTTTTTAAAGGGTTAAAATTGATGACAATAATTTTTTTATGCATGTTTCTATTGTGAAATAATCTCAAGAACACGAATATGATAAAACTATCACCAGAAAATTGGATCTAAGGGGTCCCCCGGGCAAATATTTACAACCAAAAAATTCACTAAAGGGGCAATTTAATATGCTAAACTGCCTTACCACAGCGTTCTCAGACTCTTGGTAGTCCTACAAGCTGCAGGTCGTACCGAGTTGATATCTGGATAGAACACTTCGCTCTTAAAATGTTTTTTTTGACAAAGAACTTTGTCCTAAAGTTTCTATACGTGGTGTCAATCCAAAATTTTCGAGAAGCGAAAACGTTACGTGACGAATTCCCCTCTCGGCAAATTTCCCCTCTTAGGTACACGCTGGTTGGTCGAACAAACGTTTCCCAATCAGTCAATCGAGAGACGTGAGATTGAATATCTAAAATTACCCCCACTCCACCTCATAATTTTCGGATCGTCGACGGGGCAACAAAACTAAACCTAAACCAACAAAACTCGGCTCGGTTGGTCCCGAAAATTCATTCTGTTGCTGGACGTCGACGAGTCAACATCAGGAGCAGATGGTCTGGTGGCCCGGGAGCAGATGGCATGGATCAGCCAAGACATGCCAGCCGGCATTAGAAGGAGTCGATAATTGGATTTGGCCACCACCTGGAGTTTTCGGAGGCCCCGGGGATGTTCCGATGGGGGGACCTTTGCCGAACCATAAGAGAAGGGCAATATGGGTATCAAACTTTCTGGTTTTTGATACTGGATATGAAATTCGACATTTCGGCAGTAGTGGCCACAATCCGGAGTGGCCGGAGGCCCCGGGGATGTTCCGATGGGGGGACATTTGCCGAACCATAAGAGTAGGGGCAATATGGGTATCAAACTTTATGGTTTTTGATACTGGATATGAAATTTGACATTTCGGAAGTAGTGGCCACAATCCGGAGTGGCCGTAGGCCCCGGGAATGTTCCGAATGGGGGGACATTTGCCAGATCGTAAGAGTAGGGGCAATATGAGTATCCAACTTTATGATTTTTGATACTGGATATGAAATTTGACATTTCAGCAGCAGTGACCACAATCTGAAGTGGCCGGAGGCCCCGGGGATGTTCCGATGGGGGGACATTTGCCGAACCATAAGAGTTGGGGCAATATGGGTATCAAACTTTATGACTTTTGATACTGGATATGAAATTTGACATTTCAGCAGCAGTGGCCACAATCCGAAGTGGCAGGAGGCCCCGGGGATGTTCCGATGGGAGGACATTTGCCGAACCATAAGAGTTGGGGCAATATGGGTATCAAACTTTATGGTAATTATGAATCTAGTGAATCTTGGAAAAATTTGGACCAGACAATGTTATCGAAAATTTCAACAACCATCTTGCTAAGTTCTTTGTCATACTGGTCATGTGTAACATAACCACCTGCACCTTTTTTTAAATAAATTTAGATGGCTATGAAATTTTGACAGAACCTTTTAAAAGTAGCTTTTTGAGCTTCAAATTGGACATTTTGTAAAAAAAAACCTTATGAAACTTTTTGTAGGTATTTGAACCACCGTCTTGGCAGGACTTGGCCATGACCACAGTATATTTCAACTGAGATGGTTTGGTTAGTAATCACCATATATCTCAAGAACCTTTGAAGCGAAATACCTCCCTATCGCTAACGATTTCGTCTGAAATTGTACAGACATAGATCGGTAATGCAGATGACTCGGGCTAGGCAATCGACGACTCCCTCGTCCAGTTCATAGGGGGATGGCGTCGCTATTTTTAGACCACATTTTCCACTTTTTCTGCATCGAAACCGACTACTTTATCGACTTCATTTTGCTGGGCGAGATAGGACGCCGTCTATTTTTAGACTATGACTCAGCACTTTTCCACTCTTGCACTTAAAAAAACCAGATGGCAGCACGATGTAACGCCACGTCCCTATGAGTATATGAGGTGGCCCTGGACTGTTTTGAGACGGTGTTAGTAGTTAAATAATGGTTTGATATATTATACCTTGTGAAATTATTTCGCCACTACGGATCAATTCAGTTCTAGAGCATTAACTCAATGATGGCCGACTGGTTAGCTTCCAAGACCATCAATCCAAAGCTGTGAGTACGAATCCCTCCTGATACTTAAAGGTTTTTTGTTCATATTCAAAGTTCAATTCCTGATTTGAAATTTCAAGGGATCCGACCGGGATTTGATCCATGAACCTTCTGCAGAAGCCGCAACCACGGAGCCGGTTAAAAACCATATGAAACTTTTTGCTAACAAACAAGTTTAACAAAGGTTACACATGTGTTTCACAGAGGTTTTCAATTTTAATAAGCGTTTTAAAACCAATCATTAAAAAAGGGTTTACATAAAATTTGGTGTATAACATTTCTTTTCCTTCCTTTCAACCTGAAAATTTTTACGATTTCGGCGACCACAGTGACCACCCCTCGTGGGCACCACATATGCTCCGGAGTTAAGCTTTTTTTTTCGCCAGATCCTTGGAAAAGCAACGCTCATTTTCCGGTTCAACTTTTATTCACATCATAAATTACCACCAACCATGCATGCAAGGGAGGAGGAGAAGTTTGGGAGGGTGTTGGTGTTTGTTCAAAGGAAATGAGCGAGGTGTGGACTGCAAGTGACCCGGGGGGAGAGGCCGGGTTCATTTCTTGACCGTTTTTCGGACGACAAAGGTGGTGTTGACAGTCGTCGCTCGACAGGGGTGTTGAAAGACGTGCTAATGTGCGAGATGTTTAACTTCTGTAGATGACAGATTTACTGTGGTTGAAGGAGGTATTTGGAGACTATAAAGTAGATTTTTTAAAGCCTTTTTGAATGTAACAAATAATTGAGATTTTTGTAGAAACAATGTCATGTGTTGGGGTTGGAGTTGGAGCTAAAACAAAAAAAAAAACTGACATCTTCCAAATAATAATTTTGAGTTTCAACATAAGGTTTGATGATTAAAAAACCTGCAAAAATCTCATAAAATTGCAAACAAAAACAAACTTAACGACTTCGTCATATGGACTTATTTTCAGTTTTTTCTCAAGACTCTACCCATTAATCGACACCGACCGGTAAAATCAACGGCAATATGATGTACCGTATCCTTACCCAAAAAACTTTTCACTCGCTCCTCTGTATGCCAAAGAACCATAAAAATGCAATTAAAATTGTTCCAACTTGTGCTCCGTACTGCTGCTATCGGGTGCACCCATTTTTCCGTGACAAGGCACCATTTGTGACCATCCGGAGCTCGTAAATGGATAGGCCTATTAAAGCATATGCTTATGAAAGGAACAGTTTCTCAACTCAGAGTTCAGGTGTTGCCGGATTTTTTTTTCGTAAAACAAAACACTTTGCTAAAAAGTTGTTCTTCCAAACGCACCTAGAAGCGCAAATTGAGTAATATAATCCAATCATAAAACGACGTAATGCAACAAGCCTAAATCCGGGGGCTGAAGGCAGAGTTTCTCTCTGTTTCTCCCAGCCCAAAACAAACAAACAATGATCAAATTTCATACGACATTTAACCGGACACAACAAACTCACTCGGTTACCTAGTTCTGGTCCAGGAGCATTCCAGATCGTATCGTCTTATGGTGTGCTAAATCGAATCCAATCGCATCAGCTCGCTTCATTTGATCTCATCCAAGAAGCGGAGAAAGAGATAGGACGTCCTCTCGAGCGGAACGGGCTTTTGCTTTGAAATTGAAACCGGATCCCGGAGTCCGGGGGTGGGTAGTGAGGCATTTGAACCGTATTATTCGATTTGTTAGACGAGCATAACTCCCTCAACTCTTTTTTTTTGATACCTCGCTTAAGTTTTGCGAAGGGGTTGGGAAGAGCAGCTACTCGGTGGGCGGCATAACTTCGATAACAATAAAATAGTTTCGACTTATTGGCAAAGGTGGCTCCGTAACCCCTTTTGTTTTTATTTCGGAAAACTAAAAGAAAAATATTTGTGCGAAATTTTGCAGATTTTTTTTTTTGTGATGAAACAAACGATTGTTAAACACGAATTTTCCAAAATAATGCAATACAGTTAATTCTAGTTGAATTTTCTATATGAAATTTTCATCAAAAATGTTTTGAAATTGCCAAGAATTCAGGTTAAAAAAAAACACTGAGTAATTTAAATTTGAAGATATTTTCAATGTATTCACAATGTCATCCTATCGGTTTAATTAGTTCAATCTGATGTCTTTGAACCAGAACATCAGTTGAACCATTGCTAAACCGTCACCAAAATCTCCCTTCACTTCAAAACTTTCCGCACCACAATAGCATCAAACGTTAAGAACCCATAGCTAATTAATGACCATCGTTCTGAAGCAAGCCCTACTCGAAAATCTTCCAAACAATCTTAGAGAATTCGACCGTTTGCCGAAAATCTCCCCTCTCCACCTTTTAAAATCAACATCCCCCCCAAAGAAGCATCTGCTCTGCCACATCCTGACTTCCGGCTGGTTGTTTAAAATAAACACATTCGTCGTCGCCGTCCTTCGAAATCGGTTCTTCTTTTTTTTCGGGAGCAGCAATTCCAAAACCAAACACACACACACTCCGTACGATGGCCGAAAGGACGACCCGGGGGTCATTCAAATTTTCAACACTTGATGCCGGCTTCCCAGCCGACCCTTTTCTCGCTCCACGGCGTCACTTTTCATCAACATGACGGGTGTGGATTTTCCCTTTGGATCCGGGGTGTGTGGGGCAGGAACAATTTTCATCTGGCCTGCAAAACGATGGTGAAATTCACAAAGGGTGAGATTTTGGTCAATATCTGTTGAACTGTAGATCTTATGAAGTTATATGATTGCAGTTTTAAGTAGAGAATAAATTCTTAAGGACTATGGAATATACATAATATGGAAAGGATGTAAGAAAATCACTCATTTTTGCGGGCATTACAGGATATGATCCTCCTAGATGTATTTATGGTGCAAAAATCCGTTAAATTGAACAGAATACAAAGCATTTTAAAGTTATGATCAATTATCTTTGAAAATGATTGATGGCATCACCTTAATGAGGTCGTGTCACAGAAGAAAATTTTGTTGAAGAGTGTGAAAGGATTCGTTTACTCTGAAGAATGTTACAGGTTTATGCTACCTTGATAAAATAAATCTCCAAAAGTCATCACCTGGATTAATCGGCGGAACACAAATTTCACTATTAGACTTGCAGATGTAACGTCACACGTCGAAAAATGACCTGTCATTTTTCTCAGATGAACAAACAAAACCAAATGAAATAAATTAATTTAAGTGCTTCTAACAATGAGATTCCCAAAAATTCTTCTACTGGTTGATTTTCTTCGAAGGTTCGGTATTAATTTTCTATTGTGTATTTCGCCTACTCTCTCTTTCGCAGGTAAAGATAATTCGAAAGCATTTTTTTAAAGATAGTTCATCACAAGCTGGAGACTTTCTGACCCCTGGAAACATCCAATGTTAAGATGAAAAGATTAAAAAAACTGTAAAAAATAACTTCCTCAAATTAAATTTTGAGTGGATTTATCCAAACTCTGGAAAACTTTTTGTTAAATACCGTCATCAGGGGTGACATTGGGTCATACAAATTTCAGCAGTTGTGTATGACCCAATATTACCCTTGACGACGGTATTTGAATTCTTTCTTCGAAAAATTTCATTTTCTCAATGACAAACAGTCTATACCCGAGCAGGGGTAAACATCACGGGAATACCAAATTTTGGTATTACTTGGGCAAATAACATGAACCAAAATGTGCCCTTGGTTGCCCAGTAATATGGTAAAATACCATGAAATCATGCCAAAGTCTTGTATGTGGAAGAGCACAACAATACCAAACCATGTTATTCCAAGGGTAAAATAATGCCTCAAAATGAAACCATTTCAATACCATGTTGAGGTCTTCTGGATTTTGAACATTGCTTGAATACCAAAACTTGGAATTGCCATGGTTTTATTTTTAGTGATTTTAGGAAAATCAGATTTTGGTATGATTTCATGGTATTTTAAAATCTATTACTGGGCAACCAGCACATTTTGGTCACTGGTATTTGCACAAGTAATACCAAAATTTGATATTTTCATACAATTTTAGTGCAGTAGTTGCAGTTAGTGAAAAAACGGAAATGATCCATATGCAACAGCCAAATCTACTCACCTGATGATTCCATGTTGTTCTTAGTGATTTTCTTCACCACATCGAATGCATTTGTCATTGATGAACGGCCTGTGCTTGAAGTTCATGAAGCTTTTGAAAAATAACAAGATTGAAAAATAAATGTTATTAAATGAAACTGGATTAAAATTCATAAAAATTCAATAATTTGTCGATTGACTCGTTTTTCAAAGTATTTGGATATCTCGACTTAGAGAAATTTGAACGATTTGGAAAAAAAAAATCTTAGTGGGTATTTATAAAAAAATGAAAATCCGCTTCAACATTTTTGGGTTTCAAGCCGTTTTAGCGGAAAATTAATTATCTCGTCAAAATTTATAAAAAAAATCCCATAGCTTTCAGAGAAATTTGATGAAACACTTCAATACCAAAATAATATCAAAATGTGGCATCCTGACTTAGAAAATTTTCCACAATTTCAAGTCATTTCTTTAGGGAGTATATCAAAAATGTTTAAAATCAAATTTGAAATGTCAGGTTTTTAATGAAAGCATTCGCTTTGAGACATCATTTTAGCGCAAAATTAATTATTTTGTCAAAATTGGTCAAAATTTTCCCATAGTTTCAGTGGAATTCGATAAAATACTGTAATACCAAAAGAATACCAAAATGTGGTGTTCGACCATTGACAAATTCTGCAATTTAACAATTTCAAAACAGTACCTTAAATTTGTATGATACCACATTTGCTCTTGCATAATCCTTGAGACAAATTTTAAAGAGTCCAGGAATACCAAAATTTGGTATTTATAGTAGAGAAAGGTCTTACTACGCATTTCCCTTGATATTGACCCATGCTCGGGTATGTCTGATATAGAGGGTGACGAGCGGGACTTCTCGAGAAAAATTACCCGGGAAATTGGCAATTTGTGAGCCTCTCGATTCCCGGGAAATTTGGTCGAGATTCTCGGGAATTTTGATACTTAAAAATATTGAGGCAAAATATTTAAAGTCCAATCAGCGACAAACGAAGAGTTAAATTCCATACATAAAAGACAAACATTAAGCCATTTTTAAGTTCAATTCAATTTTGATTTGCAAATTCAGAAAGTGAAAATTGAAATTGAAAAAAAATCCAACATTTGAAATTGATGACGCGACCACTTAGTAAAGAGAAGGACCAAGTTGGGGAGCACAAATTTACCTTTTAAAAAACTATCGGTCACAGCTTCAAAATTGAAATTCAAGGTATTTAAATAAGTAGATTTCTTTTCTTCAAGGTTACTTTTAAATTAGGAGGCATGTTCCGTAAAGGCATTTTCAACAATGTTTAGGAAAGCTTACAGATCAAATTCAGTTTAGTTTTCCTTTAACTGTCAATATTCCTTTACTGCTTAGTAACGGTTGAAACGAAAACACTCTTTTGAAATGTTGCTAAATTGTCTGATAGCAATAATCCAAATGAAAAGTTGATGTCTACCAGCACCAATCACGACACAGACAAATTCTTTAAACTCAGAAAAAACTTATTTAGTGAGAATTTAGAATTGAAAGAAAAAAAAAACAATTTCGGTACAGTTTTGAGTCCCAATAAGCTATTGATTTGAACTTATACCAGCAGATTTGTGAAGATTTTTCAACACGTAGTTAGTTTTCCACAAAGTAAATCAAATGTTGACATTAAACTTTCTACTTTTAACTATTACTTCATGATGTTAAATTTATACAAACGTTATTTATTTGTTTAAGTTTCTTTGAATTTTAATCGTTTATTTTGCCAAAAAAAATTAACACCCGGGTCCCGGGAATTCTCGAGTTAATGAAAAATTTATCTCTCGATTCCCGGGAAATTCAAAATCTCGAGAACAGTCACCCTCTATCTGATAAAATGAATTGGGTAATAATGTTAGGAAACTAGAAGTTTGAAAGAAGACAGCTATATTATTTAATTAAAGATATTTGGAAATTGTTGGATTTGATAATTTTTCAAATATTTCAACCATGGTTTCAATGTAACCGTGCCTTAATCCTTCGACAGTCGCGTGTTTACGCGTTTCTCAAATGTGTTCTTACAGAGTAGGTTTTAAGCGAAAAAATGTAGTGATATAGATGATGTACTAATATTTCAAAACAGATTTTGTGTCTGAAAAATATGAATAATTTTATATTAGAAACAGGTTGGAGCTCTGTTGATTTCAGATTTTAGATTATTTGTTATCTATTTCAATTTTTTTGTTGTTTTTGTTACAAATTTGCCATTGCTCAGTGGTCCTGATCGTAAAATTTTGAAAAAATGGATTTTATGACAAATTGTGATGTTTTTACAGAAGTGTTATTGCTAATGAGAAAGATATACTTTTAGATTGATTGAAAGTTAGAGTGGTTCACGATTAGGGTATTGGAGTATGATTATCTTACACAGAAAAATTTGGCACTCAGGCTAAATTTTGAGGTCAGATTCAGGTTCAGTGGGCATAATTACGTGGAAAAACATATACAGTTCGGACTCGATTATCCGAAGCCTCGATTATCCGAACTTTTGATTATCGGAAGGTATGGAACTTCGAATAATCGTAAAAATGATTTATTTTCGTATTTTTTATTTTCTTAAATTTTACTCTAAATTCGAGTTCTGCAACCCCACTTTAGTAAAATTTGAATATTTGATTGCCTTTAAAATTGAGAATGCAATTTTTCAATTTGTTATCACTGCCATTTTGGCCGCCATCTCGGATTTAAAGATTCTAAATTATTTTAGAGTATTTAGTTCATGCGTCATACTTTAACTCAAGCATCAAAAATAAGACAATTTTTTTTTTCTTGATACGATTATCCGAAGTTTTAATTATCCGAAGTCTGGACTGTAGTTGGGCAATTTTCAATTTTGGTTAGGGTGGTTCCATGCACACTTTTTCCTTGAAAATTTGACATTGCCAATGAAGATTATTGATTTTGAGGAAAACATAACCACAAACTGCTACGTTAAAAAAAACTTTTTCTATTGCCGGGTCCAGTGGTGTAGTGGTTAGCGAAGTAGTCTATCACCCCAGTAAGGTCTGGGTTCAATCACAGGCGGACCTGGTGGCATTTTTCGAGACGAGATTTGCCTGATCATTTATCATTTATCATGCTTTCTAACGGATGAGGAAGTAGAACGTCGGTCCATTTGCGTTTTGGGTGACTCAACGTAGGGTACCCAAAAAAATGATCCCCTGCTCCACAAGCGGAAAACGGTTTTTTGGGTTATTTTAAGCATCTGTGCACCCAAAATTCAGAATCGAGATAATCGTTCTCTCAAAATTTATTGAGGACTCAGTGCCAAAATCGATAGAATAATGGTACCAACTCACACCATCATAGGGGGATGGCGTCGCTATTTTTAGACCACGTTTTCCACTTTTTCTCATCGAAACCGACTACTTTATCGACTTCATTTTGCTGGGCGAGATAGGACGCCGTCTATTTTTAGACGATGACTCAGCACTTTTACACTCTTGCACTTAAAAAAACCAGATGGCAGCACGATGTAACGCCACGTCCCTATAACAAATGAGTTCATTCGTTAGTTGAATCAATAAATCTCCAACAAGTGTCATACATCGACTTCTGACTTCTCCTTAGTCACCAAGCTGTGGTGGCCGAGGCAGCTAAGTCATTGGATTGGTTTGTCAAAGGTCTCTGGTTCGATTCCCGTTGTCGACACTTTTGGTTTTTTGTTTGACGGATAAACTTTTTTTTTGCAAATGAACCTCGAGAGAATAGTTCTATCGCCCATCTCGAGCTGTGTTCTCTGCGTCCGTGAATGGTACCTCTATTCTCTCGACTCGAGACCATCATTCTCTCGGACTAGCGCTGCCAGTTTTGGGTGTGCAAATTTTGAACAAAATTGGTTGGCCTAAAGTCGGTGAAAAAATGTTTTTCATACAAAAATGACTTTTTTAAATCGCTTATAACTTTTCAGGATCGAGTTTTGCGGCTTTGGTATGTTCTACAAAGTTGTAGAGCATTAAATTTCCAATGATAATCTTACTCTTGGGCACCGTGCAGACAAACCCGTAAGATAGTTGGGGTTTCCATACATTTTTTTTGATTTTTCTCATACAAACTTCACCTACGAGTATCAATGTGTAAATGTTAACCGAATTTGCTCATATTTGGTCCAGAGTCCTAAAACAGCTCAAGGAACAATATTTAGCTTGTGGAGCGAGGTTTTGAGAAAAACTCCCATATTCTGGGCACCCTACTCACCACAGATAACCTTCGGACGCCCAAGAAAAGGGCAGCAACTTGCAACAGAGGCCACAAAAGACCCGGGGGTCGTTAAAGTTGATTGCTTTGTTTTTTGCTGATATAATTAGGCTTAGAAGGCGTAGATTGCGAGTTAAAATTTGAGGGTCTTCGACAAGATTGCTTGGATTGGCAATTTTCCTCTTCCTATCTGAGGACGCCAGAGCTCCAAAACTTCACAATTTTTCGGAAAATCAATTTTTCACTTGATTTTGTGATCTGGACAAGTGGGCATTGTTATTCAACAAATTAGCAACCATTTTAAATAATTGGTTAAACTAAAGAGCTTAATTTTTGAGCAGAACGAAATTTTAGGACGTTCTGACAAACAGTACCTTCGTAACGGACACATGGTGTAAATTGGAACAGTTGTTTTAGTCACGATTTGCATAGTATTTTGTTATTTTTGATTTTTTATAAATATTTAATTTGGAGCTTTAAAGTGCTAATAGAATTGACTATTTATTGTGAAGGCAGAATTATGCTTTTGCAGTTTTACGTAACAGTGTGGTTTATTTGGTATACATTTGACCACTTCCAATCACTTCCATTCCCACTATTCCAAACACGACATGGCCATGTTACATCCTGCGCGGCCCAGTCCTTCAGCAGCAGAGTGGCCAAACCAAACAGACGCCAAATCCCTCGCCAAATTTCCCTAAAATCAGAGTGCGAGCGTGTGTTGATTTTTGAAGTCAAACCCGAAGAAAGGAAAGCAAACCCTCTTTCCTTCTTCCCCTTGCGATTCTCAAATGAAATCTCGGGCCCGTAAAAAGTCATTCCAACGGGGTATAATTAAGCTTTAACGTGCCACTTTTCCGATCTCCGATGGCTACGCAAATGAATCCCTTTAAAAACCTCTTTCTCGGATTGGATCCCACATATGCGGGTTGAGGGACGACCACATCACGAAGAGGGGTGTGGGTGGATCCGGGAAGGGATCAAGGATTCGCCAGAGATAAGGACACTCCAAGCTCGTTGTGAAATGAACTGCTCGGGATGAAGATTAGATAAGAGTTGCCCGGCCAGGACTGGATTTGTGGAAGCGAGTGTGTCGTTTGTTTTTCGAATGTTTGTCTATGGATTATTCATGAACTACGTGGAAAATCTTTGTTTAAGTAACTCAAGTCAATGATTTATGATTTGTTTTGAAAATTAAGAATGAATTTCAATAAAAACTAAAAGATTTATAACAGATAAATTTGATCATTTGAAAACAAAAAAAATAAAGAGAAGTAACGGGTAAACCTCGTAATTCCCAGATGATCCCACCTTCGGTAAAGCGGATCCTTGTTTGCGAATGACCGCCAGGAGAAAAAGGGTCACGGATGTGTGTTTTCTTCGCATATAGCACCCACCCACCCCATGTGAACTTCCATGTTGGCCACTTTTGGATTTGCTGTTTACTTCCGGGAAAGTGGTATCGAAACGGACCTTTCTCCGGGGTCGACTTCAAACGACACGCTAGTTCGTGGAGAGGTGTTGCACGACATGGAACTGGAGTCGAAAGAGCGAAAAAGGGAAAAAGGTGCAGGGTTTTAACAGCGTGAGAATTGCGCAATCTGGAAGAGGATCCATCCGGGAGGGGCTTTAACTGTTTGGTAAAAGATTTTTATGGGAAGATGGATTTAGTGTAACAGCAAGTTGAATCGGCTATTTAATGTTCTATAATTAACAAGGTTTTGTTATTCAGGATATTTTTTGTTTCGGGATACCTTACAATAGATTTTGACAAATTGTAAAGAATAAACAAACTTCTATCTTTACACACAAATGAGCAATTTTTAGCATTTCAATTTTTATTATTTCTTGATTTTGCTCAAATTTTGTCTGGGCCTTTCCTATGATCAAAAAAAAAGAAAACATTTTTTGTCGTTGTCAAACTATTTTAGGCGTCATCCATAAAGTACGTACGCTCTTAGGGGGGAGGAGGGGGGGGGGGAGGTGGTTACCGAAGGTGTGACAAGATGTGACGAAGGGAGTAGGGGGGGTTTGCTTGATAAAAATAAATGTTTTGAAAGCAGGGTGTTCATAAGAAAACTGCTGTAAATGGTATGAACTTATGAGATACAAAGCTGTGTCTTCTAATTTTTTAAAGATACAAAACTGTTTTTTTATATCGCAATGTTTATTATAAAAAATGAATAGTTAGAATGATTTAACTTATTTTTTTCATATAAAAATTGCCAAAAATACCAAAATTATGAGAGTTTAAAGATATAAAAACTATAAAAAAATTCAATCGAAAACAAGAGGGGCGGGGGGGGGGGGGGGGTTTGGTCTGGCAAAATGTGACGTACTTTTTGAAAAGGGGTTCAACATTGTGTGACAAAGTGTGACATAGGTGGGAGGGGAGGTTAATTTTGGCCGTTTTTTGCGTGACATACTTTATGGATGACGCCTTAATAGCTGTTTATATGAAAGTTCGTACGTAATTGTTTGAAAATTTGTTTCTTTTGGAGGAATTTTATGAGCATGAGCATGAGCATGAGAGACCACCCATGGTTGTCCTTCTCCGTTGCTGAACAGGACCATAATATCCCATCAGCACAACCGGTCACACGCTTCAACGATCAAATGATGTTTCCCTTATCAACAGCATGCATGAATGCGCTGAAAAGATAAAACATCACGATCATCAAAACTAAGGCCGGTGCGAATAGGAAACAGTCGTTGGCCACCAACGGCGCCCGCCATGTCAGTTTGTAGATCTCGAGGGAACGGGACGGGAATGTTAGTTAGCACAGGCTGCTACCAAGGGTGGGTTCTATACGATATCCACACCCCCGCGTGTGCCGGAAAACTACTTCTACTTGGGATTTTGTTAGTGGGTAAGGGTAATGGCCAGGATTCAACATAGAGGATGATGATGCGACCCAATAATCAATAAATTTTGTTTAATGGTGTGATGTATTATGCATTCTCAAGGCAAACAGTCGGAGTATGCGGATGAGACTATTCCCGGTTATTTGGTGTTGAGTTTAGCATAAATGATTTAATCTTAGACAGCCGGCTGTGGAAAGATAAAACCAACTAAAATGCGAAAACGCGAAACCGCCCGGATCGAAATACACGCACAATCGGGGGGACAACAAAAACGGAAACGGCAACGAAAATCCTGCGCGAGGACCGCGACGCACACCGTTCAAATTCTCCAACGCAACTGTCAAACATCCCGAAAACGCCCGGATCGAGACACACACACAATCGGGGGGACAACAAAGACGGAAACGGCAACGAAAATCCTGCGCGAGGACCGCGACGCACACCGTTCAAATTCTCCAACTCAACTGTCAAACATCCCGAAACCGCCCGGATCGAAACACACACACAATCGGGGGGACAACAAAGACGGAAACGGCAACGAAAATCCTGCGCGAGGACCGCGACGCACACCGTTCAAATTCCGTTTTTAAAGTTCCAAGATTCCCGTTTATCTGTTGTTTGATTAATCAAGAGATGGCTCAATCTTAGACAGCCGGCTGTGGAAAGATAAAGCCAACACCGTATTAATTTAAAGAGTGATTTTGTATTCTTTGTTTGTTTTTCGGATTAAATGAGCTAAATTGCAATTATGAGAGAAATTAAATCGCGAGATGAAACAAAATCGATCCGACGTAAACGCGTTGCGATTCGTATTCAATTTTTCATTTGAGAGCAATAATGATGAAACAGATTTCCCGACCAGCGAAACGCGACAAACTGAAACCAACCTTGCGACGGTAATGTTTGAATAATTTGTACGCGCAACGAAATGCTCCCAAAGTCCACTCTCGATTTTTTATGTATCTGTAAGCTGAAATCATTTTGTAACAAAGCAATAACATTAATAAAATATAAACAGATACACTCGCACAAACATTCTCAATTAAGCCGAAACAACAGAAAAATCTTTCTCAACACCCACAACTTGACTTCACCCAAACATGGCACCGCTCCCCTAATTAAAAGTTATCTAGACAAGTTGTTTCGGCTCAATTTTAACCTCTCACCCACACACGCATAATCATTCACACATTTCAAAATAATGTTCTTATTGGAACTTGCTCACCCGCGTCTGCATGCAGCTGTCTCAAACGTCATCCGCAGGTCCGTCGGCCGCAAGGCCGCAAGACCCGGAAGAAACTTTGATCTCGAGCGTCGATCCTGGAGTACATCAATGTAATCCCACGTCCTCTTTCACGACGGATGTTGCAGCTGACGCAGCACCCAAAGCGTTAACGGGTGAGCAGGCAGCTCCGTCTCACTTCTGCCAACACCAATCGGCCCACTTCCGTCTGAACCGCTCTCAACTTTCCACCCTCACGCCCCCGCACCATCACACCAAATACACACTACTTCCCTTCCTCTGTACATAGTCCGCCAAATCCACGATCAAAAGCTCTTCAGCAGCCTGCTACGATTTGCCTCGGAAAAGGAACTCCGTGAGCACGCACACAATAACACGATTCCTCTTTTAACAAATATCGAGCCATGTTGGTCATCGGCGAACCAAAAAAAGCACAAACACTTATACACCGCTCTCCTCTCTTCTGTGCTCACTGAGAGAGAAAACCACCGAAAATGGCCGGATTTCTAATTTTGTTGTGCAGTACAAAATTAAAATCGATGAAACAACACTTATTATGCCCAAAAATGCTAAAAAATCACTATATGCGGATAGCCCGCCACTTCTTCGACAATTAGATGCACTTTTCCGATCCACAACATTTCAAAAACACCCGAAACCGGCCGAAAAATTCGCGACGATAAAAAACAGCGTCCGCACCGTCGCCATTACTTTCTCTCCCTCCTGTTTCTTTTGGAGGAATTTTATGGTCGATTTAATGTATTTGGCATAATTGTAGGTATTGAAAAGAACGTTCTCCGAAAACTCATACCCTAGATCCCTATAATTTTTCTGGATTTTTACTAAGACTCGTATTTTAGAGATTTGTAGCTCGAAATCGTGAAGAGATAGAAATTTGGTGGTGACAAAGGGCCTTTTGTGTAAAATTGGGCGCCCGTTTTGATGGGGTACTCAAAAGTAAAAAAATCATCAAAAAACGTTAAAAAATAGTTTTAAATCGCTACCATTTCCCGTTACTCAACTGTCAAAAATCGTGAGACATGTCATTTTATGGGAAATTTATTTTACTTTTCGAATCTGCAGTAACCCAGAGAGGTCATTTTTTCATATACATAGAACAATTAAATTCCAGGGAAGTTGTTGTCTTCTTACTCCAAAGTTGTCATACTTACGGACCCAATTCTGCAACAATCTGATTGTAAATAGAGTCAAACTTGGATATAGAGTGGCAGTGCGTGGCCGAATGGTTACGCTGTCCGCTTTGTAAGCGGATGATTCTGGGTTCGATTCCCATCTGCTGCAACCTTCCATCGGATGAGGAAGTAAAATGTCGGTCCAGGCCTTGGTTGTTAGGCCGTTAAGTCATTCCAGGTGTAGGAGTCGTCTCCATGCCATAAGTACAAACAACACACCAAACCAAGCCTACTCCGGTGGAATCGCTGGCGGCGGTTGGACTTGCAATCCGAAGGTCGTCAGTTCAAACACTGGGGTGGAAGGTTCCTTGGAGTAGAAAGAGGTTTGGGTGCTTTCCCCATTCAAGCCTTCGGACTCCTAGGTTCGAGCAGAAACTTGCAATAGAGACCACAAAAGACCCGGGGGTCGTTAATGTGAATGGTTTGATTGGATATAAACTATTTCCTAGATTGTAATTTAGGGGATGAATTAAAAATCATATCAATAGTTCCCGTAATTTCAAAGATACTCAATTGTCTGTAACAAAAGTTTTTGTGCATAAGCTCTGATTGATGTGCTCCGTAAAAATTACACGTATAACTTTGCAGGGTTACTTTTTACAGTGCATAGATCTTCTACAAAGTTTTTGAGTAAACAGTATTCAGAAAACAAATTTATAGACCCAAAGCCACCATGACTTTGTTATATCCTCTCAAACAAGTTTATTTAGCATTTATATGGTAAACCATTGACATTTAGTTGAATTATTTTTTTTCAAAATCAAGTTTGGATAAGTTTCATTTAGAATATACCTTGGAATATACTAAGTAATACATATTTTCTAGCTTAATTAGAAGTTGGTTTATATCTCGATTTAAAAGTTACACTGTTTAATCCTTCATTCTATAATTATAAATGATTTTGATTCTATCTTTCCACAGTCGGCTGTCTAAGATTAAACCATTTCATTTAAAATTTAACAACCAATTAACAGGAAATGTCTCATCCGCCGCATCCGATTGCTTGCCTTGAGAATAATATATAATACCTTTCAACAAACACTATGATTTGGGTCGCATCATCATCTTCTATGATGAATCCTGACCAAACACCCTATCCTACTAACAAATTTTCAGGTTTCTGGCCCTTGTGAGGTGTAAGCACAGGGCAAACCAGCTGCCCTAGTAGCAACCTGCACTAACTAACATTCCCGTCCCGTATAATCGAGATCTACAAACTGACATGGCGGGCGCCGTTGGTGGCCAATGACTGTTACCTATTCGCAAATGATCTAGTTTTAGCATTCATGGTGTTTTTACCATTTTGGCGCATTCATACATGCTGTTGATAAGGGAAACACCACGGAATCGTCGAAGCCTATGATCATTAGTGCTGAAAGGATATTACGGTTCTTTTTAGCAACGGAGGGGCAACCATGGGTGGTCTCTGATGCTCAAGCTCATGCTTAATTAGAAGTTGGTTTATTTAAGATTTAGTTTTTGATTTAAATAATTGGGTCTTTTCAAAATATTCAAAAAAATTCCTACTTTTCGTAAATTTTCAGAAAATTTGCTTATTTGGTTGAATGGTGCCCTGGGAAATTTAAATTTAAATTTTTATTGGGTATTAAAAGTTTTGGTTAGACAAAACTGTTGTTTATTACAACTAAACAAGATCAAACTTGTTTTGCAATGCATACACCCACAGTTGGGAAGCGCCATCCGAGAGAATAAGGAACACAATCTGGTAGTATAAAGGCGTTCATTTTCAGAACAGTTCATCAATCAAAAAATAAAATAGAAATAGTGCTTTATCGACCTTTGACATATCAAACCGCGCCTTTGCCGTATCGGCCACCAAAGTTCGATGAAAATGAGATGGTAAATTTGCCATATAAGCCACTCAATGTGATGAACTTTTTCAATGAACAAATGAACACAATTTCGTGGTGGTTCACCCGCGAGAGGTTTATTCTTTCATTTATTTTTGGTAGAGTTATTCTCTCGGCTTTCTACTGTGAATGCAGGTATTAAAAGTCTGTTTTACATATTTATTTTACATAATTCATCACTTTAGTTCTTAGGTAGATAATTTCATGTTATGATCATTTGTATGCCAATTTAGAAATATATTTCAAATTAAAAGGGTGTACATCAACCAAGGAAGTTGTTGTTTTCTTATTCCGAATTTGTCAATCTTACGGACCCAATCCTGCAAGATTCTGTTTGTAAAAATAGTCAAACTTTGTTGTCAATAACTTTGAAGGCAGTAATTAAGGGGATGATTAAAAAAACATAACGATAGTTTTGAAGATACTAAAATGTCTGTAACAGAAATCTGGGTACAAAAGCTATGGTTGATGTTTACCGTTTGTATAAAAGAAAGTACTTCAATTTTAACATATGATTTTCAAGGTTATTTTGAAATGAATCACGTCCGGTGATATTTGAGTTGTATTGTTAAACATAACATTTTGGTGGATTTTCTGGAAACATTTCATCGCACAAATATAATGGCACATGTCAATCTGAAGTTTGACGAAAGAGTGCCAAACTTTTCACTGAGGTCGATTATCCGAAGTTTGGTTATCCGATGGTGAGCATGGAACTTCAGATACCTATTCGAATCATGAACAAAAAACAATCGTGGAATCTCCCAAGGATTTCTAATAAGTCACAATTGAGACAAAAAAGTGCCGTCTTGTTGGTCTACAGGGCTAAACTTAACGTTGTGAAATGTTTGTTATAGAAAAATTATAAAACTATGATAAAAACTGCAATTGGCTAAAAAAACCGTAGACTTTTAGTCCATGATATTCCAAAACTTTTGACCTAAAAGAGTATGGGTATTGGAAGCTGTTACACAAAGATATTAAGATTTTAAAAATATTTATTTTAAACAGTAATTTGCAAAAGCCGTGACAAAAAGTCAAATTAATCGCAGATGTTTATGGTGCATTTTGAAGGGCTTCAAAAGACCTTTTGAATGTAATAAAAAGGGTTGGAATTGATTAGGTTTTGCGAATATGCGAGCAATTTTAAGATTGTTTATGATTTTTGAACCTCAAACTTCAAAGCACGTTTTTGTTGTGTAGGGCCCATATTTGGCATGAGTTCATCTCATGTATAGACAAACAAACCCTGAAAGTTTCATCCAAATCGGAGCACCTCGATACGACCTGTTTCACATCGGTGAAAAACTCGCTCTTAAGTTAAAATTTAAACTTTCTGAATAAGAAGATTAGAGATGCATTGGTTTATTCAAACTTGAACACCGAATATTAAATTTAACATCCAATGACAAAAATAATTTCGAATTAGTTGATTAGCTGATTAGTTTATATAATTTTGCTTCGATATTCATAAGCCTAAAATTTCCCGGGAGTCTCGACCAAATTTCCCGGGAATCGAGAGGTCCAAAATTGGTCGATTTCCGGGAAATTTTTCCCGGGAATTCCCGCTCATCACCCTCTAGTTGGAATTGATTAGGTTTTGCGAAAATGCGAGCAATTTTAAGATTGTTTATGATTTTTGAACCTCAAACTTCAAAGCACGTTTTTGTCGTGTAGAGCTCATATTTAGTATGAATTCATCTCATGTTTAGACAAACAAACGCTGAAAGATTCATCCAAATCGGAGCACCTCGATACGGCCTCTAAAACAAACCGGCCAAAATCTACTAAAAACGGCCTCTTAATCACTAAAGAAGGTATCGGACTATAACAAACAAACTCACTCACACACACACGCCTACTTTGTTTATTTGCAGCCTGCATACAATTTGCTTTGTTTGCGAGTTTGGCAAACTGTAAAACACAAAAAGTGCGAGTTTGTTTGTTTGCCATAGTCTAATACCTGCGTAAGCTTAGATATGACAAATAAAGTTTAAACAATATGTGTAACAACTGGATTGGTTTTTCGTAAAAAAAATTGTCACCTGTTTTTTAAATGTTTTTTTTTTTTCATAAAATTATTTTTATTAGGTCCTTTTCGGTACTGGGACCTGGTTAGGACCGAGTTGGCTTTTGTAATTACATTTGACTTAATAATTACAGAGGATCTTGTGTGTAAATGTTAGTGGGAGGGGAGCCGATTACCCGCGGCCTACTCGGGGTTAGTAGGAAAGGGATTGATGTTGAAGACAAGGCGTGGGTTTTTTAAATGTTCGGTTGTTTTGGCAGAATATTTAACAAATATTTGAGAAAACCAAATGAAATTTTTCAGGTATTAGATTTTTATTTTATCATTTTCATATTAAATCTACTGATTGTACACATCTAAGATTAAGTCTAATTTACCTTAGAACGATGACACAGAGTGTCTGAGAAACTCGTTAACCCGACGCATCAACACCTTCGCACCATATCTCCTGGTTGGCTGACGGTGACAGTTCTCATTTTCTCATCTCCGATTGCTCATTGCGAATTGAATTATCCCGGCTGTCCTGACTGTGTCACTCCCATGCAACTTGGATTCCAATTGCTGAGGCATTCCACGGGAGAAGGATTTATCCGTCCCCGGGGAACCATTCCGATTAAATTGTTGTGTCAATTCGATTTGACTCCTTTCCTTCTTCAGTTCCAGATATAGCGAGAAAAAAATAGATCAGCTAGAGCGGAAATACTTTATTGCCAGCACACCGGGTAAGGATTGTGGGGGCCCTCATTGCTGCTTAACGCACGTGATGTGCTTATTTACGACCGGTTGATAAGGACATTTGCCGGAGCAATTAACCCACCACCCCACGGGGGGTGGGTGGTCGGTAGTCAGTCAGTCAGGGGGCAATAAATTTCCACTCAGCGCTAACCGGAAAAGACGTTTCGACCCCAGCTGCTGAACGGTGGTGGTGGTGGTGGTGGGTTTGCTCACATATCAACGGGAAGGATGGTGGCACCTTTCCCGGAAGCAGGTGATAAGAAGAGAAATGGTCAATTTATTTAATTTCCTACCCATTATTGGTAAATGGTTGGAAAATTGTTGGCCAATCTGTTAGCATTCTGGGCAGGAAGTAAATCGTGGTGTTGAATCGTATCAACAAAGAGCATGATTTGTTTCAGTTGAATCTTTAATAACCCTCTAACTTGACATTAAAATAAAAAATGTCATCGGCATCATTAAAAATTAATGTGACATTGACTGATAAAATTGTTTGTGATAAATATTTTCAACTTTTTCTGATAATTTTTATTGCTTGGCCCACCAGTAGTTAATATTTTTTTGGAATGATTACACGGAGAAAAAAAAAGTTCCCAAAATCGTGAACAAGCATTCAGGAATATGGGAACCACGAACAAATTGTTAAAATCCCATGGTACGGTTTTGAAAAACGTACTACACGGCGTGTTTTCTAGAACAACCTAAACAGGAAAAAATAGTCATCGCTACTTTCAAATGTGTCTTATAGGAAATTTTCTCAGCTTTCCAATGCTTCTAAGAGCGAAATGTTTCATCGAGAAATTTCTGAGATATCCTAATTTTAAGTTTTTTGTTATAAATCCCTTCATCATTTATTAAATACTTTTTAATAACAGTTCTGGAAACTAGTCAAATGATGTGTTTTATATGTTATTTACTCATCAAAATGTGCAAACATTTTTTAACTGAGTTTTGAATTTGTGGGATTTATTCAGTAATTAAAATCATAAAACCGTATTCAAATAATTTTTTTACTAGAATTAATAGATTATTACATAATTGTATCACGTGCCTGCTATGATTTAACTCATATAACCAAACTTTTGCAGCTTTTAGATTTTTAAGAGTATTATTGCATTTTTATGAATAAATATGATATTTCCTTAAACAAACATTAACCAGGAACACAGACACAAAACATGATACAAAATCGAAAATGTACTACAAATTACTGTTGCATGCTTCAAAAGTCATGAGTATAAGGTAAATATATTTTTAAATGTTTTACTGTTGAAAATGCCTTTGATAGTAGCAATACAATTAGTGAGTTTCAACTAGGAATGTTGAAAACACCTTCACAAACATTTTTTTTGTTGAAACAAAAATCAAACGGAAGCCTCCATTACAAGCTATTTGAACAAAAATCAAGATACTTGTAAAACGGTTTTTAAAACAGATAAGACTTCTATAACATTGCTGCAACTTAAAAAAAAAAACCTATCATACTCATGAAAAGTATTTCCCCTGAAACTCTACACAGTAATTTGTTGTTCAATTTCGAGTAAATAACATGTTTTGGAATGCAACTGCTTAATGTTGGTTAAGGAAATATGATATTTATTCATAAAAATCTTTTTGAGTATCCTTAACAATTTCAAACATGCACAAATTTTGGTAGTTTCAGCTAAATCCAAGCTTAATCAGAGCAGACGGCTGATATTTTTACACACAATTATGTAATAATCTATCAATTGTTGTAAACATATTTTTTAATACGGTTTTCTGATTTCGTTTTCTGAATAAATCCTGCATATTCAAAAACTCGGTTAAAACTCAATTTTAAAAATGTTTAGCTATTTGAAACCTTTTAAATAGTTGTTTCTTGTCTTATTTTGAGTAAATTTCACATAAAACGCATCTTTTGACAAGTTTCCTGAACTGTTGATATAGTGTTTCCAAAAAATGATGAAGGGATTTAAAACAAATAAAGATATCTCAGAAATTTCTCGATGAAACATTTCGCTCTTAGAAGCATTGGAAAGCTGAGAAAAATTCCTATAAGACACATTTGAAAGAAGCGATGACTATTTTTTCTCCTTAAGGTTTCCAAGAAAACACGCCGTGACTACCCAAGTAACCACAAGCACTAAATCAAAACTCTAAATTCACTCTAAATAAACATTCCCGATGCTATGGCACTTTAAATAGTCTTTCCAAATGTTTCGAAACATTTGTAGCTTGAAACATTATTACTTACCGTATAATGACATATAGAACAGCCAATTAAAGTTTCGAAGCATTTAGCACAACAATGTTTCGAAGCATTAGTGGTAAGCTTTATATATCACTGTAGAGTAAGCTTTTAATTTTGACATTTCTTAAAATGTTTCAAAACACTAACTTAACACTAGTGAGGGCAATAAAAGTTTGGCAGTATTTCGTGATATGTTTATGTTTGCTGCAGGTAAAATCGTTCGGCGCACGGTTCAGCGTCTATAAAAATGTGAGTCAATTATACTTAGTTTAACTGGGCTTAGTATTAAACTATTCTTTTTTCCAGAACAGCTCCTTATCGTCGCAAGATACAATTTTCTAGTTACGATGGCTTCCTGCAAAAACAAAACTAGAAAGGAGGAGTTTTCGCTCTACGCCAGCTTCAACGACACTTTCGTCCACGTCACGGATCTTTCGGGCAAAGAAACAACGTCACCGGCAACATGAACGCCAAGGCCGATCGTGACGAGGCCTCGCCCTACGCCGCTTTGTTGGCTGCTCAGGACGTCGCCGATAAGTGCAAGTCGCTCGGAATCACGCTGCGTGCCACCGGCGGAAACCGCACCAAGACCCCGGGACCGGGTGCTCAGTCGACGCACCGTGCTCTGTCCTGTTCGTCAAATAATTTTGGTGATTTAGTGCTATTAGTATAAACATAAATAAATGCTCTGTTTTGATCTGGCAAGTGTTTCAGTTTTTCCTGAAGTTGTTCCTCAAGGGAGACTTAGTCGGCAAAAATCATCTGAATAAACTTATTTCAGGACGGACGAGACGGTTGGCGCAGGGCATCTAGGTGAAACATCTCAGAGTACAAGCAGTTTAGAATTTCGAAAGCAAAGCAACACAGCAAAAAAAAACAAACAAACTTTCAAAATCGTCATCCCAGCGTAAAAGCACTCTCCCAAGAGAGAGAAAGAGCTGCGCAAAGCTTTTTGATTTTTCTATTTTTGTTCTGTCGGTAAAGTAGTATTTTGACGTTTTACCGCTGTATAACTTTATATCAACTCTAGACTTCACCACTCAATTTTACCTCCATGCGTATAAAGTGAATATAAAGTTTCAAGACTCTATAGACCTAGGGGTCGGACAGAACGGTCAATACATTATCGATGCATTAAAATACTTTGTTAACAGATCGACATTTCGTCAATATATTAACGCGATCCCACCATGACCTTTAGAACCTTGGCGAGTTGAAATGTCATATTAAAATCAAAACAAAACAAATTTCTAGTTCACGGTTTCACGAAGTCGTTCCAGAAAAAATATAAAATACCGGAGAAACGGTGTCAGCGACTTCCAAACCGTTGGAAACATCCGGGGAAGGTGGTGTCGATGCCGGGAACGTAACCCTTCGCATCCGCCGCAAAAGTGCAGTGTGGGAAATGAAGGGTTTTTGGAAACATCGGAAAGTTGCTTGAACAACGACAGTGTGGTGTCTAATCGGTTGCGAATCGAACCGCACATTTGTGTTGTACGCCGGTCCCGGCCTAGATTTCCGGATGCTTAAACGGTCGACCTGGGGCAGCAAACACGAATTCCGTTGAAAAATCAAGCATCGCGGCAGATATTCCATTTCTTGCGAGTTTGTTTGGACAGCTACGTACTGTGTACTCCACGGAATCTTCCATCCCAGGGTTCGAACTGACGACCTTTGAATGACGATTCCAACCGCCGCCAGCGATTCCACCGGAGCAGGCTTGGTTTGGTGTGTTGTTTGTTCTAATACGGGGGAGACGACTCTTACACCTAGAATGACTTAACGGCCTAACAACAACTAAGGCCGGGACCGACGTTTTAATTCCCCATCCGACGGAAGGCTGGAGCATTCGGCCACGCCTGCTGCCTGGGATGTCGAGTCCGAATTGCCAGGACATCTCGGTGTTGAAGATGCACTTCGTTGGCGAGATCGCAGAAAGCATTCTGGTGCTCAAGTTTGGCTTCTTCTTCGGGGTCTCTCAAGCTACCAAATTGCCAAATCCGGCTGGTACACGGACTGGAAGCAGGTCGGCTGCATTGGCGAACGAAACATTCAACTCAAGTCCCAGCACGGTCGCATTCCCCGAGAATCTGGTCTTCCTAGCCGAGCTCGTCGAAAAGCGAAATCACCTCAAGCTGAACGAATCATCGTCTTGGCGCGGTCTTGGCAAGAACCGGCAGTGACTGAATGTTTCAAAAATTCTTAAAATTGCTCGAATTATCTAGGATAAATGCACTAACATAGATAGACGGAATGCATCTTTTAATCTTAACAAAATAAAAATCTTGGTGATGGTGGCTGGGGGGCGGGGAGGGTGGTTTGTTTGGGCTTTGTTTTGATTAGTTTAATCGATATAAAAAAATATAACACATATACGATCAGCAGTCTCGTCTCGCAAATTGCGGATTCGCGGGGTGATGCATGCATTTCTAGGACTTTTACAGCAGCACAAAGTCGCTGATGTTCTTCTTCAGCTGGCACAGACCCTTTGCGAGTTTGTTGAACACCTAGGAACTTCATCAGCTGGTCGTTAGCTTTGCTGGAGGAAGAGGGCTGAAGACGACGGTGAACAGCGGCCGGAAGCCGGACGGAATTCTGGAATCATCGGCGTCGGCGGCGGCCGTCTTTGGCGATTCGATGCGTTCCTCCAGCCGTTGCATCCAGAAAACGTCTAGCCGGAAGTTCTATAGTTCATGCCGAGATTGCCACCGAACCAAAAGAGAACCTGCTTCGCGGCATCGTAAAAGATCTGGTGCATCTGTGGATACAATCAAAATGAGTTGATGTTCAGGTCCAAGGTCCCTTGTCACAGTCTATCGCATCCGTACCGTCATTCTCCGGAATCAGACTGGTCAGCTGGGCACCATAGTCTTCGCTACGCTTGCTGCCAAAGATGTACTGTTTGTAGCCAAAGATGTACATCGAGTTCACTTTCATGATGGAACAGCATCAAGTGCGTCCAGCGACTTGGTACTCTGCACGTATGGACTGGCGACGGATGGGTGGCAGCAGTCGCCCTGGATGTGGTTCCACGTTTTGGTGCTGATGTGGTACGAGAACATTCTCAAGTACTTGTAGTCTCCGGTGGTTTCCTCCACATCCGCCGTACAGGTAGATAGTGTGGTCAGCAGAACGATGATCAGCTATTGAACACCTCGTCGACTCGACCGCGGTTCGTGCTCCGGCGTCAACCCACCGATTTCCTCCTGCAGTGGGTTTCTCTTCGGGACACTTGTTGAGGTCGTAATTTCCACCGGAGAGGTGGCACCTGTGAAATCATTAAACAAATTGTGAAGATTAAATGCTTTTCCAGCAATCTAAAATAATTATAAAACATAACTTACCTGTTGTTGAGCACGAGTCAAAAAAACACATGTTTTTGTTTATAAAAAATAAGCTGTCAAATTTACCCGAGGTCTAAACTACACGGTGGGAACGCCGGCTC
The DNA here is from genome assembly GCF_016801865.2 of Culex pipiens pallens. Classification (NCBI taxonomy): domain Eukaryota; kingdom Metazoa; phylum Arthropoda; class Insecta; order Diptera; family Culicidae; genus Culex; species Culex pipiens. Next base: position 55,813,440 of record NC_068937.1, on the reverse strand, counting down.
AACTTTTCGTTAAAGTATTGACGAAAATATCAAAACCGTCGTCAATAGATTGACGAATTGTTAACACATTAATTCTGTCCAACCCCTAGCTATAGACAAACTTTATATGTTGATATAGAGGGGATTTAAAGTTACCTTATACAGTCCCGCGGTTACTTGGGGCGGAAACCGCACCAAGACCCCGGGACCGGGTGCTCAGTCGACGCACCGTGCTCTGTCCTGTTCGTCAAATAATTTTGGTGATTTAGTGCTATTAGTATAAACATAAATAAATGCTCTGTTTTGATCTGGCAAGTGTTTCAGTTTTTCCTGAAGTTGTTCCTCAAGGGAGACTTAGTCGGCAAAAATCATCTGAATAAACATATTTCAGGACGGACGAGACGGTTGGCGCAGGGCATCTAGGTGAAACATCTCAGAGTACAAGCAGTTTAGAATTTCGAAAGCAAAGCAACACAGCAAAAAAAAAAAACAAACAAACTTTCAAAATCGTCATCCCAGCGTAAAAGCACTCTCCCAAGAGAGAGAAAGAGCTGCGCAAAGCTTTTTGATTTTTCTATTTTTGTTCTGTCGGTAAAGTAGTATTTTGACGTTTTACCGCTGTATAACTTTATATCAACTCTAGACTTCGCCACTCAATTTTACCTCCATGCGTATAAAGTGAATATAAAGTTTCAAGACTCTATAGACAAACTTTATATGTTGATATAGAGGGGATTTAAAGTTACCTTATACAGTCCCGCGGTTACTTGGGTATGGCATTTGAACACTTGGTTCGTGGTTTCCATATTCATGGACGCTTGTTCACGATTTTGGGAACTCTTTTTTCTCCGTGTTAACTGCCCACCATTGAAAAAACGGCTAATATCCACTTTTGGCAAAAACGAGATATTAGCACCAGGTGGTAGAGGATGTTCCAACGCATCTTCTGGAACTTGAATTTTACTGAAATAGTGTTTAGACTTGGCTGCCGATGCGAAAAACCAAACGGCTAATATGCCACTCTTATGGGAAATTGCCTTGACGGAGATTTTGTGACAAACACTAAAACGCGTTTTTCTCGGAATACTTGATTTGGCATAATAGCCGAATTTTCAATTATGGGCAGTTAAGGAGATATGATAAAATACAAACAATATAATAAAATTATAAAAACAACATTAGTATACGAAAATATAGTACTGATGATATAGTGTGATGAAATTATGCTGTTTCGTTGAATAAGAAAGAATGGTTTTCAGAGGAGTGAAAAATGCAAAAATTTCAATTTGGAATTGTATTTCAATTTACAGTCAATGAAAAAATATAAAATTTTGTCAATTTATGGAATCTTTTAAAAACATTTTGATTCAGATCTTGTGAATTTAAGTGTTTACACAAAGTTTAAAATGTTTCAAATACGGGATGCAGTTAAACAAAGTTTTGTTCAAAACAATATTTCTATCATTTTTATGTTAAATAATTGTGTAAATTAACAGACTTCAAACTGAAGGGTTAATTATTCCCAATTTTACGTTAAACATTGTTCACTCCTCCCTAAAAACAAAAAAGTTGTAAATACCTGCAATTATGCATTCAATTGCATTGTTCAATCATTATTGCCCTCCTAAAACAACCACTCAACATTGAACGGCGTTTGTTCGACAAACAATAACATTTCCCATTCCTGAGGACAAAAAAAAATCATCAGAATAAAAATTTCCCCTCCCCGCCATGTTTTAACATTTCTCAGGTCATTGTTTTCATTTCCATTTCATTTGATTCTATTTCGGCTCCTTAAAACTCAGAAGCGTGCTGTGCGCGCCAATTGCAAGTGAAAAAATCCATAAAATTTCAAGAGCCAAGAAAACAATAATTAGCATAGATGGATGTAATTTCATTTGCTCATTTTTTTTTCTTGTTTGGTTCTTTCTCTTAAGGAACGTCACTCATTCCGCGCCCCTGTTGCCAAAGATCCAAGGTGGAAATCTGGCGGTTTAATTTAGATGGGGTGAGTAAAACGAGAAGAATTTTACCAGCATCCCAGCTTGACTTACCTATTCGACTTAGGACGGTTCTCGGGATTTTTTTTCTGGTTCTGTTGATGGTTCTTTTTGTTTTTGTTTGCTTGGCTCTCCCTTCTGTTTGGTTTGGTGTGGTGCTGCTACTAATTTGATGAAAATTACAAGGAAAATAAAAATCATAATATGCAAATTCTTGGTTGGATTCCCTTTTGAGACTTTTTGCTGTTGTTTTATTCGTTTTTTTTTTGGAAATGGAATGAGAGACAAATGATTGAAAGGACGATGATTGAAATTTTTGTAAGATTTTTGAAGGATGAGAAGAAACTCAACCTTGGTTCAGTTTCAGTTCCGTTTCAGTTCAGTTTCAGTTCAGTTTCAGTTCAGTTTCAGTTCAGTATCAGTTCAGTTTCAGTTCAGTTTCAGTTCAGTTTCAGTTCAGTTTCAGTTCAGTTTCAGTTCAGTTTCAGTTCAGTTTCAGTTCAGTTTCAGTTCAGTTTCAGTTCAGTTTCAGTTCAGTTTCAGTTCAGTTTCAGTTCAGTTTCAGTTCAGTTTCAGTTCAGTTTCAGTTCAGTTTCAGTTCAGTTTCAGTTCAGTTTCAGTTCAGTTTCAGTTCAGTTTCAGTTCAGTTTCAGTTCAGTTTCAGTTCAGTTTCAGTTCAGTTTCAGTTCAGTTTCAGTTCAGTTTCAGTTCAGTTTCAGTTCAGTTTCAGTTCAGTTTCAGTTCAGTTTCAGTTCAGTTTCAGTTCAGTTTCAGTTCAGTTTCAGTTCAGTTTCAGTTCAGTTTCAGTTCAGTTTCAGTTCAGTTACAGTTCAGTTTCAGTTCAGTTTCAGTTCAGTTTCAGTTCAGTTTCAGTTCAGTTTCAGTTCAGTTTCAGTTCAGTTTCAGTTCAGTTTCAGTTCAGTTTCAGTTCAGTTTCAGTTCAGTTTCAGTTCAGTTTCAGTTCAGTTTCAGTTCAGTTTCAGTTCAGTTTCAGTTCAGTTTCAGTTCAGTTTCAGTTCAGTTTCAGTTCAGTTTCAGTTCAGTTTCAGTTCAGTTTCAGTTCAGTTTCAGTTCAGTTTCAGTTCAGTTTCAGTTCAGTTTCAGTTCAGTTTCAGTTCAGTTTCAGTTCAGTTTCAGTTCAGTTTCAGTTCAGTTTCAGTTCAGTTTCAGTTCAGTTTCAGTTCAGTTTCAGTACAGTTTCAGTTCAGTTTCAGTTCAGTTTCAGTTCAGTTTCAGTTCAGTTTCAGTTCAGTTTCAGTTCAGTTTCAGTTCAGTTTCAGTTCAATTTCAGTTCAGTTTCAGTTCAGTTTCAGTTCAGTTTCAGTTCAGTTTCAGTTCAGTTTCAGTTCAGTTTCAGTTCAGTTTCAGTTCAGTTTCAGTTCAGTTTCAGTTCTGTTGTATCCGAGGGTGGCGGAGGCAAGGCGGGACGGATGGCAGCAAAGATTAACAAGCAACTAACTATTAATACATTTATTAAACTAGGTTTTAAGTACAGAGAATAGTTTGCACGTTGTTGCTCTTCTTGTTGTTGATGGTGGAATGACGGATGTTGTTGTTGGTTGCGCGGCAGCTCAGCTGTCAGCGCGCACGACCAGGGTGGTGCAGAACAGGTGACGCCAATCCTGGCGCGCAGTGTTGCCAAGATATGACAGCTCTCCCCTCCGTTGTGGTGAACTTCTGGTTCCGCTCATCCGGTAGAAGCTTCCGTAGGATGACGTCGGTAGTACGACCGCAGGTACCGGGAACGTCCGGTGTAAGTTCGTATCCGAATTCTTGAAGGTGCCGGGCAGTCCGGCGGAAGTTGTTCTCCGAGCAGTAGCAGGTGCTGGGCACGTCCAGCGGTTGTTGCTCCTTGAGCAGTGCGAAGTTGCTGGGCACATCCAGCGCAGGTTCGCTCCACGAGCGGTTGGAGATTGGTTGGCGCAGCTGCCTCTCCGCAGAAAGAATTACCGGGCACGTCCGGCAGAAGTTGCTCCATGAGCCCTTGAAGGGTTTCGTATATCCTTCGCAGTTGCTGGGCACGTCCAGCGCAGGTTCGCTCCGTGAGCGGTTGAAGGTTAACTTCGCAAATTGCTGGGCAAGTCCAGCGCAGATTGCTCCTCGAGCGTTTGGAGATGGCGCAGCTGCCACTCCGCAGAATGCTGGGAACGTCCAGCGGAAGTTGCTCCTAGAGCAGTTGAAGGTGGCGTAGATGCCGCTTCGCAGTTGCTGGGAAGATCCAGCGTAAGTTGCTCCTAGAGCAGTTGGAGTAGGCGCAGGTGCCCCTCCGCAGATTGGTCCTGCTGACCGCACGCAAGTGTCTCTTCGAATCGTTAACGTATTGGCGCAATGTGAGAAGATCACCCCAGAGATCACATTGGACGCCGTCTTCCTCAACACGTTCAGAATCGCATCGCAGAAACTTACCAGGTACGAACTGGTCGTAACGGATGTCTGGCGTGGAAAGTAGTTTGCATTTTCCCACAGCTGCAGCATGGCCGCCGAGTTCCGCATCTTCTCGACGCGCACAATCCGTGTCGCCCCGTAGCAGACCGCATGCTCCTTGGCGAGTTGTGTAGTTTCCCTCCGGTTTGAAGCTTGGTTTGTGCACTCGCTCGATTTGATGATTCGAAGTTCCGGGCTTGAACTTCTCGTGTCGGATGTTGTCCCGCTTGACCGCCTCCGCAACCTTGATGATCCGAAACGACACTTGCAGCCGTTTGACCCAACGATCGAATTTCGTTGCGGCCGGGTCGAAAGGTTCGAACGTTAACGTTGATGGCGCAGCAGGCGCCGCATTTTCCCCCTCCAGCACCATCGCACTTTCAGGTTCCGCAAAGTCCGTATTTCCCTTGCGAATCCACTACCTCGTCGCCAACTGTTGTATCCGAGGGTGGCGGAGGCAAGGCGGGACGGATGGCAGCAAAGATTAACAAGCAACTAACTATTAATACATTTATTAAACTAGGTTTTAAGTACAGAGAATAGTTTGCACGTTGTTGCTCTTCTTGTTGTTGATGGTGGAATGACGGATGTTGTTGTTGGTTGCGCGGCAGCTCAGCTGTCAGCGCGCACGACCAGGGTGGTGCAGAACAGGTGACGCCAATCCTGGCGCGCAGTGTTGCCAAGATATGACAAGTTCAGTTTCAGTTCAGTTTCAGTTCAGTTTCAGTTCAGTTTCAGTTCAGTTTAAGACACCGTCTGAATGCTTATCCACACAATTTTGCCATCGTCTTTCCTCGAAATCCTAGCATTATAGTTCGGTAATTAATCAGAAGGAAATGTCTTCGATCAGCACAAACAACCTTCCCCTCCTGAAATTTGCAGACCGGGCCCAAAAACTTGGCACTTTTTGAAGAAACATCCGACTGATTACATGTTTACAGTTTCTTCTGACAACGTTTGCAAAATCAGTCTGATGCTGCTCTTCCCTTTTCCTACAGAAGATTTCCCACTGCCGATAACTCTTTTTCAAAGTGTTTGTGTCTGTGTGTTATAGTAGTTTTTCTGCAAGCGTTTGCTGATTTTGCTCCTCGGCAGAGAGATCTGCTTCAGATAACAACCCTGTCTGCTGCTAGTTAGCAACAGCTCCGGTTTTTAGCGAGCAAATCCTGTCCAAAGTTCAGCTTGTTTAAATATCAATATTCGCCGGCTGGATTCCACTTGGGACGGAAAGGAGCAGATTTCCAAAAGTCTTCTAACTGTGTAGAATGTGGAAGAAAATTTGAACTTTGAATTTCTCAGTGCAACCAGCAGCGTTTCGCAGAGTTTTCCACTGATCATCAAAGGAAACTGGAAAAAGCGCAAAATCTGCACTGAGATCCGTGGAAAACTGAAGTCTCTTTGTTGGCAGGAAGGAAAGGGGGAAGGAAATTTGCAAATGAATCAATTTCCTACCGTAGGCAACTCTTTTCCGCTCGTTGGTGCCGGTATCTGCCGGCAGCTTCCGGCTTCGATTGCAGAGAGGACGATTCGCTTCCGGCGGGGGGAAAATGTTAAAGAGGTATTTTTTAACAGTGATTTGTCTTCCGGGGGAAAGGGCTAATATTGAATTTATTTGATGGTGTTTATAATTAGCTGATACCTTTATTAAAATGTCAAGCCTGATTCTTCAAACTCGTTCTTTGTCTTAGTTTTGTTTCTGACAAAAATTAAAAAAAAGAATAGATTCGTTAAAATATGTTTTCTACATGTTCACGTCTTTTTATGTTCTGTGGTATCAAATAGCTTATAGTCCCCCCTTTGAACCAAAAATCATGAATAGAAATATATTAAATCATTTTATATTGTAGCAGAAATCCAAATCCAATTCCAATTCCAATTCCAATTTCCAATTTCCAATTTCCAATTTCCAATTTCCAATTTCCAATTTCAAATTTCCAATTTCCAATTTCCAATTTCCAATTTCCAATTTCCAATTTCCAATTTCCAATTTCCAATTTCCAATTTCCAATTTCCAATTTCCAATTTCCAATTTCCAATTTCCAATTTCCAATTTCCAATTTCCAATTTTCAATTTCCAATTTCCAATTTCCAATTTCCAATTTCCAATTTCCAATTTCCAATTTCCAATTTCCAATTTCCAATTTCCAATTTCCAATTTCCAATTTCCAATTTCCAATTTCCAATTTCCAATTTCCAATTTCCAATTTTCAATTTCCAATTTCCAATTTCCAATTTCCAATTTTCAATTTTCAATTTTCAATTTTCATTTCCAATTTCCAATTTCCAATTTCCAATTTCCAGTTTCCAATTTCCAATTTCCAATTTCAAATTTTCAATTTCCAATTTCCAATTTCCAATTTCCAATTTCCAATTTCCAATTTCCCATTTCCAATTTCCAATTTCCAATTTCTAATTTCAAATTTTCAATTTTCAATTTCCAATTTCCAATTTCCAATTTCCAATTTCTAATTTCCAATTTCCAAAAACAAAACAAATTAGGTTTTCTTACATTCACTTGTTTGAATCAAAACAGAACATTTCTTGAAGTGGCTGTTTTACCACCAAAGAAGAGAATATGTTCCTTATCTGTGATTCCCCAAAATTCAACTTTAACAATTTTGCCAAGCTCTTCACTGAAATTCCCCCGCTTCCCCGCGTTCACTTCACGTGATGTGTAATTTTATAATGAGCATACCAAATCGCACCCAAAATGTTGTAGCACGTAGTTTTCGTGCCATCGTCGGCGTCCTTTTTTCAGCTGGGGATGAAAAATCCTGCAAGGGAGCAGCTTGACTACATCAAGTCATTACACCAATTTAAAAAGTCTCGGGCGTTTTTCTCAAGCTGCTTGTTGTTGTTACAACATACACTGTACAAGTGATTAGGAGGAATTTTTACAGGTTTTTTTTTCTTTCTTGAGCTTGTTACTCAGGTATCAGGAAGGACTAATTAGAATGCTTGACACGATTCTTGGCTGTTTCTTGCTCGTCGTCGTCGTCGGCAACGTTTTGCGGTACAAGTTTACATTTATGAATTCGAGTAGAATTAAATATTTAAAGGATTCCGGGACACTTTTTTTTCGCAGCGAAATTTTCAACCAACTTTTCGGTTATGTGAGTCACATTCCGCTGTGCGTCCCAGAGAGTTGGTTGACACAATGGAAGAAAGCTGACTTTGAGCTGGGGTTGGCAGCAAATGGACTTCTCTATTCACAGAAATCAACGTCCGCTGCCGGGTGGAGTTCCGCTGGGTGAGCACCGACAGGAAAAGTGGAAGATCTGGTGGACGACTCTGAAAAGGACTCTCTCGCCGGGGCGAAGAAAACATATAGATGCAAATTAAATTTCCCCTTCAGCAAGCGGCATCTTACGGGTGTTCAAAAATTGAGGGTCCAGAACTTGACGACAGCGCAGCGCCGTCTTTCAAAGAGTTCCATTCATACATATGTGAATAAATAAATAGATTTATGCTTCGGGTGAAAAGCCGTAACAATTTCTATTCATTTGTCCCGGGCGAAACTCATTGAAATTTATGATTTTGACGACAAATCTGGTGGTGAACCCAAAATGTGCCAATATGCAAACCTGCTGCTTTCAAATTTGGACATGTCTCGGTCGAGGTTTTTGGGACGAACTGAAGTTTCTGACCGGAACCGGGTCGGTTTGGCTGGAATTACTGGCTGTCGGCATCCATTGGAACGACAAATCGATGCAAATGTTGTGACAGGCAGGGTTATTAAAGGAGCATGTTTGAAACCGGATTATGGAGATTTTTGGATTCTTTAGGTTGATTGGAGGTCGAGTGTCGAGTGTTTTGTATCTTGAAATATTTTTGTGAAATGTAAAACTAAACTGAAACTGAACTGAAATTGAACTGAAACTGAAACTGAACTGAAACTGAAATGAACTGAAACTGAACTGAAACTGAACTGAAACTGAAATGAACTGAAACTGAACTGAAATTGAACTGAAACTGAACTGAAACTGAACTGAAACTGAACTGAAACTGAACTGAAACTGAACTGAAACTGAACTGAAACTGAACTGAAACTGAACTGAAACTGAACTGAAACTGAACTGAAACTGAACTGAAACTGAACTGAAACTGAACTGAAACTGAACTGAAACTGAACTGAAACTGAACTGAAACTGAACTGAAACTGAACTGAAACTGAACTGAAACTGAACTGAAACTGAACTGAAACTGAACTGAAACTGAACTGAAACTGAACTGAAACTGAACTGAAACTGAACTGAAACTGAACTGAAACTGAACTGAAACTGAACTGAAACTGAACTGAAACTGAACTGAAACTGAACTGAAACTGAACTGAAACTGAAAATCTTTGTTTTTCTTTTTTTTTTCAATTGCTGGCACGTAAGGTAATACTCCGGAATAAATCTGAAACTTGTCGCTCGAGCTTCATCCCTCTGATTCACGGTTATGTGAAACTCTTTTTTGTGTAACAGCAGCAGCAATCACGTTTAATCGAATCCTGCTGCTGTGAATCCCTGCAAGAAGTCTGTCAATGGCGATAAAACACGATAATCCAATCGTCAATCGACACGGCGGCAAAGACGAAAAAAGTCCTCGTGCTCCGCTCACTCCAATCACCATCAAATTCGTTCCGAGGACCATCATTTCGCAAGCTGCAAAAATCCTTTTGCCGTACATCGACTCACCCCATCCCTTTTTGAAGTGAATTCGATTTGGATGCTGCATTTGGAATTCGGCAAAAGGTAAGAAGGTGTACTAATAATAAGACAAATCCTGGCCCCACACAGCGATGTCGGTTCGGTTCCGGTCGATGTGGTTCCGGAACGCTCATCCGAGAACCAATAAAAGACGCACAATTTGTGAGGCAGAAGACTCGAATCAATTTTCAATGTTCCGAGGAGAGAGAACCGTACCATCTCAGGATCTTCAAATGGGAAAGGCAGGTATTTGTGTAGTTTAATGTAGGATGAAATTCGATTATTGCTGATGCCTGGGGAACGTTGAGAAGACTCAACTGAATGCTGTAGCAAGATGTGGGAGTCTTTGTTCTTCTCTCTTGTGAAAGTTGATACGATGATGGGAACTATTTCCTAGCATTTCAACCCTTTACTCGAAGACTTGGAATGACTATCGCCAATTGAATGTTGAATGATTGAACTGTTACAAATCTCTCTAGAAGAACTTTTTGTTAAAAAGTAGTTTAAAGCATTTACAATAACCATTTTGCAGAGTGCAGTCCGTTTCGCGGTGCCTGTCCGTCGGGACGCATTTTTTTTTTCGCGTTCCGGTTTCGTCGATCGTCGTCGGTGTGTATTTCGGGTGAGTGCGTGCGTGTGTGTGTGAAGGTGCGGCTAGCTCTGGTTGTCACGATGACAGCAGAGCTGAGCCAGTCCGTTTCGTGGTGCCTGTCCGTCGGGACGCATTTTTTTTTTTTTTCGCGTTCCGGTTTCGTCGATCGTCGTCGGTGTGTATTTCGGGTGAGTGCGTGCGCGTGTGTGTGAAGGTGCGGCTAGCTCTGGTTGTCACGATGACAGCAGAGCTGAGCCAGTCCGTTTCGCGGTGCCTGTCCTTCGGGCCGCATTTTTTTTTCGCGTTCCGGTTTCGTCGATCGTCGTCAGTGTGTTTTTCTCGTTAGTGATGTATTTGATACACATCACAGCCGGGAGTTCGATTTGCGATGCCTTTTCGTTGGGTCGCAAAATTTTTCGCGTCCATCGCAGTGTGTTTTTCGTTTTTTTTCGCGTGCGTGTGTGCGTGTGAAGGTGCGGCTGGCTTTGACTGTCCCGATGACAGTCAGTTCGATTTGCGATGCCTTTTCGTCGGGTCGGTAAATTTTTCGCGTCCGTTGTCGATGTGCAACAACAACAAAACCCTATCATACCATTTCATCTCGATACATCGTAACTCGTCGTTCGCAAAGTTAATCAGTACCTCACTAAACATCAATCATTCAAAACTCGTGAAATCATCTCAAGTTAAAAATTACACTGTTTAACCCTTCAGTTTTAATTACAAATGATTTTGGTTCTATCTTTCCACAGCCAGCTGTCTAAGACTAGACCATTTCATTTAAAATTTAACAACAGATAAACGGGAAATGTCTCATCCGCAGCCTCCGATTGCTTGCCTTGAGAATAATACAAAATACCGTTCAACAAACACTATGATTTTGGGTCGCATCATCATCTTCTATGATGAATCCTGACCAAACACCCTATCCTACTAACAAGTTTTCAGGTTCCTGGCGCTCGTGGGGTGTAAGCACAGAGTAAATCAGCTGCCCTAGTAGCAACCTGCGCTAACTAACATTCCCGTCCCTTAAAATCGAGGTCTACAAACTGACATGGCGGGCGCCGTTGGTGGCCAATGACTGTTACCTATTCGCAACTGATCTAGCTTTAGCAATCATGGTGTTTTATCTTTTCAGCGCATTCATACATGCTGTTGATAAGGGAAACACCACTAGATCGTCGAAGCCTATAATCAGTAGTGCTGAAAGGATATTACGGTTCTGTTCAGCAATGGAGGGGCAACCATGGGTGATCTCTCATGCTCATGCTCATGCTTGCTCAATAACCATTTTGCAGAGTTTTACTTAAATTGGAGAAATAACAATAGGAATTTAGAAACTATATTGGCTTCCGTCATATTTCAGGTTTATATGTAAAATTATTATCTAATCCCCAAATATGTCCTTTAATTTTTTTGATACTTTGGCTCAATTCTGAGCGCAGATTCAGATTCAGCGGAAAAAATACAAGGAAAACCATAGAGTTTGTCGATTTTTCGAACCTTGGAAATAATACATTTTCAAATGAAGAGATATCGATTTTTAAGAAAAACCCCTGAGATATTTTCAACGTTTTTAGTGCTAGATCTCATTATTCGAATGCAACCTTGCGCTTAAAATTTGGCCAGCGCCTTTTTGAGATATTTAAGTTTTAAATTTGCATATTTTGCCTTAAAATGGCTGTAGCTTTTGACTCTACTACATTGACCTGTTAAAAAATAAAAATGTTTGTTTTGAAGAGCTCTTAAACCGCCTTTAGACGGGCTTCGATTCAGAGAATCGCCAATAATCAAAATTTCTCAACCAATTATTGATTTTTAAAAAGCATTGGAAAGAAGAACTTTTTAAATTTTAGAAAATCTATGAGTTCGAAGTTTTACCTGTTGTATGTGACTTTGCCGATGTTTTTTTTAGAGATCAATGTTGGCTCTGTTTTGCCTTTCTTACTAAAGAAAGGTATAGGTTTTACTTTATGGCAGGCAGGCAGGACATCATTTTCATCTTCGTAAATATGACGATTCAGCATAAATTGTAATCGGAAAAATCTCTAAAAAATCACACTGCATCACTGCCGAGTCGACAAGTAGCCAAGTTGAGCTTCGAATACTGGCGCGAGAATGCTGGGGCATATATTATGCAGCTTCCACCAAACCGAAGTGCGCATCTCTTCTGTTGCGCAAAACAATCTGTTGCGCCATACAAAAATGGAGCGGTTTATCGTAAGCGTGTACATCAGTCTGTGGCGCAACAGGCTTTGACAGGTTGCGCTCGTGTTTCGATTTTTGTCTGCTTTCACAATATTTTGTGGCTCGAGATATACTCGTTTTTAGTAGCTTATCTACCGATGTTTCCTACAACATGCAAGATATCGTAGCTTTTCGGTTTCTTTTGCCCTGTCCGATTTTGCATAACTGCCCTAATTTTATGCAAAAAACTTTTGTGACATACACCCAAAACTGGCAGCGCTAGTCCGAGAGAATGATGGTCTCGAGTCGAGAGAATAGTGGTACCATTCACGGACGCAGAGAACACAGCTCGAGATGGGCGATAGAACTATTCTCTCGAGGTTCATTTGCAAAAAAAGTTCATCCGTCAAACAAAAAACTAAAAGTGTCGACAACGGTAATCGAACCAGAGACCTTTGACAAACCAATCCAATGACTTAGCTGCCTCGGCCACCACAGTTTGGTGACCAAGGAGAAGTCAGAAGTCGATGTATGACACTTGTTGGAGATTTATTGATTCAACTAACGAATGAACTCATTTGTTATGATGGTGTGAGTTGGTACCATTATTCTATCGATTTTGGCACTGAGCCCTCAATAAATTTTGAGAGAACGATTATCTCGATTCTGAATTTTGGGTGTAGGACATTCATCCGGTTACAAACAATGTGTTTCCCGTGTGCTCCTAAAATCGCACACGCACATTAACAAAGTTCATTGGATTCCAATAGGAGCTTTCTAAGCTTTTCATCGTTTGTATCGTTTTCAAAGTTTTCAATGCTCCCGACGCCAATAGAGTTATCTACGTGCGCATGTATTGCGTGTACGTAAATGAAAAAGATTGAGGTTAAATTTTGTACCGGCCAGCAAAACAAATGGCGTGCTAGTGTGCGTGAGATCGGGCTTAGATAACTCTATGGCTATCTACCTAAGGTATCGCGTTTGAGTGTGTAGTGGTGCGGTTCTAAAAAATAGCTATCTCTGACTCTCTCACTTTCGTAGATGCTGGCAAGCTTCCCTGCCCCAGACACGAGAAATTCTAGCAAGATTGGGTTTGCTAAAATTCTGCTTGAATGATTCTAGCGGGCCTATCAGAACTCTGTAAGAACTTTATTAGAAAATTCTCACAGAAAAAATCTGTCGAAAATGACGTAATTTTCGCTAAACCGAAAAGTTCTTTTTTATTCTTTTGTTGGAGGAGGAAGACGTATTTTCCTGCAACATGAAATTTTGGTGAGCTACTTGTCCAATAAAATTGAATCTAAATACTAATAAATCTTTTACTTTTTTCAACAGGAAAATAAACAATTCGGCTTTTCTGGAGAAAGCCCGGAAATCATCAAAATTTGATTCCACCACAGATCTGTGATTCCACGATAGCCCGGGAAACAGGAACTGCCGTAATCTTGTATTTGGGAATCGCATGGACGTAATGGACCGGACCTCTGACCGGACTAAACCGAACATTCCGAAAAATGGTACACATATTCCCACTCGGAAAATAATCTGGTAAATTTGAGTGTCTGGCGCTGGCGGACGTTTGTCGTGCAGTTCAGACACACTTGGTACACTTATCCTAGACAAGTTTTGGGTAATGCCAGATGAATCTGGCGAAAATCGGGCGAAAGTTCTGCTAGCTCCCACTCAGCGCGTTCCGTTTGAATTCCGTTTAGAATTCCGCTTGAGCGAAAAAAGTTCGATTCGAATTCTAAACAGTGTTCGTTTTAGATTCTAAAACGTATTCCGTTTCAAACGCAACAACCGGTTCCGTTTGAATTTTCGCCGCAAATCGGTTCAAGCGGAATTCAAACGGAATCGAAACGGAATGGACGGGTTAGTTTTGACAGCGGCTTCTTCTTCTTATTTTTTGTTCCTAGTTTTCTGTTTTGCTTTGGTTGAATAAGTATTCAACCAGAAAAAAAATGCCTGAGTGTTTTTAAGGTTTAAAATTTTTTATTTAAAATGCAAACAATGAAAACAAAGCCCCAAACCACATAAATCCCATAGTTAGTTTTAATCTCATATAAAAGATTTTACAATAAAAGTAGTGACCAAAGTGATGCGATCTTTTCTACCGTCTCGGTTACATTCCGGAGTCACCACCCACTCGCAGAACCGGGTCACAATCATCGGCTCCAATCTTCGTCATCTGCACCACCTCCATTCGACCTCGCTCATTGAGGCAACCGCGAGTTGACCGATCGGCCTTCTCCCGCAGCTCCACGACCTTCAATTTCGACATTCCATTCTTTTTGGCTGGCAGAATCTAGTCGTTCCGCGGAGTTTCGCTATTTGGTTTGCATCAGGCAGCTGGTCCTTTTCCGGATCTTGGATCCGCTGGGTTTTGGTTCTTCAGCTGCCGGACTTATGTGTACTGGCGCTCTCGTTCTGCAGCAGGTTTCCCAGCAACGGCCTGATCATCGCGACCTTGCCATCAACCGACTGCGGTGGTGGTCATCGTGGTGCTGGCGATCCAACGCTATCGGATTTGACGATTGATATAGTAAAAATCTGGAGCGTGGCCTTATTCCTGTAAGGCAGTGGCCGCCACCAGCTACCGGACACTCGCCGATTCTAAATCAACTGGAAGTAGTTTCCTTTTCGTCCTACTGGGGCGTACTGGGGGCAGCTCTCTGGAAGAAGTTGTCATTAGGTTAGGTTAGGATAGGTCCAGAGAGCATTTGTTTTAGGATCGAGCATGGCATTTGGAATATCTATCAATAAAACTTACCTCCTAAGAATCAGCAGCAATAATTCAGCCCCAAAAAAAAGTCCGCGTCGCCTTCCTCCTCCAGCTGGAGAAAAGAAAAAGTGCAACCATGCAAACAAGAGGATTTTGGGCGAAGGACCACTGAAAAGGGAACCTGAAACAAAAAAAAAAACAAACAATTACACGATTGTCGTGAACGTGAACATTGCTCCGATACGGTCACTAAGTTTCTTGTAAACATTAAAAAATACAAATCTTACCATTTTTACGCAAGAAACGGACCAAAATTAACCCGGAATGCCCGGATCCTTCACCGTCCTGAGTTGTGACGAGACCCAAAACCGCTTTGGCGAATCGCGGCGAAATGTCATCGAGGTTCCACCGCACACCAGTAGGTGTCGCCCTAGTGCAAAAATGATTAAACGGAATCGAAGCGGAGTCCAACCGGAGATTCCGTTTAGAAAACTTCGAAACAATTTTCGAAGCGGAATTCGAAGCGGAATGAACCCGTCAGGCGGAAAACCGTTTGATTGGGCTGTCTGGCACAAAAATCAACCGGTTCAATCGGTTGAACCGTGCACGACCGGTTTGTGTCATATTCGCCAGAAATCATGGCAGAAATCAGGGGTAAATCTGGGGGAAATTCTGCCAGATGGCTGGCGCAAGCCCCCAGACGAACGCCAGAATTGTGTCCGCCATTTCCGACCGGGCGGTAGATTTTGTTGCCAGACGACTGGCTGAAATTTTGCCCGATTTTCACCAGATTCGTCTGGCGTTCCACAAAACTTCCGGTTAGAATAAGTGTGCCAAGTGTGTCTGAACTGCATGATAAACGTCCGCCTGTGCCCCACTCGGAAAATAATCTGGTAAATTTGAGTGTCTGGCGCTGGCGGACGTTTGTCGTGCAGTTCAGACACACTTGGCACACTTATCCTAGACAAGATTTGCGTAACGCCAGATGAATCTGGCGAAAATCGGGCGAAAGTTCTTCTAGCTGTCTATCACAAAAATCAACCGGTTCAATCGGTTGAACCGTGCACGACCGGTTTGTGTCATATTCGCCAGAAATCATGGCAGAAATCTGGGGCAAATCTGGGGGAAATTCTGCCAGATGGCTTGCGCAAGCCCCCAGACGAACGCCAGAAATGCGTCCGCCATTTCCGACCGGGGCCAGACACTCATAACAATAAGCCGGTCGGAAATGGCGGACGCATTTCTGGCGTTCGTCTGGGGGCTTGTGCCAGCCATCTGGCAGAATTTCCCCCAGATTTGCCCCAGATTTCTGCCATGATTTCTGGCGAATATGATACAAACCGGTCGGGCACAACCGGTTTGTATCATATTCGCCAGAAATCATGGCAGAAATCTGGGGCAAATCTGGGGGAAATTCTGTCAGATGGCTGGCGCAAGCCCCCAGACGAACGCCAGAATTGCGCCCGCAATTTCCGACCGGGTTGTACCTCGGTTTTGCTTTGTGCCTGCTTTATTCGGTTTATGGGCTCGTATCAAAACTAGAACACCAAAACAGCGGTGTGCGTCGTTTGTCATAAACGCTTGTTTGATTAAGAATTTGTACGATTAAAAATATTGTTTTGGTGAAAATGGCTTTTTCAATTTCTTTTGGAAAACACATAATTAATAATACCTTGCTTTCATCGTAAGATTTTGTGTATCATGTCACTTTCTTTTGTGCTGGCGTTATCAATAAACAAAGTCGATGTTAACAAATGAAAGAAGTTATATCTTTTAGTAAGAAAGGCTCTAAAGTAGTGCCATTTTATAGCAGAACATGTGTAAAACAAGCAAAAAATTGAAAATGTAACTGTAAAAACATGAACAAATTAGAAAGGCAATATGTAATGATAGGAGGTAGGCCAAATATTACAAAAAATTTACATAAAATAAACAATATAAATGCATATCAAAATACTAAAAATAAAACAAGATAAACATTAGGGTTAAATTGAAACAAATAAGATGATCCTTTAAATCCTAAAACAAATTAAAAACATCACAAATTAAAAAAATATGTTTGGGAGTTGAACTGTTTGTATAAGAAGTATAAATAAATCAACTTTTTCTAGTATTCCTAGCATTCTTGAAACTTTAACATTCTTCTAAGCAAAATGTTCCCCAATAAAAGTGCAACCAAAAGTCCCCCTCTCTCAAACAGTCAGACCACCGCGGCTCGTAAATATTTACATTTTCATTAAGAGTTCGACTCCGCGGTGGCCGTTATACCGACCTCCTAACTGCACGTCGATATCAATCGAAATCAATTTTCCCAAACAAGCAGCAGGAGAAAAAAAAAACCTTGAACAGGCCAATCCCGCATTTTCAATTGAAAATGTTTTCTCCTGCGGGGAAATTAATTCAATCATTGCCGCGGGACGGAAATGTTTCCAATCTGGTGCGGGGACAGATTTCCCCAACCAACAGCGAGGAGAAGGAGGGGACCTCCCCGGGCAAGTTTCGATAACCTTATTGACTTTGCAATCAGCCGGAGACGATTGTTACTTTTGCTCGATGTTGTCGTCGTGGGCGTTGTTGTTTGGAGTGGTGGCATTCAGATTTTGGTGCACGGGAAAAGTTTGATTTTTTTGGGACGATTGTGGGTGGGGGAATTTTTCTTGGCAATCAAAAGTGACACTTGCTGCGATAAAAAATACGACAAACAACCACACCGGATGGAAGTCGTTTCGGGAGGTTCAAAAAGGTGCAACCGAAATGAGAATTGCTCGGTTTTGGGAATCATCATATGAATGAATGCAGATCTAATATTTGCAATCTCTGATTCCTGGAGCTCTTAAGACAGTCTGCTTAATAAACTATCTTTCCTGTACAGTAGACCTACGATTTTGAGTATTTATTTATGATTTTCTGATGATACTCTAAGACTGCATACATTTAGGCGCGATCAAAAACCTACTTTAAGCCTAAATGTAGGCAATAATACAAAAAGCTCATCTACAGCACATAACTGTACCTAACTGAAGAAGCCACTACTGTCTGGAAGCTCATCCGTTCCCGACCGCAGACTAACCTCGAGGATAAATACGCAAATTAAACATAAGAAATAAATCTTTATGAATGTTCAGTACGTGTTTATTAGGTTCATCGTCGGGTGTGTCAGCAGAGCAACAAGAACAAGGAACCGACCACGTTGATTGCACACCACACACCGTCATCAACGCTTTTGGGCGGTGGTGAACCAGAATAGTGAAATTTCTGCTGGCTGGCTGGAACTTGTAACAACCTCTCCAACCCATCCCAACTCTTTTGGCGTAGCTCTATATGCATATATACGGCGGCAGCAGCAGCAACAGTACAAAGCCTTTTGCACAAATTGCATAATTTATTGCTCATTAAAATGCTTGTCTTCAAACCTTCTCCCATGGAAACGAGCTGGAACTGTTGGGGAAATGTGTAATGAAATGGGTTTTGGGGTGGAGTTGGGAGGGGAGAGTATTTTAAAGTTGCAGTTCTAGATTTGGTGCAAATGTGACCTGCTTGGGTATTTTTTCACGGCTGAGTTATGACTTTGTTTAATGTATGCAAATAATTTTAAAAGGAAAGCGAATGCTTGAGGAATAAACAAGAATGCTTGCAGTATTGTATGATAAATTAGAAGGTTATTTTTTTCATTTCATTATTAAATTTAAGTGTGGTTAATGGCTACAAACTGATTTTTGTTTTTTCAATCCATCCTTTCTTGGCGAAGTTCACAAAACAAAAAAAAAAGTCACGGACATAAATATAGAAAAATATTAGTCACGGCCTGAACACTTTATTACAATTAAGAATTGATATAGTTACTTTGATTTTCTGCTAGTTTAAGGTTGAAGCTCGTGTGCGGGGTTGGATTGGAAAGGGTCAAACCGGCTCTTCAATATTTAAAAATGATAATTTTTTTAAAACATCTCATTACAATTTTACTTAAAAATAATCTTAATAATACTTGGCAGTAACGAATTTCATTCTGCAATCTCCGTGGCAAAAATAAAACGGAAAATTAAATCCCTCACTTCTTCCCCCAAAAATCGTCATCTTAAAACAAACGAATCAAATTTACACTCAGCTTATTATCCGCATCTGTTCCGACCGAGACTGCGTCCTCCAGTCGGCGAGAAAATCATGAATATTATGTACTTACAGCACACACAACAGTCCAGAAAGCATAATCATAACGACAGTCGTCGTCTAAGCATGGTTTCTGCCAGAGCTCGAGCTGCTGCTAAAAATATGAATATCCATTTATAGGGGACGTGAGATTGAGTTTTTGATTAGATTTTTGTGCAATTTATAGAAAGAGCGCGGGAGAGCTGGCTGTTTTAAATTAGAAATTTTGTGGAATTAAGGGAAGCCTTAAAGTCAATTGTTTTACGTTTTGGATGGATTATTTAAGCTGAAGACATATCCAAAGCCATGAATTTTAGTAGACAAAAAATATTGAGGGTTGTAAGTGTTTTTGAAATTATTAATACAAATAACACACAATAAAAGTTTGTCAATACAAAGACATTCGATTTTTTGTCTTTTAATACTTTTCTGCTTGGTATTCTGAACAACCCCCTTCGAATCAATTTGTCAAGCAAGTTTCTCACGGTAATAACATCACAGTTTACGATTTCTCGTCCCCATATAAACATTCCTTGGTGGGGTGTGGATTGAAAACAAACTCACATGCAAAATACATAAACACTCTCGAGTGGGGGTGGTTTATCATAATCGCTTTTCAAGTGGTTTTGATTACTGCAGTCTATGTCGTCGCATGTGCTGCTCTTGACTGACTTCATTGGCCTACCTAAATCAACTTGTTGAACAACACACACCACAAACCCCCTAGAGGGAAAACTTGCATTTTGCACTCTTGAATGAAGCATCCCGTACGCACGAACATGCGTGTATTTTACGCACCACCCAGAAGTCATCGGCAGTCATTTTCCCCTCCCCCGGCGTTCCCGGGAGGGATTTTATGCTGCACTGCGAATGCAGTGCAAAGGAAGGGATGTGTGATATGTTTACGCACTGCACGCACATTTTGCCCGAGGGGTGAGTCACGCGTTAAAAAACACGAGGGGTTGCAGTTTAATTGAGTGTGTGTCAGCGCAAGGTGCGTAGGGATTGTTGTTGCTCATATTGAATTTAAAGGTTTTTTGATTTTCAATTAAATTTTCACTTAAGTTTTACGTGATATCAAACATATAGAATTTAAATTAAAATCTTGGTATTTGCAGATTATATAACTCAAACCAAAAAAAAGGTAGAACACAATCTTAATTCATGCAAACACTAGAACTTAACCTTTAACCGACTTTAACCAATGCATGTAGAGCGTCTAATTTTTCCGGGTTCAGAATTTCCCGGGAAACGGAAAAAAATATTAGGAGACTGGCGAGCTGCAGTCCAGAACCGAGCAACATGAAACAACATTCTTGATAAGCTGATTGGTATGGTATTGGTACACAGCTAGAAAAGTAGTAATCCAGCTGCGTGTAAAAGACCTGGTTGTAAAATAAATATTACATTATTTTATGGAATTTTATGTGATTTTACACTCTGAAATAAGTAGAACATCAGTATGGGAAACCTACTCGACCGAAATGTCAAGCGGATATATGTGTTTATGCTTTCCATTCTTCATCGGTCCGATGGCCGATTGGCTAAGGCGCCAGTCCTTACTGTTGGTGCTGGGTTTGAATCCCATCGGTTGCAACTTTTTTTTTTGTGTTTGCAAAAATTGTACATGCAGTGTGTAATATTAAGTGTTTATTTTGACGAAGGTGATGTGCATGCTTTTGCATGCGATTTTACCATCGGATTTTTTGCTGAGTATGTATTTTTCTGAAAAAGTACACACTCACGTCATCTTTTACGCCAAAATCGAATGTGTTAGAGTTTTTTAGTAAATGTTTTTTTTTTATGGAAAAAAGTAACGAGGTTCATAAAAGGATCACAGATAATAATCACTGTTTTTGGAAATCGGAAAAAGTCACTGAATACTAACTCTTCCAACAAATAATCAACGATTATAACAATCTATTACTTGGAACTCAACATGAGCATTTTGTTCATAACTAAGTACAAAAAAATGAGAGTGTTGCATTTAAAATAATTGACACTGGCAAAAAATATCAAAAAAGTTGCAACTAATTTTGATATAATCATTTAGGGTTAGTAAAATTTCACGATTTCGCGGACAGCGTGAAATCCGTGAAATTTTATGTTAGGAGCGGCCGTGGCTGACTGGTTACGGTGTTCGCTTTGTAAGCGAATGGTTCTAGGTTCGATTCCCATCTGCTTCCAACGAAAAAGTTAAGAACATAGAAATCTGAAATGATGAATATGAACGAAAAATCAAAGTCGCTCGAGGCGGGGGTTCAATCCTCCGTCCTTTGGATTGGTAAGCAAAAATGCTAACCACTAGGACATGACGACTTGGTGAACGTGAACTGGAATTAGGAATACTGTTACAGAGAGCGAGCTGTGGCGCTATAATCACGGCAAATAGTATCCAGGGTATAGGGACGTGGCGTTACATCGTGCTGCCACCTGGTTTTTTTAAGTGCAAAAGTGGAAAAGTGCTGAGTCATCGTCTAAAAATAGACGGCGTCCTATCTCGCCCAGCAAAATGAAGTCGATAAAGTAGTCGGTTTCGATGCGAAAAAGTGGAAAATGTGGTCTAAAAATAGCGACGCCATCCCCCTATTCGTGGAAATACAATGTCCCATCTCAGAGGGTCCCGGAGTACCAAACCTTCTTAGCATGGTGCTCCCAACGAATACAACCAAATCTCGGAGCGTATGGTGGTATGTCCCCACGCTTCTTCCTCCCCTGTCGATTCAGAATTTTGTTGTTGTTCGAACACTCTGTGCTCAAACTCAACCCAATTATGAATCATCTTTGTGATACGGCTTTACTCAGTAGGCCGCTTTAACGCTTGTGATGTTTCAATGCATTCCAATGCAATGGCACACTACAAATTTTAATAAATGACAAGAAGAGAGCTAGGCGTCATCTAACCTAAGGCACTCTCCAGGATCCCTTCGAAAGGTTGGCTGCGCTAGGGTCTGATAAGATTCGATCAAATTAGAAATCCCGTGAAATTTTATGTTTGCGTGAAAATGTAACCATTTTTCTCAAAATAATTTATCAAACTCTTATGGGTAATTCTCCGCCAACTCACACAGCAGTTGCCCCGACCCCTCTTCGATTTTCGTGAAACTTTGTCCTAAGGGGTAACTTTTGTCCCTGATCACGAATCTGAGGTCCGTTTTTGATATCTTGTGACGGAGGGGCGGTACAACCCCTTTCATTTTTGAACATTCGAAAAAGAGGTGTTTTTCAATAATTTGCAGCCTGAAACGGTGATGAGATAAAAATTTGGTGTCAAAAGGACTTTTATGTAAAATTACATGTATAGGTCATCGCTGAAATTTTAAAGTTATCGCAGTTTTAGTGAAAAAGTTGACTTTTTTGCCGATTTCGTCTTTTTCCGGTTTTGCGCGCGGCGCGTCGAAAAACGCGGATTTATTTTCAAAAAATCATAACTGTGGGTCTCGTGGCGCAGGGGTAGCGGCTTCGGCTGCCGATCCCGATGATGCTATGAGACGCGGGTTCGATTCCCGCCTTATCCACTGAGCTTCTATCGGATGGTGAAGTAAAACGTCGGTCCCGGTTTCTCCTGTCTCGTCAGAGGCGCTGGAGCAGAAATCCCACGTTAGAGGAAGGCCATGCCCCGGGGGGCGTAGTGCCAATAGTTTCGTTTTTTTCATAACTCGGAATCCTGTTAATGAACTCCTCCCATTTTTTAGTATGTTATGTAGAAATGTCTGGGGAATCCGGGTTAAAAATATTTTCAGACATAGGCTCTTTGGTCCAGACACCGTCAAAACGGCATTTTAATGTTTCATACGCCCTTTTCATATGCTAGGCTAGATTTTAGAAACTTCTTATTACTTTTCTTTGAAAGGCCAACATATCACCTTTCATATGCGTATGAGTTAATTGAAATCGGTTGAAATGGCGAGGAGTTACGATTTTTCGAAAAAAGTGGTTTTTGCGAAAATCGATGAAAATGGCAATTTTTTAGACCACCTTAACACGGCGTAGGTCACCCTAATGGCCAAACAAAAAAACGGGTCAAATTATTTCGGCCAGGGAACCCCCAGAAAAATTTTGAGCCCGATCCGAGCACTTTTGTTTTTATTTTTAAATAAAAACATCCCATCCATCCATCCATAAACCAAGTGGAAACTTTTTTGAAAATTAGGAGATTTTTTTTTTGTGTCACGTTCAAATCTAGTGAAGATTTTTAGTTTATTAAAGAATAATATATAATAAAGCATAACACGTTATTTTTGTGATTTAAACGCAAGATTTTCAGAGTTATTTTAACATTTTTCACGTTCCGCGAAATTTTCGTGAAATTTGGTATTTTGAAATAGAGGTCGCCGTGAAATTTGCAATTTTCGAGCGTGAAAAATCACTAAGCCTAAATATGATAAATATATCCTAATGTTTACTATTTATCTACTAAAATCTGCTAATGTTGATCCGCAGGCAATCTTTTTTGATATCGTTGCAAATTATCGTTGAAAAAATATCAAGATTTCAGTACCAAATAGAAACTGATAATAAAAAGTATAGAAAATTATAGCATTTTAATTAATTTTTCTAATACTTTCAACATATTATTCAACCAGTAAGAATTTTCGCATACTGTATATCCAACGCCAATATGACGGAACGATCATTCATAACGCTTCGTCCTTTAAAATATATAGAAAATTTGAAAATTTAAACAAATCACATATTCCTAGGTAAAATATTGTCTAGGTCACGGATATTTGAAAAGAACCTCTTAAGCGTGAATTTATATGTTAAATCGATCATTAAGGCTAGGTGTCTTTTAATGATTGATTAAAAAAATAACAATTTAATATTTAAATTTATAAGCTTTGATTAAATTAAATGTAAATTTGAGGTTCAGTAAATAAATCAAAATGTACTTACAAAACTGTTCTTCTTAAAATGCCTTCAAAACTGGAGATAATTTTTGATTACTATTTCAATAACGTATAAAACTTGTAACCAAAAAACTTTATTTCCGTTTTGTGATTCGAACTGATTTTCCTTCAGAAAAATATGACACTTAGAGAGTATTTAAATACCGTCATCTGGGGCAAATCAGGACAAAAAATCAATCAAAATCAAACCATCCACATTAACGACCCCCGGGCTAGGGGTTGGACAGAATTAATGTTTTTATTATTCGTTAATCTATTGACGGGGTTTTGATATTTTTATCAATAGACTGACGAATAGTTGAGCTAGCGTTCCCACCGTGTATTATAAATCTCGGTACATTTTGACAGCTGACAAACAAAAACATGTACTTGCCTTTTCGGAAAGTTAAAAACGGATCTGATCCGGAATCAACGGAATCTGTGTGCCATGCCTGAGCCGTCGGAGGAAGAAATATCTTTAGAAAAGACGTGGACGGGGATATGGTGGTGGCCGCCTGAAAGGGTAGATTTTTTTTTACCAAAAACGAAGACGGGGAGTTCGTGGAAGCATCCGCAACGGTCAACAGTTATGCTTTTTGAGTCGTGCAGTGCCAGAAGAGGTTCATCAGAGCCAAAACCGGCGGCACCTTATGCTCATTCTGCGTGGGCCGTCTGGCAAAGAAAAATCTAGCATTCGGAACGGTCCACCATCATATTTTTTGAGTCCTGTGGAGCCCAAAAACTTTCGCGGCGATGTGCAATGAAGCTCATCAACGAGGCCAAAAACCTTTTTCAGATGGTTTTCTGTTGGAGCCCATCAAGCTGCCCTTGAATCAAAAGCAAAACTTGTATGTTTATTTCGTTCCCCCACAATTCCCCTTCCCCTTTTCCAGCATCCCCGGCTAGACTTTTGCTGTGGCTTCTTAGGAACCGCCTTCAGAATCCCAGGCGCTCAGAACTACAGACCAATCTGAAGAAATTCCTTCAGGAAGAACGCATGAGAACAGGTAGACATGTCCTTAGCACGACTTCCGGTGTAGCTTTGTCCGCTGGCCATGAACCCATCATCGCTAGCGTTCTTGCCAAGGTGTTCAAGGCCCTTGACATGATGCACATGGAAACATGCCCCTCCACACCCTTTTTTTTATTAGCTAATTATCAAAAAGCGAAAACATTACTTTATTTGAATACATTCATAATTTAAAGCTGTTCGAATCTGTGTTTTTTTTTTCAATTTTTCGTTCTGGCTTTTTTCTTTGTCTGCTATTCGACCCCGCGGCCGACCAGCATCAGCGAAGAGGACAACGATGAGATGGTCCGCGGACAGTTTGAGCTCTTCGATCATGCGACGTTCCTCCTCGTCGGTTGGTTCGGTTCCATTATCGTGATGGTCATGTCTTTGATGGTTGGATTGATTAGATTCAGCAAAAGGATGGCCTTCTGGTTGAACATGAGCGGCTCGCACCGGATGAAGCGCGGAGAACTTCGCAATGCGGTACTCGATCGAGCTCGGGTTGTACTCGGACTTGGTCGCGTTGTGGTCGCACTGACGACACCGGAGGGATCGCTTGATCAAGAGAAGATTGTGTGCGGGTAGAACTTTTTACCGTGAACGGTTGCTTAGCCGTTTGAGCCAGAATATGCAGCCGAGTCGTAATGTTCTTCCACTGAATTGGCTTCGTTAGCAAACCATCCGCAAATTCATCAACGGCTTCAATCGCCACGGATCGGTTGATCGGTGACGGCGTCGCCTTAATCTGCTCCTCACTATCGGTCCAACCCATCTGTCGACGGATCATCGACACCGTCACCCCGGTTCGATCCGTCAAGCTCAGAAACTTGCTCGTTTTCGGTGTCTTCCGACGCAACCTGCAGCAGCAGTCCAAACCGAGTCGCATACGCGTACTCCGGCTCCGGCCACTACCCTGTCGCCACTGGTTGCCGGCCGTAGGCGGTTCCTCCTTCTTCCCCTCCTCACCAGCAGTAGCGGCTACGTCAGCACGTCGACCATCCACAGCACACGGTGGTGGGCCAGTTTCCGCCCAGATTGCTTAGCGTGTTGAGCAGTGTCATGTACGTTCCGCCGACAGCCGCTAGTTCGCGTAAAGAACGCCAGCACCGCAACAAACATACTGTAGAGAGCGATCTGATACAGACCGTACTTGGTCAGCAGGATCAGATAGTAGTAGTACGGAACGTGGAGGTCGTAGATCATGGCCGGGGTGAACCAGACGACGGCCGCAGTGCCAAAAAGATCACCGTGCAGGCTGAGAATCAGCATAAACAACTCCATCAGGTACTGCGTCGGGATGAGCAGGGACGCGCCGGCCAAAGCGCGACCAGTACAGCGAGTCGACGATCGGCGCCCACAGCAGCTTCATACTGAACGACTAGTGCGCAAAGCTGAACTCGGCCTGAAATGTTTAACAATTGTTATCGCGACGCGTTATGCCTGCAACTCATCTCAACAACCTCATCGAGATAAGACGCATCACCGGCCCAACATTCAACATGCACCTGTTGTTTGTAGCTGGCGCCGCGATTCTGCAACATCATCAGGAAGGCCGCCACCAGCATCATTAGAATACCCTGCAGCAGGTACAGAAAGAACAGGATGGCAATGTTGCCCCAGTCAACGCGCAGGTCGCTCCATTCGTGTTTGTCCTCATCGTGGCAAAACACCGGCACCGGTTCCAGCAACTGCTCCTTTTCCGTGGGCCGCTTTCGGACACCCATCGCTGGTTCTGTTTCTTACAACCATTCGCGGGTTTGTTGATTCCCGGAATCTTCCGGCCGGGCTGACCGTGGCTAGTAGGATTAAATTTGGTACAAGGACTTATGAATATATATTTTTCCTTGCTGGCACACAAATTTACTCACCATCTCTGCGGAAACATCAAACTCAAACTTATTTTTTTGAAGAAAAACAACACCGAACAATTTTACACTTCTTTACCGCCCGAGCACAACAACAACAATGGAATATGGCGTCCCACACGCATTCATTTTTTCGCACACGCTCAAAGAATTAGGATGGGAAACCAAGATTTGTCAAAACGGTGAAAATGAAAAGGTGGGTTTGCGTCAATAAATTAACGAAATATCAATACTTTAACCATCTATTTTAATATGTTAATGGTCTATTAACCTATATGTCCACCCCCTAGCCCCCGGGTCTTTTGTGGTCTCTATTGCAAGTTTCTGCTCGAACCTAGGAGTCCGAAGGCTTGAATGGGGAGAGCACCCAAACCTCTTTCTACTCCAAGGAACCTTCCACCCCAGTGTTTGAACTGACGACCTTTGGATTGCGAGTCCAACCACCGCCAGCGATTCCACCGGAGTGGGCTTAGTTTGGTGTGTTGTTTGTACTTATGGCATGGAGACGACTCCTACACCTGGAATGACTTAACGGCCTAACAACCAAGGCCGGGACCGACATTTTACTTCCTCATCCGATGGAAGGACACATGGGTCGAATTGGGACAGCAGTTGAAGCAATATTCAGAGTAACAAAATGTGTTCATTCATTCCCAAATTTTAAACTTTTAAGTGTTCTAAAACATACTGTCCCTATTCAGACTGTAGTCCCGATTCGCCCCAGGTGACGGTTATACTATTTATCCATGTTTTAAAAAAAATTGTCTAGTATTTAAAAATGTGTGGAGTCGGAGTCGGAGCCAACCATTTGTTTAAAGCTGGAGTCGGAGTCGGAGTTGGTTGGAGCTGAAAGCCGGAGTCAGTAAAGTAAAGTCGGAGTCGGAGTCAGTAAATCTCAGAAAGCCGGAGTCGGAGTCGTTTGAAATATGACCCGACTCCGCAGCCCTGTTTTTATTGAAGAAAACTAGTTCATCAAGTTTTTTTTAGAGAGCTTGGCATGATGATTTTTAAGTGGCCCGGATCACATAGCAATTTAAAACCATCCCGCGGGCCGCAGTTTGGTGACCACTGGCCTAGAGAATCAAACCAGGGGGTACCACTTGAGATAAAAAAAAAAACAATTTTTCTGGTCAGGGTAATGGGCAATCGGCTCCGGAATAACAAAATGAGTTGCCAAATGAATTGATTTGTTTTGATTCCATACGAGACAATATTGCATATTGTTAAACTAAATTGCATTAAAACTAAACAAAATGCCCAAAACAACAAAAAATATACAACAAATTCCATTCAAATTCTTTCAATAAAGTAGCCTCGTTCCCCGCCCGACCGCTGCAAAACCAGCGGAAGTGGTTCCATCCCGAAGTTGAGATACATGATTTATGCATTTCCTGTCTATCGGCACATATCGCATCCTCTCTCAATCGTGTGCAGCACATGTGAATGGTTGGCAATTTCCCTTGTACTTTATCGGGGAAAATTTCCTCTTCGAGTTTTCCGCACTAGACAAAAGGCGCCTGAATCGATTCTAGCAACTACTGGTTATGGGGGAACATTTTATTGATAACATTTGTATTTTTATTCGATTTTAATGGCAATTGAGCTTAACACATCGTACGGATCTGAGAATAGAAGATTTATGAAGCGAACGATGATGACTCGTGTAAACTTCTTCTTTTTTTTTCTCCTGCCACCAAGAGGGTAGTTTCAGAGCTGTCAACCCCTTGCAGTGCAATCAAACTTTACGAAACGATTTAATCGAAAGGGGAAATCGAGTGTTGTTTCCTCAAAGTTTCCGCTTTGGTAGCAGACATTTCTTAAAGGTGTCTCAACTCTACTTTAATTTCTTTCCAGGTTAAAACTGCCGTTATTAGGGCTAAAAATAAACTTTAGTCTCATTTTCACCCCCCTGTCGCAAACACCAACTCACCAAAGGGGGTGGCAAAAACAAGGGTTTCTAACCCACTTTTTCAAGTACACATCGCAGCCACGTGGCGACCTTGAAAAGTGTGCCGAAGTCATCGGAAATAATATGATTACTTTCCCTAAACTTTGTTTCCTCCTCCAGAGAGAATGAGAGAGCGATGGGCTTCGCGCCAAAGTTGAGCGAGTTGTCTAGCAAGTTTCTATTATTATTACTAACTTTCACCCAAACCGGCCAAGCCCCCCCCTCCCTTTTCCAGTAGCGTCTGATCCAAAGTTTTACGGGTTTAATAAAGCCGGCCCCCGAAAAAGTTTCAATTTTAAATTTAACACAAAAACTTTCAACGTTTGGGCAAATATATCAAAACTTTTGAAAGTCACCGCCGCCGCCGACAGTCTCACCAGAGTGAGAGTGAGTGAGTGAGACCGACTCCGCCGCCGGAAAGTCCTCGCCTCTCTCACTTGCTCACTAATACAGCGCCGCCATTCAGCGAAAATCCGGTGGCAGTTGTTAAAATTTATGCGAAAACTTAAATTGTTTTCAAACAAAATTTTAAGAGAGTCGCCGAGATGAGCCGGTTTGGTAGAAATCAGCTGATTTCTTGCACAGAAGGAGCGTCTTTAGTAGGGAATCGATTTTTGTTCACACTTTTTTGGCACTTGTCACTCTTGATGGCAGTTTTTGGGGGTGGTAAGAGGGGAAGGGATGCAAAAGTTTGTTCAACCGCCATCGTGATATGGACTAATTAAAGAGGGATGAAGCCGGATGGGTTCCGAGAATGGCTGAATTCTTTGAAATTTCTGGTTATTTTCATACGAAATAATGAACCTCGAAAAACCAAATGTATATATTTTTGAAATAATTATTTAAGAGGCAGTATTTGTAAATATTGCTCGGTTTGTTCTAGAGGTCGTATCGAGGTGCTCCGATTTGGATGAAACTTTCAGCATTTGTTTGTCTATACATGAGATGAACTCATGCCAAATATGAGCCCTCTACGACAAAGGGAAGTGGGGTAAAACGGACATTGAAATTTGAGGTCCAAAAAACATAAAAAATCTTAAAATTGCTCGCATTTCAGTAAAACTCCATCATTTCCAACTATCTTAGATGCATTCGAAAGGTCTTTTGAAGCACTTCAAAATGAGCCATAGACATCCAGGATTGGCTTAACTTTTTCTCATAGCTTTTGCAAATTACTGTTAAAAATGGATTTTTTTAAAACCTTCATATCTTTTTGCAACAGCCTCCAACACCTATACTCCCATAGGTCAAAAGTTAGGGAATTTCATGGACTATAAGCCTACGGTAATAACGTTTTGGCCAATCGCAGTTTTTCTCATAGTTTTTCGATTTTTCTATAACAAACTTTTCACAACGTTAGTTTTTGCCCTGTAGGCTTCTATAGCGGCACCTTTTGGTCTCATTTTTTTCATATTCGGAATCCTCGGAAAATTTCACGTTAGTTAGAAGTACTGGAGTTGTCTTTTGCCGTTAGTTTCCACCTATCAAAAGTATAACTTTTAATGTATTTTTTTAGGAATCGATTGGTGGTACTCTTGTTAGCGGCAAATGACGGGAATATCGCAGATAGAGCTGCGGCGCTCTAAATCTACGACAGGGAAGTGATCAATTTTAACCCATTTAGCCTTTTTTAGGGTTTTTTTTCTTGAATATCTTCAGCTGCCGTAGTCTGCCGCAAAAAAAAATCACGACAAATTGATTGGTGACATTTTCATGGCGACAAATGACGGCAAAGGTCCATTTTGTCCCAGTTACCATTTTCAATTGTTTTTCTTTAAAATCTTAAATTGCTGTTATTTCCTACAGATTTCAAGTATGTTATTTTATGTAAAAAGTCATAAGAAATCGATTGGTGGCATCTTTATTGGCAGCAAATGACGGCAAGGGCCCATTTTGCTACAATTACCTCTTTTATATTTGATTTTCTTTTACATCTTGAATTGATGTAGTTTCCTACAGTTTTAAAGTATGTTGTTTAATATGAAAAATCACGCAAAATCGATTGGTGACATCTTTATTGATCGCATTTTGTCCCATTTACCCCTAATTTAATTTTATGTGGGTCTCGTGGCGCAGGGGTAGCGGCTTCGGCTGCCGATCCCGATGATGCTATGAGACGCGGGTTCGATTCCCGCCTTATCCACTGAGCTTCTATCGGATGGTGAAGTAAAACGTCGGTCCCGGTTTCTCCTGTCTCGTCAGAGGCGCTGGAGCAGAAATCCCACGTTAGAGGAAGGCCATGCCCCGGGGGGCGTAGTGCCAATAGTTTCGTTTACCCCTAATTTGGTGTTTTTCGTCAATATCTTAAAATGCCATAATTTCCTACGGGTTATTTTTATATGAGCATGAGCATGATCTAATGGTGTTTCACTTATCAACAGCATGTATAAATGCGCTGAAAAGATAAAACATCAATATCAGCAAAACCAGAACTGGAGCAAATATGTAACAGTCTTTGGTCATCAACGGCACCCGCCATGTCAGTTTGTAGATCTCGGGGGATTGGGACGGGAATGTTAGTTAGCACAGGTTGCTACCAAGGGTGGGTTCTATACGAAGTGCACACCTCCACGTGTGCAGGAAAAACTACTTATACTTGGGATTTTGTTAGTGGGTATGGGTAATGGCCAGGATTCATCATAGAGGATGATGATGCGACCCAATAATCAATAAATTTTGTTTAATAGTGTCATGGATTATGAATTCTCAAGGCAAACAGTCGGATGATGCGGATGAGACTATTCCCGGTTATTTGGTGTTGATTAAGAACAAATGATTAAATCTTAGACAGCAGATATGTCAATCTACAGTCATGCCAATGTTCGTTGACCCATCCTGGCCAATCTGTAACCGGTTACCGGTGGCCCCTTGGGGACACTTCCGGATTATGAGAGAACCCCTTCTTCCGACTTATCAAGCTTCATGAAATTGAAATATATGTCAATCTACGATCATGCCATTATTTGCTGAGCCATCCTGGCCAATCTGGAACCGGTTACCGGTGGCCCCTTGGGGACATTTCCGGAATATGAGAAAACCCCTTCTTCCGACATATCAAACTTCATGAAATTGAAATTTATGTCAATCTACGGTCATGCCGTTGTTTGCTGAACTTTTCTGGCAAGTCTGAAACTGGTTCCCGGTGGCCCCTTGGGGACATTCCAGGAATATGAGAGAAACCCTATCATCCGACGCATCAAACTTCATGAAATTGAAAGATATGTCAACCAACGGTCAGCGAACAACGGAATGACCGTAGATTGACATAAATTTCAATTTCATGAAGTTTGATATGTCGGATGATAGGAATTCTCTTATATTCCGGAAGTGTCCCCAAGGGGCCACCGGTAACTGGTTCCAGATTAGCCAGGATGGCTCAGCGAATAACGGCATTATCAAAGATGGACATATCTTTCAATTTCATGAAGTTTGATATGCAACATGATGGGTTTTCAACAAAAAAAATCAAATTGGCCGTTCATCGGGTACCCGGGAACCGGTTCCAGGTTACCCGGAAGTGGCCACTAACACTCCAGAGTGGTTCTGGCAATCGTGTATTGTGTTTTTAGTGAGTTTTATGTATCAATTTAAACTATCATGAGAGTATTGGTATCACATATTCGTGAAAAACAGCAAAATATGAACTTTTCGGATATTCCGGATTTTCGGAACCGGTAGGCCACCTGGCCCTGATATTAATATTTGTGGTCAAAGTACAGGTAAATACCTGTCGAATGCAACCTAGAGCATCCTGATTGGTTAGAATTTGCCAGAGATAGAGGTCGTCAAAGATGGGGTCTCAAAAAGGCCTTTTTTCTGTTGTAGCCGATTCCCGGTGGCCACAGTGACCAAATCCGGTTTTCCAGGTTGGTTTCGGAAAGGGGACGTTCTAAGCTTTCATTTGTGACCAAAAGAACAGGAATCGGTCAAAATTTGATTTTTGACGATTTTTTAAAGTTTGGGGTCGAAAAGGACCCCAATACCTTTAAAGTAACTTTTGTTATGGACGCTCCCCTAGGGGTCGTCCAAGGTTTATTTGTTTTATGAAATGTGTATTTATACTATAAATTTAATGTCAGAAAATTTCAAGGCTCTAGCATGTGTATAGAGCAATTCCAGCTCAAATCAGGATTTTTTCTGTGACTTTTGTACCCGACCCTCTCCGATTTCAATGAAACTTTGTAGACATGTTATCCTAGGCCTATATAAGTCATTTTTGTGCAGATGGAGCAAATAGTACTCGAGAATAACATTTGAGAAGGGCGTAAGTTATTTAAATATTTTTTGTATTCTGTAATTTAAAAATTACTGTATCTCGAAGCCGTTGCGTCCTATCAAAAAGTGGTCCAAGACAATCTTGTAGGAAATTAGCCCGTCCAATTTTTTGAATTTCTGAAAAAAATACACTGAAACAAAAATACACGCCACTTTTATGTCATTTTTCAATTTTTAAGTTTAAAAGATAAATTTGAAGGTGATGTCACGATTTTTTTTCGCTCAAAATTTTTGAGGAAATACCCTAAGATGTTACCAAAAGGCTAACGAAAAATGCAGAATGGTATGTCTCTCCTGAAAAAAATACAAAAATCATTTACTAAAACTGTTTTTTTAAAAAGTGGTCTAAACGTCAAAATTTAAAAAAAAAACCGGTAGTGAAAATCGATTCCCCAGATAATTTTACATAAAAGTCTCCATATTGACCATTGTCCTATGTCCAATCCTTGGAAAGATACAGCGGTTTTAAAAATAAAAATGTTGAAAAAACTGGATTTTTGGTGGTTTTTGGCATTTTCTATATGACAGACTTGGTTTTTTAGTCTCGTAAATATTTTTACCGGAAAGCTCGTCCAATTTCCCATAAGTTTGCCTTTGACAGCTTTTTGATTTATATCGTTTTTATATTTACGTAATCAAATTTACTATCCTGGTTTCTACCACACTGAAAAAAATATTCTCCAATTTCCTACAAGTTTGTCTTTGACCACTTTTTGATACGACGCAACGGCTTCGAGATACAGTAATTTTTAAATTACAGAATACAAAAATATTTAAATACCTTACGCCCTTCTCAAATGTTATTCTCGAGTACTATTTGCTCCATATGCACAAAAATGGCTTATATAGGCCTAGGATAACATGTCTACAAAGTTTCATTGAAATCGGAGAGGGTCGGGTACAAAAGTATCAGAAAAATTCCTGATTTGAGCTGGAATTGCTCTATAGTAAATGTTAGTTCAACACAAGCAAACAAATCTACCGTTTGTTGATTAGTAAGCAAAATATTAAAATCAAAATCGCAACCAAATTCCCTGAATTTCCGTGGCATAATCATTGGCAGAATATACAATCGAATTTCATTTCCTCTGAAGAAATACATTCGCTATTCATCATGCAACAAAAGCAAAACTTATTCGCCATAAGGTTAGGGATACTAAAACAAATTTGTGTGAATATTGTAATAAGTTAGATACATCAAAGCATCGGATAAAGTTATGTAGCAGTAGTAGATTAGTTTGGAATAGCGTAATTAGAAAACTAGGCTTAGACATTGTAGACCCTGAGGAGTTGCTAGGAAAAACATTTAAAAATGAAAAAGAAAAATTAGGTTTGTGGTTAGTAGTTGAAGCAATTGCCCCCCCTTTCAAAATTGGTCTAAAAAATAAGGGGGCAAAAAAAAATTCAAAAAAAATTCAAAAAAAAATCAAAATTTCCATGAAAATAGAAGTCTAATCAAGAATGCATTTTTCTGCATTGAATGTCATATTAAGCATGTTTGGGCTTGTTTAAAAATGTTTTGAATTTTTATGAAACTCCAATGTACAGCACCGCAAAAAAATATTTTTCGTAAAAAATCTAATTTTCGTCAATACTTAGATATTTTGGAAACTAATGATGGCAAAACAACTGGACAGGTGTATAATGCATTTTAAAACACTTTTTTCATGAAAGTGTTGAAACCAGGGCTCGTTATTTAAATTTTTATACTTTTCTAATTTTTTTGCCCTTCCCCCCCCCCCTCGACTTTGGTCAGAGTCGAGGGACATAAACTTTTAAAAATATTTGCAACGGCCTCATTATTTTGCAAGAATATATACTCCTGGAGAGAACCAAAGTTTGTTCACATAAAAAAATGATCCAAATTTGTGGATTTCAAGAGTCAATGATTTTCTTTAAATACTCGATATAAACGTTAAAAAAATTCAGTTAGTCGATTCATCAATCGGAAAAAAATACTAGGAATGCTTTCACATGAAGGTTAAAGCAAATCATTATGTTGAATCATCAATTTTCAATGATTTTTTGACATTGGCTGATCTGTAAACTGTTTCGAATATGTGGGATGACTGTACAAAAGAGCACAGATGCATCGAAATGTAGAGTAATTTAGAATTACAAATTAATTTCCACACGGAAATATTTTAATGAAAAAAATTATTATATTTTTTGAATTGGATTTCTAATGATCACAACGCCATACATATTAGAGCCGAAGAAATAGAAATTAACCGTTTTGATTTAACTGATTCCAGTCTGCCGATTAATTGTGGCAAAGTTATACCAAGAAATGATAGTTTACAAAAAATACATAAAGTTTTATATATTTATGAGCGTTACATTAACCGAAAAAAATGGAACTATATGATTATTTTTCCAGATTCTGTCCTATAAAAAAAAAGATCTACACAGAAAATTTACATCTCAATATTAAATCATGAAAAATTCCAACACATGCTCCCAAATCCTATCTAAAACTCCCAATTAATCCTGTTTTCGTTACCCTTCCTCCCTTAACGAGATAATATGCAAATTACCAGACAAACACCTTAACCTGACACCCACCGTACGATGAGTGCCAAATTCAATTTTTCATCGCTCCCCAGAAGCAGATTTCGCTTCCGCGTGATTCATCTCAATTTGGCGCCACCTCACCGGGTTCAGAGAGGAAAAATAAAGCAAGATTAGAATTTGTTTTGATAGGATTATAAACGCGAAAAAAAAACATGCGCGTGCAAACAAAATCGCACTTAAAGTGATACCGATCTACAAATTTTAGGTTGTGAAAATGGAAATGTAAGGATGAAGGGTTGTCATTTCTGCATTTTTTTTAAATATATTTTGTTATACAAAAAAAAGTTTAATAAAATAAGGATTGTTAGCTTATTCCAAAATCACAACCCACCACCCTACCGGAAAAATAAATACTTGAAGGGAATCGCGATTTTGGCAACCGCCGCGAGGGAAGTGCTCGCGATTGATGAAAAATTGATTGTAATCAATCAGCGACGGGAGAGAGAGATTCGCGTTTCCACGTGCCGCGGTGTGTGCTGGGGGAAATCGCGGCAAGATTGATATTTTATGGCTGCGCTCTCTTGGGGTGACGACACCGCGCCGGTGTTTGGGTTTTGGGTTAACAGGAAAACAAAGCCAAATTTGAATTGATTCAATCAATTTGAGAGGTTTAGGGCGAATGCGATTTGTGGCGGAAAGAGTGGGAATTATTGAATTATATTTGTATTTTTTTTTTTCGTTCCTTTGAACAATAATCAATTATCAGGAAATCTGAAAGTTTTCCCTGGAGGTACGATCTGAGTGTATACCAAGAAATTGGTTGGCGGATTCTTGGAAGTTCTTGGATGACCTAGAGCATCCCAGAATGTTTTTATCGCTATGAACAGTAGCCTGTCAAACTCACTGGCCGCCTGAGTACAATGACCTGGAGTACTTGGGATGGCCAAAATTCATGCTCACTAGTTAATGTAATCAATTATTTCAATACAACGCGTATACATTAGCCTGTCCCATTTTGAGGTCATGTAGAGGAATTTAAGGTGCTCACTACTTAAAGGACAGATTATGTTGTTAGGAACAATGTTTTCATAGACAAGAAAAAATAATAAAATACTTTCTCGCACCCTTTCTTCTATTTACTAAAAAATGTCACTTTCTTTAGCAAATTTTCTAAAATTGTTTGAAATCAATTCAAAAACTTTTTCAATCAGGTGTGTATTATCTTCAAACGATAGGGTTTTGTCCATAGATTAAGATGAACTATCAATATTGGACCAACACTTCAGTTTTTGGACTCTCCGAGTAGGGTGTAATATCAAAATCGATTTTCCAGCACAGCACTTTTTCAGTTCGTTTTGGGTTCCTAAACAACTCCCCAAGGTTTTGGAATATTGTTTAATCCTCACTTTGCGCAAAGCGATTCAATTTTCTATGGAAATTTGAATGGGAAAAACATTTTTTTTTTGGATTTTGATATTTATAAAATCCACGTTTCATGCTGTACTAAAGCCGGACTCATATTCGAATGTTCTGGAAAGTGCTCTACAACTTTCTCCAAGAGAGTATGGTGCTGGCTTGCCCCTGAAAGAAGATACAGCGTCCTTAAAACTCGTCAAACGTTGTTTTTAGCACCATACTCTCTTCGGGAAAGTTGTAGAGCACCTTCCAGAATATCCGAATATGAAACCGGTTTTAGTACAGCATGAAACGTGGATTTTATAAATATCAAAATTCAAAAACACAACTTTTTTTTCCATACAACCATATTACACCCACTCTCCCAGGCAGATTTATGCTGAAAAAATCGCATTTTTTTAAAACATTTTTCAGAAATGCTCATTTAATTTAGGGTAGCCTATTTTTCCCAGTAAAACCAATACATGTAGTTTGTAGAAAATTTCACGGCAAACATTTTTCTCTCTGAGAAAATGCATTTTCGACCCTCCAGTGCCGGGATATTTCAGTTTTAGTGAATGAAAAAATGCCAATTTACAACATTTCTCAGAATTCAGAAGCATGGCCTACTCATTACACGAAGTTGCAAACATATATCTTAAAGGTTTAAATCGCTTGCAAGTTCGGTCTTATTTTTATCGTTTTCGTTCCACTTTGATTGATATTTGACTCAAAGAACTCTTTATGTTCTATGTTTTTTAAAATAATTTGGAATTCGCATATTTTTGTTTGGCGGGGGCTTAAGCTAATATGGATTTATAAAAAAAAGAATACGAGAGACAACTTTAGGAAAAGTGGCTGCATTCGGATTTATTTGTTTGGAAAATTGCATTGAAATAAGTTGTAGAAGACATTTCCGAACATTTTTCATAAAAAATATATGTAACAACCATCAAAAAATGCTTCAGATTTTTAAGCGAGAAAGTATTTTATTATTTTTTTATTGACTGAGAAAACATTGTTCCTAACATCATAATCTATCATTAAAGAAGTGAGCACCTAAAATTCCTCGACATGACCTCAAAATGGGACAGGCTAGTATACATAAAAAGGACTTAAGAGTATGCTTTGATTACACATTACACGAATGCCAAAATGAAGGATTAAAATATTATTGTTTAATCTCAAAATTAAGGGTTCAAGTATATTCAAAGCGGACGTATCTAAGTGATAACAGTTCAATTGTTAACAAATTGCCTCAACGAATTGTTTGTCTTGCCCAACTAGTTGACTAAAACGTACTGGATATCAATCATTTTAAAATATTTTTTTATGATAAAACATTTTTTTAAAGAAAATTGTTCTATCAAAGTCTTTGTCAAAACCTAGAATAAGATGAT
This sequence comes from Culex pipiens pallens, assembly GCF_016801865.2. Lineage (NCBI taxonomy): Eukaryota > Metazoa > Arthropoda > Insecta > Diptera > Culicidae > Culex > Culex pipiens. The sequence continues at coordinate 55,775,398 of NC_068937.1, read as the reverse complement.
TATCAAAATCTCATTTTTACGGTTTTAAAATGTTTTAACGAGCGTTTCCTTAGCTTGTCGAACTTGCCCCTTCCTTCCCCGCAATTTGTTTTTTTTTTTTCACAATTATGCTAAAGATCTTCTAATTGTTTTCAACATTGTATAAACGATGTAAATTAAATGTGAAATCGATTATATCTCTACAACTGCTTAAGCTGTTTTATATGTACACCTGAAAATGATTCAGCTCTTGTTTCCTTTCCCTGCCACTCTTTAAGACAGCTTTATTGCCTAAATCTTCTGTAACTTCTGCCCCAGATCGATATCAGCGCGTTCTGGTTCATTTAAATTTAAGACAACCTCATTTTATCACAAAACAGAAAACCTTTTTCCCTCTAAAGCAAAAAAAAAAAAATCCCGCATCTTGATAGCACACGGTAAAGTACTTAAATTACATTTAAATATGGGAAGCTGGTTCACCATTTTTTCCTGTTTCCCAAAGTCCTCTAGACTCACAGCTACAGAGAAAAAAAAAATCAACAAAACAAAGCACCTAATCAGATTAACTGCCGTTATTAAAAACGCCTTCCCGCTGTGCTGCGCCCGGAACGCCATCGCCGTATCGCGATGAATTGGCCGGAACGAGGACTTTGGACGACCCGGGGTCCTCCCTCCTGGGCGGACCTGCGGACCATCGTTAACGGTTATTTACGCACTTGCGAGCAGCGTCTCCAGTGGGAATCCGCGGAAGGACATCTCGATTTCGAGGATCTTTTGGGAATTGCAGCGGTATTTTTGCTTTAATTTATATTTGCTTTTTTGAACTGGATGGTGGAAATGAGACGTTTTTGAAATTTTCAAACTCTCAAAATACAAACAAAATTCTTAAAGATATATTTTTGATATATTTTGGTTTGTGTTAAATTATGTGTTTGAATTACTTTTTTCAACGTCTTTCAAATTTCCAATCATTTTTTTAAATTAAGAGTTGGGATATTTTTGAATATTTTTCAGTTCATCTGAGACACCTAACAGTTCAATCTACTCGAGCTAAAATTCATGACAGAAAATGCTCACCAAGACTCTACTGCATCTTACTGAAAATCCAAATAAAAGAAATTTTCAACCAAAACCGCGTGAAAAACCAACTCAAAACCACCCGGTAGATATGCAAATAAGGTTCCCTTCATTAAAGCGCGTAGAAAATAAGAATTATGGAGAACACGTAGATTACCGGGACTTATACCCGGCCAGCCGCGTGCAGCCCTGAAGCAGACAGCGGCCAGAAGGCTGTCTTCTTTTTGTGTGCCACCCCGAGAGTAGGGATAAATCCACGTGGGGTTGCCTTCTTTTCCATGAAGTAAAAGAGCGCGTGAGATATTAATGCATTTCAAATTCAGATGGCCGTGCATAAATCAAATTTGTGGGATTTTTACTTGCGATTTGGAAGGTATGAAAAAAATGTTGGATTTTAAAAGAAAGAAAAATATTTACAGAAAAATCACGGTATAACATGGATGGGGACAATCCATGAATTACGGGATAATACCCTTGGGGGTATCTATGAAATCTGACCTAACTTTTGAAATGTCCAAAAATGCGTTTACAGGGCAATTCCGTGTCAAATAGGGGATCGGTTGTACCCGACCCTTTCCGATTTCAGTAAAACTTTGTAGACATGTTGTCCTACGCTTATATAAGCTATTTTTGTGTATATGAAGTCAGTTTCACTCGATAATGCCATTTGGGAAGGGCGTAAGTGTTTTCAATGTTTTTGTAATTCGTACTATAAATATTGCTGCATCTCGGAGCCGTTGCTTCGTATTAAAAAGTGGTCAAAGACAAACTGAGCAATTCTCTGAGATTTCGGTCATTCGATTTTTTTGTATTTTTTTATCCGGCTGAAACTTTTTTGGTGCCTTTGGTATGCCAAAAAAAGCTATTTTGCATCATTAGTTTGTCCATATAATTTTCCATACAAATTTGGCAGCTGTCCATACAAAAATGATATGTGAAAATTCAAAAATCTGTATCTTTTGAAGGAATTTTTTGATCGGTTTGGTGTCTTCGTCAAAGTTGTAGGTATGGATATGGACTACACTGAAAAAAATGATACACGGTAAAATTTTTTTTGGTGATTTTTAATTTAACTTTATGTCACTAAAATTTGATTTGCAAAAAAAAAACATTTTTTTTTATATGTTTTAGAGGACATAAAATGCCAACTTTTCAGAAATTTCCAGAATGGGCAAAAAATCTTTGACCGAGTTATGATTTTTTGAATCAATACAGATTTTATCAAAAAATCAAAATATCGGTCGCAAAAATTTTTCAACTTCATTTTTCGATGTAAAATCGAATTTGCAATCAAAAAGTACTGTAGTGAATTTTGGATAAAGTGCACCGTTTTCAAGTTATAACCATTTTAACTGAACTGTTTTGAAAATAGTCTCAGTTTTTCATTTTTGACAAAGAACTTTGTCCTAAGGGCTCTATTCTGGTGAGGTGTCAATCCAGAAAACGAAAAATGTCGCGCGTTACGAAAATGTTGCATGCTTGGTACTGCGGAAGGGGTCAGCAACGAATGAAGTGTGGCAACAATGGTGCAACATTCTCGCGTGACAGTTCCAAGAAAGCAGGAGATGAGGCAAAATTTGCACCATGTTGCCACATTTCATGCGGACTATATAAGCTAACAGATAGCCTCTGAACAGTTAGTTTTGACCGAAAATCCGTCAGAGACGGATCGACGGTGGTAATTTTATTGCTCACACACACATACACACATTGAAAGACACAGGTTGTGCACCAACTAGGGAGGAATTCTGTTCTAAAGAACATTGTTAGAACGGTCACTCGGAAACCAGAATGATTCAAGGCAATGGGGTTGGGACCAAACTGGTAGGATATTGGCCACACCCGGAGTGGCCATGGCCCTGAGGGAAGGTTCTACCGGGGAGACATTTATCGAACCATACGACTTGGGGCAATATGGGTATCAAAATTCATGGTTTTTGATACTGGTGATGAAAATGGCCATTTTGACAGGATTGGCCACACCCGGAGTGGCCATGGCCCTGATGGAAGGTTCTACCGGGGGGACATTTATCGAACCATACGACTTGGGGCAATATGGGTATCAAAATTCATGGTTTTTGATACTGGTGATGAAAATGGCCGTTTTGACAGGATTGGCCACACCCGGAGTGGCCATGGCCCTGAGGGAAGGTTCTACCGGGGGGACATTTATCGAACCATACGACTTGGGGCAATATGGGTATCAAAATTCATGGTTTTTGATACTGGTGATGAAAATGGCCGTTTTGACAGGATTGGCCACACCCGGAGTGGCCATGGCCCTGAGGGAAGGTTCTACCGGGGGACATTTATCGAACCATACGACTTGGGGCAATATGGGTATCAAAATTCATGGTTTTTGATACTGGTGATGAAAATGGCCATTTTGATAGGATTAGCCACACCCGGAGTGGCCATGGCCCTGAGGGAAGGTTCTACCGGGGGGACATTTATCGAACCATACGACTTGGGGCAATATGGGTATCAAAATTCATGGTTTTTGATACTGGTGATGAAAATGGCCGTTTTGACAGGATTGGCCACACCCGGAGTGGCCATGGCCCTGAGGGAAGGTTCTACCGGGGGGACATTTATCGAACCATACGACTTGGGGCAATATGGGTATCAAAATTCATGGTTTTTGATACTGGTAATGAAAATGGCCATTTTGACAGGATTGGCCACACCCGGAGTGGGCAGTGCCTTGGGGATGGTTCTACCGGGGACACATTTATCGAACCATACGACTTGGGACAATATGGGTATCAAAATTCATGGTTTTTGATACTGGCCATGGCCCTGAGGGAAGGTTCTACCGGGGGGACATTTATCGAACCATACGACTTGGGGCAATATGGGTATCAAAATTGGTACCGTCCCAAGTCGTATGGTTCGATAAATGTCCCCTGTAGAACCTTCCCCAGGGCCATGGGCACTTCGGTTGAGGCCAATCCTGCCAAAATGTCCATTTTCATTACCAGTATCACAAACCATGAATTTTGATACCCATATTGCCCCAATTTATATGGTTCGATAAATATCCCCCCGGTAAAACCTTCCCTCAGGGCAATTGAATAAATTGATTACTCCTTTATTTGACCTCCTAGCCAAATGGTGTCTTCGGAAGAGTTGTTGTACTTGATAAGGGCTATCTTTTAAAGTTATTGACATACAGGGTGACGACCTTCCAGGGTGTCAACCAAAAACTAACTCTGTTGGATGACGTTGTAGGGCTTTGGTGTATTGCGCAAAGTTGTAGAGGAGAAAAATTCATGAAAGTTTGTCAAAGGCGCCAAATTTGTAGCTCTTAATCTACTACTTCATTTTTGCAAAAATGGTAAAAAAGCACTTTTTTTGTGATAACTTAAAATGTTAGCATTTTAGCGGCCTACTATGTTCTGAAGAGTTGTTTATGACATAAAATTAAACATCTTTGCCCAAGACAGCAAAATGTTGTGAGCCTTTATTGAGGAGTTATAACCATTTGTAAGTGATTTTGAGCATATTTTTAAGTTGCAATGTTTTCGAAATGGCGAATTTTGTCGCAAAACCGAACAATGCACATGAAAGTACACACTTTCAACTACATTTTCTGAAAATATCTCCGTGTCTATCGGTGTCGATTTAGAGATACAGTGGACTCTCTCGTTGTCGATCTTCTCGATATCAATATTACTCCAGCTGTCAATAAATTTTTCAGTCCCTTCAAATAGATTGCTTTGATTTTTTGTTCTATAATTTCATAACTCCTGCTCTCGACGGTCCCTTCAATATCGAAAAGAGTTCACTGTATCTGAATTTGAATTTGACGGTTTTTAATCAATTTATTTATAATTTTTAAGCGGAATCTTATTGAAACGTGGTAATAATCGGTAAATTGAAAGGGTAAATTGATCGATTTTAATATTGCTTATTGCGAGATAAAATCACGTTTCTCCTTCGCTGTGAGTGACAGGAGATTATTGCCGCCTTATTACCGCAGTGTAAAAATCAGCAAGTTGAACTGAAATTCTGGTTGATTTGGCTGTCAACTTGGTTTGTTTTGAATATTTTTCAAAAAGTCAGCTCAAAACTCAAGGCAACCTTTGACAACAGCCAAAAATGTGTTCTGCGGTTGTCTTGCGGCTGTCATGCGACCATTATCTTGCGGTCGTATCACCGCACGTGAACTCTAATTATTGACGCCCGCAGTAAAACATTGTTCATGCTTAAAATTATGATACACATTTTAAAATTTTGAATAAATACATGTTTTTCCCAAAAATAATGTAAGTGAAAATTTTAAATAATTGTTCGTATTTAAAATTAAGTATTTCCTTTTATATGTGGTCACTCTGGAAAGGTTGTCGTTTTTCATAGACAATGTAATTTCCATAAAAATCGATCAATTAACCCTTCAATTTGCCGATTTTCACCTTGTATTCATTATGATTTCGAATAACATTTATAAATGAATTGATTAAAAATCGGCAAATTCAAATTGAGATATCTAAAAATATATACACGGAGATATTTTCAGGAAATGTAGTTGAAAGTGTGTACTTTCAGGTGCATTGTTCGGTTTTACGTCAAAATGCGCCATTTTGAAAACATTGCAACTTGAAAATAGGCTCAAAATCACTTAAAAATGGTTATAACTCCTAAATAAAGGCTCCAAACATTTTGCTGTTTTCGGCAAAGATATGTAATTTTATGTCATAAACAACTCATGTCATAAGAACATAGTAGGCCGCTAAAACGCTAACATTTTAAGTTATCACAAAAAAGTGCTTTTTGGACCATTTTTGCAAAACTGGCGTATATCTCGAGTAGATTAAGAACTACAAATTTGGCGCCTTGGGCCAACCTTCATGATTTTTTCTCCTCTACAACTTTGCCCAAGACACCAAAGCCCTACAACGTCATCCAACAAAGTTAATTATGGTTGACACCCTGGAAGGTCGTCACCCTGTATGTCAATAACTTCAAAAGATAGCACTTATCAAGTTCAACAACTCTTCCGAAGACACCATTTGGCTAGGACGTCAAATAAAAGAGTTATCAATTTATTCCACTTAATTTTGCCATTCCAAACACTGTGCAATGGCCACTCCGGGTGTGGCCAATCCTGTCAAAATGGCCATTTTCATCACCAGTATCAAAAACAATGAATTTTGATACCCATATTGCCCCAAGTCGTATGGTTCGATAAACGTCCCCCCGGTGGAACCTTCCCTCAGGGCCATGGCCACTCCGGGTGTGGCCAATCCTGTCAAAATGGCCATTTTCATCACCAGTATAAAAAACCATGAATTTTGACACTCATATTGCCCCAAGTCGTATGGTTCGATAAATGTCCCCCCGGTAGAACCTTCCCTCAGGGCCATGGCCACTCCGGGTGTGGCCAATATCCTACCAGTTTGGTCCCAACCCCATTGCCTTGAATCATTCTGGTTTCCGAGTGACCGTTCTAACAATGTTCTTTAGAACAGAATTCCTCCCAAGGTGGTGAACAACCTGTGTCTTTCAATGTGTGTATGTGTGTGTGAGCAATAAAATTACCACCGTCGATCCGTCTCTGACGGATTTTCGGTCAAAACTAACTGTTCAGAGGCTATCTGTTAGCTTATATAGCTCGCATGAAATGTGGCAATAATGGTGCAACATTCTCGCATTCTCGCGTGACAGTTCCAAGAAAGCAGGAGACGAGGCAAAATTTGCACCATGTTGCCACATTTCATGCGAGCTATATAAGCTAACAGATAGCCTCTGAACAGTTAGTTTTGACCGAAAATCCGTCAGAGACGGATCGACGGTGGTAATTTCATTGCTCACACACACATACACACATTGAAAGACACAGGTTGTGCACCAACTAGGGAGGAATTCTGTTCTAACGAATATTGTTAGATCGGACACTCGAAAACCAGAATGATTTCAGGCAATGGGGTTTGGACCAAACTGGTAGGATATTGGCCACACCCGAAGTGGCCATGGCCCTGAGGGAAGGTTCTACCGGGGGGACATTTATCGAACCATACGACTTAGGGCAATATGGGTATCAATATTCATGGTTTTTGATACTGGTGATGAAAATGGCCATTTTGACAGGATTGGCCACACCTGGAGTGGCTATGGCCCTGAGGGAAGGTTCTACCGGGGGACATTTATTGAACCATACGACTTGGGGCAATATGGGTATCAAAATTCATGGTTTTTGATCCTGGTGATGAAAATGGCCATTTTGACAGGATTGGCCACACCCGGAGTTGCCATGGCCCTGAGGGAAGGTTCTACCGGTGCCATTGATTGAATAAATTTAATTAGAATTAATTAATCAGGATTAAATAAATAGGCAAAGAATTAAAAAATATAAATAAAAATAGCATGATTTTAAGAGTTTTGTACAAAGTTCTTTGTCATATTGGTCATTTAGAACATAACCACCTGCACCTTTTTTTTAATTAGTGCCCATGTTTGCCCACCTTTGAAAAAAATATTTTTGAAAAGCTGAGAAAATTCTCTATATTTTGCTTTATGGAACTTTGTTGATACGACCCATAGTTGCTGAGATATTGCCATGCAAAAAAAAATTGATGTTTTCTAAGTCTCACCCAAATAACCCGCCATTTTCTAATGTCGATATCTCAGCAACTATAAATCCGATTTACAATGATAAAACATGAAACATTCGTAAAATTTTCCGATCTTTTCGAAAAAAATATTTTCAAAATTTTTTAATCAAGACTAACATTTCAAATGGGTGTAATATTGAATGTTTGGCCCGTTTGAAATGTTGGTCTTGACTTTCATGCCGCCATGTATTACAATCATGTGACCACCGATTGGGTGTTAACTTTAGAAACATTCAAATTTCATTGGTCCATGCAAGTTTCTTTAAGTTCAATTTCCTCAACACAACAATGTACAAAACTTTCAATGCGTCATGAAGAAATTTATTGAAAATAAATTTGGATTCAAATCTTCTTTACAAAAAAACACTTTTTTCGTTGCTACGCACCTTTATTCAAATGTTTTCCAAAGTTTTTTAAAACGATTTTAAAAACGCACAAAACTCAATCAATGTAGAAAAATGTATATTTAAAAGTGTTCAATTAGTTGTTCTTCAAATTTCTTTTAACTTTTGAAATTTATGACATTGCTCCTTGTTTTTGACTCATTATGTTTTTTTAATATTTAAAAAAATATTTGCAGTAATATTTATTTTGAGTATGATTAGTTTGCTTTTTGAAACTTTTTTTTTCAAACGAGACTTTATCACTGAAAAGTTATTCTGAAAAAAATAAATCATCTGATAACTCATTTATTAAAAAGGAAATTTTAAACAAGTTCCGCAAAAAACTACACACAGTAAAAACTAATAAAAAATTAATTTAATATCATTGAGGACATATTAAGGCAACAATCCAAGTTTTTTTTCTAAATATTTCACATTTTAACGAATTGGATAATTTGGTTTTCTTGTGCCATTTCTCAGTTAATAATTGATTTGATAAAATTAAAAATGCTTTGAATTTGAAACAAAATAATTTATTTTAAACACAAAAGCAAAATTCAAATAATACGTTGAATCAGCAAATTTTTATTGCATTTAATGTTCCTAGTAAAATTTGTTATTAACATGTGAAAATTTGATCACTAGATCTCATTTTTGAAATTGAGACGCACATCTTTTTCATTAAATATTTCATAAACAGCTTTATGGACCAATCATAGAAGATAGAACTATTTTGAAAAGCTGTCGCGGGTCGACCACGCTGGTCAAAACTGTCAGAAATAAAAAGTTTACAGCAACAGCAACTTTTTTTGTAATTCTTCGGACATTGGCAGAATCGTTTTTATAACATTTATTTTGAAGTATTTAACATTATTTTACATAGGGACTTATGAATCTTGAAGATCCATCTTAAGACAAATACAGTCTAAATGGGTTGAGCCAGTGCCAAGCTAATCGAGCGCATATTTTTTATTTAACAGCCATACAACACATGCACAGACATTTGTTCAAAAGATGATTGATGAAAGATGATTGAATCGATATGTAATCCTTAAGGTGGGTCTGGGTGGTGTATTTAGAAGTTCAATTTGTTTAGTTTTAGAAACATCTTTTATGATATGTTTTCAAAATTATACTACAGCTTATTTATTTACTCACTCACACAACATTGTAGTTTTCGTTGCACTACTTAAAAACATGAGAACTAAAAAAATAAAACTCTAAAAATAAAAAAAATGTAAATGCTCTATTTTCAAAGTTAGTGATGTAAGAGATTTCTTAGGAAAGAAACAAATCTGATGTTTTTCAGTTATAAAATCAGCAATTACTTAAAAAAATACGTGGGCGCAAAATGAGCAACTTGTATGCATTCTTTTTAAAAATAGATAAGGTAGCCTAGTTCCCATATCACTACCACGTTCTACCCTCCCATATGATAACCCGCATCAAAACCCTACCCACATCCCTTAATTTCCCCCCACACGCGCTCACTGTCTTCCCTCATCTCATCGGCAATTATTCATTATACACACATGAAAAAAGGATTCCTCCTTCATATCAAATTTTTATCTCCCAACGTCGTCGTCCTCGACATCCTCGTATGTGGATTTCCCGCCGAAAAAGGGGTGTCCTTTCTCCCTTCCTTTTCCTCGAAGATGCCTCGCTCCTTTTTCGTCCCTGTTCTAAGGGCTAGGCAACAGTCTGTCAGCCAGCCAGCCAGCGTGGTAGCAGATATAATCTTCAGCTCGTTTGCATATTAAAATTCGATCCTCGGGGAGAATTGTGGCAAGACGTTCTTGCAGGGTTTCACGAAATGACGAATTGTGTGAGTGTGTGTGTGTGTTTTAACCAAATATAAAATTTTAACAAATATTCCACCGCCGACGACTTCCCCGAAAAGGATTCACCAGGACTTTCACTCCACTCAGGAATTCTGCCTCTTTTTCTGACACACCAGACAAGCAGAGATCCATTGTGAATTAGTGGTGCTTCTTGCCGGGAGTGCTATACCTGCTGCCAGGAGAGATTAAATTTTCGATAAAAATTAAAGCATTCCACCCACTCACGAAAAACAAGGGAACTTAAGAAGAGGGGGGGTGAGAGGAAGCCAAAAGGGGAACGAAGATAATGAAAAATTGACTGTAAGTAGAAAATTGAAAGGTTGAGCCCAAACTGGCAACCGGTGGTGGATTGGGTGAAATTAATTTTTCGAGTGAATTAAAGAGCTTGGGATTCTAGGAGGATGAGAACAAAGAGTGCTTTTTCGATAAAGTGATTGTTTGTTTTAAACGGATTTTCTCATAAGTCTATAATTTCACAATTATTTGGGCCATGTAAATGAATTCTTAATCTACATTGGAATAGCCTTTCAAGAAGGGACTTGAATTTTCCAAAATAAGTGTAATGAATCCTACTTACTTTGCGTCCCTGTTCAAAAATAATTAAAACACCGAGAGGGAAATTTAAATGTCATCTTCTTTCATTCAGTGACTTCAGTTTGTAGCTGTTTATGAACATGTTGAATATGGTGACAATTTTGATCTAATAGATGTCAACAATGCAGTTGATGGAGATGCAAAAGACGGCGAATTCATCCACTCTGCGATAGCCTAACTCAATTCGTCGTCGTCGTGCTAACTTGTCGTACGTGCATTTTGGGCCAAATTGAGATAAGAACGCCATTTTGTGCAGCTCACAATGCCTCATCTTTTGACCTTCACAGATCCCTTAAAATTTGATTTCAATCCTGAGAAATTCAACGAATCCCGAAAAAATTCCGTGCATTTTTGTCACTTTAAATATGAAAGTAGTTTCAATCTTGTCGTGCTATCTTGTCATTCCCTGAAGATTGGTGTAAGTGCGACAACTGGCCAAAGGGATTTCAGGTCAGAACGCGTTTGACGCACGTACAAGTTAGACTGCCGTAATATTTTGTAATTATAACTAGGAACTCCAGCAACCAACTTCAACCAAACTTCTGGACAATTTCGTTTTTGTTTATTTAAGGTTAAGATAGAACGACGACGTCGAATTTATACTGGATTGGCTATGAATGGACCTTCAAACATTTCTGTGATCTCATGATTAAGAAACTAAAAAACAATTGACCAGGCCAAAGAAATAGTTCGGTGAAAGATTCCATGATCCGAGTAACTTTCAACGTAGAGAAACATTGCCAAATCTGGAGCAACGCGAAAAATAGGTGGATGAGCATTTTGACAGTTTTGACAATTTTGCTGTATCTCAAGCTTAAGGTAAACTCTGGAGCCGGTTCCGGATACCCTGGAAGTGGCCAGATTGCTATTTTGGCGAAAGCCTATCGTGCGACATATCAAACTTCATGGAATAACAAGCCATGCACACTGGAACCAGCAAAAAGCCAATTGGACCATATCTGGCCACTCTGGAACCGGTTCCGGATACCCTGGAAGTGGCCAGATTGCTATTTTTGTAAAAGCCTATCGTGCGACACAATCTGCAATCTGGCCACTTCCAGGGTATCCGGAACCGGTTCTGGAGTGGCCAGACATGGTCTAGTTGGCTTTTTGTTGGTTTCAGTGTACATGACTTGTGATTTCATGAAGTATGATATGTCGTCCAGTTAGCTTTTAACTTGTTCCAGCGTTCATGGCATGTAATTCCATGAAGTTTGATATTCCGCACGTTGGGCTTTTACCAAACTAGCAATCTGGCCACTTTCAGGGTATCCGGAACCGTTTCCGGAGTTTCCAGATATGGTCCAGTTGGCTTTTTAATGGTTCCAGTATGCATGGCTTGTAATTCCATGAATTTTGATATGTCGCACGATAGGCTTTTACCAAATTAGCCATTTGGCTACTTCCAGGGTATCCGGAACCGGTTCCGGAGTGGCCAGATATAGTCCAATTGGCTTTTTATTGTGTGTGCATGGCTTGTAATTCCCTGAATTTTGATATGTCGCTCGATAGGCTTTTACCAAAATAGTCATTTGGCCACTTCCAGGGTATACGGAACCGGTTCGGGAGTGACCAAATATGATCCAAATGGCATGCAACTTGTTCCGGAGCGTATGACTTGTATTTTTAGATACTATATATAGTTTATTATGCATTGATCCATAGCTAAATATAATAAAACTCCGGAGAGCCGGTTTGCCGGAAAATTTGTTCCTTTGGAATCAATTCCCAGGAACCACAGTGGCCAAATCGGGTCCACATAGCACAAGTGCCTTTTTAGACATCCATACCTTTCATTTGCGTCCAAAAGAACGAAAATCGGTTGCAAAATGGATTTTCGCCAGCGTTTTCAATTCCAGGGTCACCTTTAACGTAAGTTTTTCTTAGCACCCCAGGAAGGTTAAACATTAAAGTTGCCCATAGAAATAAAAAAACAACACTTAAACACTTTTAAATATTTGATCACTTTGCATGTTTAGTTTGTTTCATTGCAAATCCTAAAAGTCATATTTTTATTTTTTTAATTTGTTTTATTGTAAGACAAAAGGTTGAAAGAATTAATGTCAAATGGACATTCCGTTGGGAGGTAGATTTGAAAAATGCAAAGAATGCAAAGCCAGGCAGTTTGAGCAAAAAAAAAATGAAATAAAGTTCCTACTAGAGCGTTTATTTCCCGTCCCGGGAAAAAATCTCCCGGGAATTACCGGGATTTCCCGGAAAAAATATTTCCCTTTTCCCGGGAAATTTGTAAATTTCCCGGGAATTCCCGAAATACAAGCAGAAGTATACATTTTCCTACCTTTTTGGCACCAATGTTTTGAAATTATACAAAAAATAATGATTGGAGAACCTGATTTGATTTTATTTATTACCGTCTACTGTTCATATTGAACGCCCAAGTAGCAATCCAAATGCTCCTAAGTTTTACCAGTTTTTATAAAACATTTGAAAAAAGCTTCTTGCTTTTATAAAAGCGTTTATCAAGTCTTTTTAGGCTTAGCAGAATACTGTTCTAAAAATATCTTGAAAAAATCTTGAAAAGTTCTCGAAGATCATGGAGCAAAGTTTTATTGATCTCTTTTTTATTTACTTACAGTTATCTTGAAGAAGATATTCCCAGAACAAATTGACTTCACTAAATCAGTATTAAACCCAAGTTGTTTAGGGAAAGCTTTATTCGAAATCTTTTTGACTTGACTTTTCAAATGTCAAACTCAGTCTACATTTAGCAGCGATAAGATCGGACGTTTCCAAAGTGCCGGACAAACTCTTTTATTATTTTCTTATTATGCAAAAAGATCATACTGCTTTCGTAATTGTTATGTGAGTTAGTGATGTAATTGTGCCAAATTAAGATTCGTGTGGTGGAAAAACTTGTTAGTGTTGTCCTTCTTTCTGAGCTTCCGGCATAGAAAATTGGAAGACGGTTCCGAATCATCAATTGAAGAAAAGTGACAAGTTTTCTTTTCTGGTAATAAATAAAAACGGTGAACTGAACGTAATCCTAGTTTTATTCAAATATGACGAAAACTCGCTATTCGTAATTCACGAAAATGACGAAAATGTGCTAACAAATGTTTTTTTGGATCTACCTCCAGTGGGCTAAAACTTGCATGCGCTACGGTCGCAGTATTGTGCATTTTACTCTGGGTTAAAACTATATCAAAGCTCACTTCAGTCTAGAACCCCTTGCTTAATCTTAATCAAGAGCTTTTCAAGAAATGTTATTCTTGATCGAGAGCGTCTCCAGAAAAGATGTTTTTCTAATAGCTTTAAGTAAGAACAAATAGATTCAAAGAATCTCGCTATGTTTTAATGAAAAAATAGCGACCTAGATGGACGCCATGGTGGTGTTTAAAGCTTAACAAGAAAAGTTTGCTTCAATTTTATGAAAAATTAGAGTTATTTTGATATAATAATGTATTCGGTGTTTATTTTTTTGAGGTATCTCAAGAAATTAATAGGTGAAATTTTAATGGCATGGATTTTCTCGATATGATTGGATAGATAATCAAACACTTATTTATATAATTATTATATTCTTGTCACCGAATAAAGTTAACCATTTGTTGTTTATAGTTTCAAAGAATAGTTGGATTTGATAAAATAAATCTTGCACCCATATTTTCTTGGCAAAATCTAATTTATCCTAACCGAGAATGAACAAGTTTAAAATATGTTTTATTGCGGCTACCAAGAGATTTTCAATAAAGCCATGAATTTAATTAGCTTTAGAATAAGTTCTATTAGATCTCTTGAGAGTATCTGGAGAGTCCGTTAAAAATCAACAGCAATACTGTTTGGCTCTAGAACTCTCCTGAAATACGATCTTGACAACCTCCTAAAATAGTCCATTTTACACTTAATGCTGCTTTAACTCTTCTTTATTGCTGCTTTCAGGATAAAGCGGTTTTTTGCTCGAATCTTTCCAGAGACTCTTAAAATATACTTCCAGAGTGAATTAAAACGTAAATTGTTACTTGGGACTTATCAGCTTGTCTGTAAATTTCATGTCAAGGTTTAATTCAGATAATATTTTTTTCTGAAGCATTCACCACTAGGAATATTGTTTGCTTATATGTTGGACAACAAAACTTACGCTGTTATGGAATGAACATAATTTTTTTTAATTTTTGACAACCTTTTTCAATGTTTTTTTGTAATACCATTTTAAAATAAGACGTTTACATCTTCCGGACAAGATCAACATTGACATTTGTTTGACTTTTTTTTATATTTTTATATAGTTTCTTAAAGTTGCATGATTTTTTACAAGCAGTCAAGCCATTAATTGATCCTCACACTCATTTTGGCAATTAAAGTTGCTGTTCTATACAATTTCGTTGCAAAAGATTAATCAGAAACAGGATTAGAATAATTTTCGTTACATTTAAAATTTCCCGGGAATTCCCGGGATTTCCTGGGAAATTTGTTGAAAATTTCCCGTTTCCCGAGAATTTTGCAACCCCGGGAAATTGGACGCTCTAGTTTCTAGTTTACCCTATTTAATGACTTTGAATATTTCAATTAATTTAGTTTTTAAGATACCAGAATGGTACAAATTTTATTTAAAGTTTTTGTCACACCCCTCAGGGGTAAACAATTTTTTTTTCAAAAAACATCAAAATTTCATTGGAAATTTAAGTGTAATCAGTGAAATCAATTCAATTGCTTGAATCAATACAAAATGTTTGAATTTTTTAAATTTTTGATGTTTAGTATCGATTAAAGTTTTTTTTTGTTAAAATTTGTGTTTGAAGTTTGAGGTAAAAAAAACATAAAAAATATTAAAATTGCTCGCATTTTCGTAAAACTTGACCAATTCTATTCCTCTTAAATACATTCAAGGTTTTTTGAAGCCCTTCAAAATGTGCCATAAACATCTGAGGTTGGTTTTATTGTTCAAAATGTTTTTTTTAGTTCAAACATTCGTCGTTTTTACTTTTTGATTCAGTTTTAAAATGTTAACATTAAAAATGTTTTGATTCTATATCCAATCAATTTGTCAAGTTTCATGTTTAGAAAATTTCTCAATTGTATGCTACAGCAGTTTTAAGTAACATAAGTAACATAACAAAATGTATTTCAAACGATTTCATTCAACCTTTCCAGCAACTTTCTATCCAAATTATCGACACGGAACGCGTTCCGCCCTGCACTTTGTGAGAAAACACTCCTCAGGTTCCTAAAGTCACGTTTACGAAACTTCCGCTCGAATCAATTCTTTCTTCACGAAAAACGAACTCCTGCAAAGCCAGAACCTGGCCATTAGGCGATACGGCCACGGTTTCCATTCAAACGAAATATGATTGTGCTCAATTGAAGCGTAATTGTTTTAACATTCTTGCCCACATTAAGGACCCTTCCCAAACCCCCTCCCCTCTCTCGCTCTCTCTCTCTCAGAGCTAAAAGCTCACCTTGTTCCACAACGTTTTGCCCAGCATTCCAATTTGGCCCCGAAGAAAATTCCACCTCGTCTTCTTTTTCTTCCCCTCGAGCAGCAACTCTTCTTCCCTTCTCTGACCTCTCCGAAAGAGCTGGAAAAGTGCATTTTCCACCGCGCGGAAAATCGACCCAAGGAAACGCCCTTTCAGCCACGACCGAACTGTCCAACTGTGGTGGGCTCTCGAGTTCTGTCTCTTTCCTGCCCCAAGCCCCAACCTCAACGCCCGAAACGAGACGGCACGATTTGCCTCGTGCGCTGGTATTGGTGTGGTTTGGAGCTCTGCCCCACACTCTCCAGGGCGATGACGTCGACCGACCCGAAGGCTCTCCCTCTCCCTTGCTCTTTTTCTCACGTGCGGCAATCAATCACGCGCGCTCTCTCTATCTGTATCCCTATGACAAAAAGAAGGAAAAAAGCTCTCTTGAAGAGAATTCGTAAAAAAAAGCTCTTCAGTGGAAGCCCGGAAGTGGAAAACGGAAGAAAATGCAACTTGCGCGCAGGATTCTCTCTTTTTCCAGATATTTTGGCGTGGCGGATGTGAAAAGAACTCCCGAAACCTGAGAAAAAACTCACAAAAAAAAATCGTGATAAAAAGCAGCACCAACAAACGTAACGAGCTGCTTTCGAGCACAAAAAGCTCACCTTTTTCGACGCTGGGTGCAATTTCCTCTCTAACGAAGCGCACACACTCGTTTGGTGGAAAGTTTTTTCTCGCGTTGTAATAAAATATTGCTCCCGGGCTTGATTGGAAAATCAATAGGAACGAACGGCAGCCAAATCGAGGTCTGCACTCGAGTGTTGGGAAGGAAGTGAAAAGAAGCTTTTTGGCAGCTGGGAACTTGATTGGGGATTTTTTTATACGATGAGGAATAAAAATGTGATTGAGTTGAATGCTGATGACACAGGATATTTTCTAGAAATAGTTTCTTAATATTATAGTAATAGACCTATTTTTGCTTTGTAAATGGGATAGATGTAATAACAATCTTCATTTCCATATTTTAATTTATTACTTTAGTTTTGGTATTGAAAAATTTAATATCTTTTCTAAGATGTTAGTTGTGCACTACAATATTTAGCTAACTACATCGTTGCAAATATTTTTTGAAGATTACGCCACGGCGAGGTTAAGCACATAACATTTAAAAAAAGAAAACAATTGAGACGTTCCTTCCTTCCACTAAAGGCCAGTGGTTTTCAGACAGCTGAAACTCGCGTGCCCTTTGTGGCTTTTTTGACAAATAAATAAAGTAAAATTTCCTTTGCAAAAATTAAATTTTCCATCAATTCCACATTTTTTTCTTTTAATATTACCATTTCTTAAAGTTTCAGATTTAAAAAAATATTTTTTTTTAGTCTTTGGAGATGAGCTTTATTTTGAGCGCAAGACATTTTCGAATTCTGTTCAGTTTTTGATTTTTTTAATTTGAATAATTTATTAAACAAAGATTTCACCCTTTACAAACCAACTTTAAAAATTGCCAGAAATCTAATTTTCAACCAATTTCACATCTTTGAAATGCATTGGAAAGAAAAGCTCTTTAACTTTTCGAAAATTTTAGGGATGGAAGTGTGACTAGTTTTTTGTGACTTTGCCTGTTATTAAAAATGTCATTTTTTCTGGGGTAAACTTGCTGGGTGCTTTTCAGTAACATATTCTATTTTATTGTAAACTAAGTGTGCAGTAGTTTTTGTATTGTCCCAGACAATGCACTGTGGTCCAGATCGCAAAATTAAGTGGAAAATGGATTTTCCGAAAAATGGTAACGTTTTGGAGCTTTGGTGTCTTCAGAAGAGTTGTTGCATTTGGAAAAAATAGACTTTTTCAAATATAGATATCTCAAGTTTAATCAAAAACACCCCTGAGATTTTTTCAGCGTTTGTAGCGCTAGATCTCCTTTTTCAAATGCAACCTGGTGCTTAAAATTTGGATTGCGCCTTTTCGATACATTTAAGTTTTAAATTTACATTTTTTTTTTAGCTTAAAATGGCTGTAAGTTTTTTGAAAACTTTTTCTTACTCTTGTCTATTCCATAGTTAAAAGTAATAATTTTTCGATTAAATTATGGTGTAAAACACAGCTGAATGGAACACCAAAACTCTGTTATGTACCTAAATGAACTCATTGTAACCTGATTATTCACAAATAAAACCGAATTGAATTGAATTGAAATGGCTGTAACTGTTGACCCATAAGTCCAAATTGACATGTCAAAAAACAAAAATGTTTGTTTTTTAGAACTCTAAAAGTGCTCCGAATACCACTTTTCTCTTAAGCTTAACCCTGAAATGCCACGTTCAAAAAACTGATTTTTGAAGGTTTGCTTAGATGCTTTCTATAAATTTGGTCATAGAAGGCGTAGATTACGAGATAAAATGTTGGTGTCTTCGACAAAGTTGCTTGGATTGGCAAGCCCAACAACTTTTTAGAAGACAACAAAATTCTCAAAAATATTTCTGTATAGTTGGATTTTCAAAATAACCCTAATCGTGAACCACCCCAATTTTAAACCAAACCAAAAGTTGCTCCTTTTCATTTGCAACAACTCTTCTGAAGACATCAGAGCTCCAAAAACGTAACACTTTTTGGAAAATCCATTTTCCACTTAATTTTGCGATCTGGACCACTGTGCAATTAGCAAAAGAGCAAAAAAATAAATAAATAAAAAGTGGCGGTAAAATCACGAAAAAACCAAATAGAAACTTGGTAATAAGGTTGGAGGTGGTAGGATAAAACAAATACTATCAGAAAAAATATAAACTAAATAAGATAAATAAAAATGCTCAACATTAAAAATGAAAAGCACAAAACAAGAGAAGTTAAAAATTCAAAGCACAAAAGTTAATCATGCTGCGGATTAGTTCTCCAAAACCAAAATTAATCCTGAACATCCATAGAAAATATTTTCCTTTGGTTACCTAAAGGGGAATTAATTTTAGCCTTTAAAATTCTTTCAATTCAGATAATCTAGATCGGTGATTGTAATTATTATTTTTTTGAAAAAAATGTGAACAACTTTTGGTCTGTCACTCCATAAAACAATACTAAGGCCGTTGCAAATAATTTAAAACTTTTTGACGCCCCCAAAAAAAATTGGTCCAAAATTGGTCTAAAAAATCAGGGGCAGAAAAATATTTTTTTCAAAAAACTTGAAATTTCAATGGAAATAGAAGTCTAATCAACTGAAAACGGTTTAAAATGCTATTTCTACATTGATAACCATATTCAGGATGTTTGGGTTTGTTTTAAATATTTTAAACTTGTATGGAATTCCAATGTACATCACAGCAAAAAAAATCAGAAATAAAATTTTCGTCTATACGTCTATTTTTTGAAATTTATGATTGCAAAACAACTAGACAGATGTAAATTGCGCTTTAAAACACTTTTTCCATTCAAATGTTAAAACCGTGACCTGTAATTTCAATTTTTAAAGCTTTTTATTTTTTTTTCCTTTCTTATTATTTTTTGTTTATTACTGCAAAAAACGCTCATTATATCGTCGCCATCGTGCTAACTTGTCGTACGTGCATTTTGGGCCAAATTGAGTTAAGAACGCCATTTTGTGCAGCTCACAATGCCTCACCTTTTGACCTTCACAGATCCCCAAAATTCGATTTCAATCCTGAGATATTCAACAAAAACCGAAAAAACTCCGTGCATTTTTGTCACTTTACATATGAAAGTAGTTTCAATCTTGTCGTGCTATCTTGTCACTCCATGAAAATTGATGTAAGTGCGACAAAAGGCCAAAGGGATTTCAGGCCAGGAAAGTCAGGATGCGTTTGTCGCACGTACAAGCTAGACTACCGTAAACATTTGTAATTATAACTCGGGACTCCAGCAACCAACTTCAACCAAACTTTGGGACAATACACAGAATGGTGAGCCAAACAAAATGTGTTTGTTATTGTTTACATTGCGTGCTCTCGTTTTTAAATATTCAAGGTCAAACATTAAAACGCGTTTTTCTCGGAACGTCAAAATGGCGGGTGCGACAAGATAGCACGACGACGTCGATATGCAAAGTGTAACAAAATAGACTTTATGGTGGGCATTCAGGAGTTTGTGCCGAGTCAACTCAATCGGAGCTCTGAAACGGAATTCAATTCGAATCGTTTACGAATTCTTTTTCAAACGTAACAATCGATTTCGTGTACGTTCTCGTTTTTTATATGTTTTTCAAGGGTTAAATCCCATTTAAAATGCCCCAGCTCCTCTTACGTCACGTCCAACCAAGCTATTATTTGAGATTTATGAGGGCCTCGTGGCGCGGTGGTTAGCGGCTTCGGCTGCCGATCCCTAAGTTGCTATGGGGCGCGGGTTCGATTCCCGCCTTATCCTCCTGGCCTTCTATCGGATGGGGAAGTAAAACGACGGTCCAATTGCGTAAAAGAGGTTTTGGGTGACTCACCACACATAACCTTCGGACGCCTAGAAATGAGCAGAAACTTGCAACAGAGCCCACAAAAGACCCGGGGGTCGGTAAAGTGTATTGCTTTGTTTTTTTTTGCTCAGTATACCTTTCGGAACATCCAAACCTTTACAGTTGAGAATCTCAAGCACTTGCTCTACCAGTTAAGTCAAGACACCCACCAATCAATTCAGTTTGCATGGCAGAGACATGAACCAGGAATAGTTTGTGTGTTATTTAATTCAAATTTGCTAAAAACGTTTGCTCATTTATTTTTAATTATACCTTACAATGCCCCTCCCTTCAACGCTGGTCTTCTTTACCTGCCACTGACAAGGGACTGGTGCGGGATCCGGTTTTAAATTTCCCTAAAATTGCAGTTGATCACCAATCAACCTGCCGTCACCGGAAGGATAACCCTCTTCAGCGGAGCTTCGTCAGCACCAGCACACACATCAACTCCAGAGCAAATCGCTGAATCACTACATTTTCTCGCAAAAACTCCTTCCTCCTCCCCCTTCCTCCCGTATCGGATCTCGATGATTGAAATAATTTAATTTCATTATCCTTCCCCGGCCAACGGGGGTTCAAAAGCGGGCCAGCATTTTCGGACGCCGGGGTTAAAAATTCCTTCCCGTCACTGAATGAGTGAGATAATTTCCTCTGCCACTCCTGATTTCACCTCGGATCGGTTCCTCTACCACAGTGTTAAGCCCGACCTAAAGTTGGCTGGAATTTCGGCAGCGAGATTAGTTTCGACCTCCACTCCCTCTCCCACGTTGCTCAACCCGGCAATCGTTCAGGGGGTGGATTTTTGGGGATTTTTATTTTAGACTTGACTAGTGCGTCGCTGAACCGGGCCCGGGTTGGGCAAGGGCTGAATGGTTCTGATACTGTTTTCAAGCCCCCGGAATTAGCAGACGTTAATGGGACAGGGATTAAGCCGGACTTACGAAGCACTTGAAGCTGATTTGGTCCATGCTTTGCTTCTCCTTCTTTTCTGCTAGTTGATGCTGGGTTTGGGATGGGGTAGAGAGGTTTTAGCGATGAAAGCTGTGTGAAATGTTGTCAGTTGGGTTGTGAAGTTTGTGGTTTGTGGATTCTTTCACTTTGGCTTGGGAATAAATGGTTAGCAAGATTCTTACTTGTTGATTTCTATAACTTGGAGATAATCAAGATATACGAAAGACGTAACGTAAAATTCAGAAAGACGTGTTCACGTAAAATTCATTTCAAAGACACAAACCCATCTTAGTTTGGAGAGCTTGTTTGAAAAACTTGAGCACAAAAAAGAAAGACAAACTACAAACACGGACGTCGTTGCATTACATCAGAAGACGCCTTCGAAAACGGGAGTGATTCCGCGTACGGGGCATCCTGAGCAGATTGTGTAGTGATTGTAGTGACAAATTTCTTGTGGAATCAGCCTCAATTTTGAAGACATACAACTTTGTAGATTCGTCTTCAACGCCTGGCAGTCTTAAATACGAAGTCAAATGGTCCATCCAGTTTTTGCGTCGCTAGATCTGCTCCACTATGGGCCAACTCCATACAAACAGGCGGCCAAATTATTTTTTTTTTTTGCTTTTTAAATGTTTTTTTCATACAAATTTGGGTAATTGTATGGTATTGAAATGATATACGTCGATTTTTATGACTTTTCATGTTTTTCAATAGTGGATTGTTTATAATAAATAGTCTTTTCAAACATTTGCAAGTGCAAAAGAATTGCGTATATATTTTATTGCAAGTTTATATTATTAAATTATGGATAAGCTAATACATCCCCACTTTAAGGACACAACCCCTCCCTCCATTTTCTTTCAAGATATATGTTAAAGGTACTTTTATGATGTTTTGTACTAACCAACATAGAACTTAAATGTGGATCAGTTTCATGGATTGATCGCAGAAATTCATCATGCTAAGTCAATATTTTGCTGAATACTTTTTTCGGTATCAAACTGAGATTCTCCAGTTTCGCTTGAGAAAGTTCGGTACGAATACCTTATTTTGACTAAAGTACCGTAAACTGGGGTCAATCGGGACACATGGGGTGAATTGGGACAACAGTTTTAACTATGTTGGAGCACAATATTTTGATTTTTCTGGTTGGTTTCGGTTAGAACAGACTCATTTCGAACTTCTTGAAACCAGGTATTGATTTTTGAAGCGACGATGCCCACGAAGTAGGTAGCAAAGCAAGTGAAATAAACGGGCGCATATGTAGATTGCAGCAAATTTTGATAAAACGTAAATGTTCAAAATGGCATATCTCCGAAAACGCAAAAAATCGCAGGCTGGAAATTTCAGCAATGTTAGATTATGATCCAATCTTTCAAGTGATCTTAGTTTCATGTTTAGCATCGGTTAGCAAAAAAAGTACTCGATTAACAAACACAAAAAAAAAGTTTTGTCAAAAAAAATGCTCCAGTTATTCGATGAAAACTTCAGTTTTTGGTTTTGAAACAACATTTTATCTATTAATAGTTTCAAAGCTTATCTCATTACCTTTCCAAAGATGTATAATTGTCCTAATAAAAAAATTAAACTGGCTGAGCTATGTTAAAATTAAAAAATCAGCCTTTTTTACGAAAACGCTAGTTTTTTACTCCATTTTTTGACTTTCAGCTTGCGTATCTCCGTAATGAACAAACTTAGAGCTTTGAAAATTTGGATTTTTCTTAGTTAGAATGTTTACTTTCGAGAAAAAAAATACCAAAAAATATTTGGAGAAGGTCACTTTTTTGAAACTTGGCCACCCAATGTACCATAGTGTGCTCTTCAGCTGAAGGCTTGTACTCAGTTATGCTAAAATCTCCACGGTGACCGAAGACATCCTACCGATACCTTCCCCTGAAGGTTTTGCTTCGCGGCACAAATTAGGTGGTTTACTAACGAACAGTCCTGGAACACAAAAACTACGTTCAATTGGAAGTGCTAGTATCACATTTTTCACTACAATACCAAACGAGTCCCACCATTGTCTTGAGCAGGCGCTTTGGCTTTTGAAGGAGATTGACCGATGGACGACCGTCCTCTTACAAGATATCCACA
Organism: Culex pipiens pallens; assembly: GCF_016801865.2. Taxonomy (NCBI): domain Eukaryota; kingdom Metazoa; phylum Arthropoda; class Insecta; order Diptera; family Culicidae; genus Culex; species Culex pipiens. The sequence goes on along the minus strand of NC_068937.1, from coordinate 55,751,992 downwards.
CGAATGAACGCGAGTTCTTCTGAGACTTACGAAGCTCGCTCTCGTCACTTATCACCTTACTGTTCAGTGTTGCCAACTCACCGAATTTGACAGAACACTCAAACCCCAAATTGCGTTATTGAAATCAATTCGAGAAAAGTGTCTTCCTGAACTTAGACACTCTCTTTACACGGAGCTCACACACATTATCAAACGTTTGATATGATAGTAAATGTGAATCCCGTGTAAAAAGTGCCAGTTCGTCACTTTTTAGTATGACTTTTACCAACCAACGGGGTACAAACTAAAAAAGTGTCAAACGAAAAAGTGACCAAACACCGGGGGTTGAGTGTAGCGAAGGGTCGAATGAGACCAAAACGGTCAAAATCCGTTAAGCAAGTTCGGATATAATCTAGTGACAATTTTGTTGTCCACATCTCTACACACGCGGACTCTTGCTCAATGTGATTCTGAGATTATATGTAAACGTGAAGGTGGGTCTAAGAGGTCAAATTATGAAGATTATTTTTCGAGTGATTTTAAAACCTTTCCCGAGTAAGGTGAAGAAAGCAAAATAGCAAAGAATAAAAAAGTGAAAAATTGTATTATGAACATCTTCTGTTAAACATCTGACGACAGTATCGATTATCTCGACTTATTTAAACCCCGACTACACAATTGCTTTCAAGGTTAAAAATTGAAACACAAAACATGAATGAACTTTCTCTTGCACACTCACACGCATGGACTTGGACGTGCTTAAAAACTCGAACTAACTTTCGGATGCTTGCAGATTCCCCGAAATTGGGCGTAAATAAGTTTAAGCACCATTAATTAAAGTTTCCGTCAAAATTTTGCGTAAAATTCCCACACCCACACACGTGCGATTCCCACTCACGTAATATACAAACCCAGCGCGTAGGTGTCGTGACCTTTCCATTGTAGTGTGCGTGTGACATTTCCCCTCCTCTCCGCTCACAAGCTCATGAATGGGAACCCGATTTTCTAATTAGACATCTCCGATAGCGTCACTTCGCAGCAAAACTGCGTGCAAACTTTTAGGCGCGCCTCTCCCCCCACCCCGTTGCGAAAAGGGAGTTGGCCCCAAAAAAGTTGGCCCGATTTGTTTTAGAACTTTGCCGCCGACGACCGAAAAGTTTGTTCGCAAAATGGCGCCCAAGTTTTGGACGCCACGGCGCAGTTTGAGCCGACTTCACACACACCAGCACAACACGTTAAACGTCAAACGCGCGCGATTATGTGTGTTAGTGAGAGTTTGGTGGCAATTTTTTGGCGCGCGGGGGTAAAAGTTTGAACAACCTTGAACTAGTGAAAAGTTTTAGCAGTCTCATTGAAACTTTCGCCCGACGCGTCGGCAAACCCCTCCGAATTGAGTGGGTTTTTGAGGGTGTGTGTGTGTGTGTGAAAGTGTTTTGAAAGTTGCGTTTCAGTTTTGAGGTGCGGGGAATTGTTACACAAAGTTCGTGAGGAGGAGGGTGAAGGGGGAGATTAATAATACAATGAATTGGGAAAAGTTTCAATTTTATTATCCAAAGTATTGATTTTTGTCGCATTTTCTCGGAGGGGAGATCGACCTAGTTGGCACTTTTGATCAGCTGGTTTAAGAGGGAGCTAATTAGTGAAAGTTCAAGGTTGCGATGCTTGAAAACTTGGTGATTATTGATCAAAGTTTAGAAGAGCTCAGTTTGACATTAAAAAAAGTTCAAATGTTTTTTTTTACGCAGACGACATTTGAGACAAGACTAAAGGAAAGGTTGGTTGGCTCTGTTTACAAACGATGCTTTACTTTGCCTGATCAACATCGTTAACAAAACAGAGTAGCAGAGAACAGAGAACACTGAAACCTCGGATGAATGACCAGCGTGACGCAACATCTCTTCGCGGCTATTTTCCAGAAGCGATTGTCTGGAATTTTGGACTAAAGATGGTCTATTGAACGTTCTGGAAGAGGCCAAGAGAGCGGAGCGGAAGCAGTTTATGTTTTCCCGATGTTCAACAGACCGCTCGTAGAGCAGCTCACTGGTTACTATGAAACTAATGCGAATCTTCGCAATAGTAGCAAACTCTCTGCAAACCTGCCGGTGCTCATGGGAGCGTTCTTTTATTACGTAACGCAAAAATTTAGATTTTCGAACCCCCTCCCCCCCCCCTCGTAACAAAATTTCCATATAAATTTTAAAAAAATTGTATGGAGCGTAACACGGCCGTCGACCCCCCCTCCCCCCCAACTGTGTTACGTAATAAAAGAAGGCTCCCTCATTGTGTCGCAGACTGGGGAAAGTGCGACTGTGCGCGTACAGTACGTTAAATGCCGTCGCAAACCTAATTGCACGAGAACCTGGGTGACTGGTAAATATTACCAGCATGTTCGTCTACATCTGAAAAAAGAAGCTATCGTCAGGGCCAGGCCTGCAAAATGTTTCCAACCCAGCGTACACATGAAGCAAACCAAAATGTCAGTTCACTGCTAGCATCTGACTGTAAGCCTACTGTGTCCGTTCAAACACTGCCGCCTGACTCGTGCCGGTTGGCTGCTGGAGAATGAGAGACGTGAAAAAATGAGCTACACTCACTCAATTCGTGTCCTATGACTGACTCGTAAAATCCTCTCTAAACACTATTTTGTCTATTTTTAAACAATTGAATGGTTCTAGACTGTGCAAAACACTTAAAACAACCATAACTTATATTCAAAATTACATTTCCACGCACAAATACCAACTTATTGTGTAAAAATTTGTTTTTTCATGTGTGTGCGTGCAACGTCGAATGAGCGTTGGTCGACTACTGCCTCGCATTGCAGCTGCTCAGTTAGCTAGGGCACTCACGACTGAGTCGGGTTTGTTTATGTCATGGTTTAGCGGTTCAGTGAATGGATCTGAAAAAATCGTGTATGCGTCGCCGATTTTCGCGTCAGGACACCTGACATTTTCAGCTCTGGTCAGGGCAAATCAGGATTCTGGTGTCTATCCTGGGTCAAGTTGTGCAGATGAACTTTCTGAGTTTTGTGTCTTTCTGAGTTAAGCGCAATTCGATAAAATAGTAAAATACTTCTGTTTTTTTTTTTTTTTTGATAAGTGAATACTTGTTACGTTGAAAACGATTCGTATTAGAAAGTGTCAATCAAAAAGAAACTAAATAAAACCTATGATCCTACGTCTGTGATGGAGAGTAGTTTTGCCTTCCTCGTCTTTCTGAGGTCAAGCTATAAAATCACTCGAAAAATGAACTTGTGGATTCGACCTCCTGCATAGGATATTCAGAGTTTTTATTTTTGAAGAGCTGTTTCTCGGCAATGGTTTGGTTTAGTTTAAGATTTGAATTGATTCTTACGTAAAATTGCACGAGGAACACGATGTTCCCTCCAAGATTAGTCAAAATAGGAGAAGGTCGAGACGAAATGTGTACCCAATTCACACGGAACCCAATCAAATTCTGAGCAAATGTATATCTGTAAGTCCGAGCACCTAAAAAAATGCACTCGATTATCTCCGAACTAGCTGGACCGATTTGGATCTTTCTGGTCTCATTCGATCCGCCTGGGGGACAAACAAGACTCTAGTTAATATTATGAAATTTTCTAATGTAATTCAAAAGTTATGCAAAAAAACGAAATTTCGTCATGTTATACATTTTTAAAAAAGGTATTTAGAAGACTTTTCTAACGAGTCCAAAACATTGAAGACCTGACAACTCTATCAAAAGTTATAGATATTTTGATGAAAACGTTGTCCGGATCTATCATGCGACCCATCGTTAAAGTGGAAATTTTTCAACGCGCCAATAAGATTGAAGATCTGACAACCCTATCAAAAATTATGAGCACTTAAGTGTTAATTTAACACTTATCAGGGACTAGATCTCAGATATTTTGATGAAAATGTTGTCCGGATGTATTGCCCGTTTCATCGTTGGTTGGTAATCAGAAGACCTCTCCAACACCTTAAGTGATTGAAGATATAACTTGATGATTTAAAATACAACAACGGACGAACGGACATGACACGGGGTTTCAAAATGTGAAGCAGGTTTTCTTTTACTTCTTCTTGGCGAAAACCTGCGCAAGCGAGATCGCTTATGTCAAAATCTTCGCGCCACGTGGTTTAAAACGTAAACAAAGCCAGCTGATGCTAACTCATGGGCATTTTTTGAAATGGTCGTATGAATTTATTTTAAGCATACCATTTCTATAAAATTTTCGGCAATTTTAGTATCCATGATAAATTACATAGAATAACAAAGACAAACTTAATGGCAAAAACTGTTTCTAGCACCATACTAATGCTAAATGTTTTAATTAATTATTTCATAAGACATTTGAGCAATCATGCATAATCGCGCGATGCTACTTTGACAACTCGAATGTAGATGGCGCAAGTGATAGTTTACTTCAGAAATTTTAAGAAAATTTGTTCTTGGTGTCAAGTCCGTTCATCCGTGATACAACACTATTTTAGTTTGTACACCGCTGGTTGGTAAAAGTCAAACTAAAAAGTGATGAACTGTAATTTTTTACTTGGCGCTCACGCACACTACCAAAACAAACGTTTTGTAGTGTGTGTGAACTCCGTGAAAAAGGGGTGTCAAACTAAAAAGTGAGCCCGTTCGTTTGTCAAGAGTTAGGGTCAAACCAACGGGGTTTGAGTGTATTCCGACGAACTTGAACGGGAGCAGCGCCAGCTGGAGGAGTCGTTCGCCGGTGAAGATCTTTGTGATGACCGCCTCAACTTCGGCGCCATGGCCTTGTTGGTCGTTCAGTATTCCAGTCAACCGTCTTAGTTTAAGTCTTGCTGTACTGCCCATGATCGCATAAATGTCCCAGTAATTTTCATTACTTTTGATTTATTGATGCAGTTTGGTTCAAAATTGTGTTCTCTTTCAAAAGATCCTCAGCATCTAGTACTTTGTTCTAGAAATCAGGAGGAAATCCAGTTTTTTGGTGGAAACTTAACACGTAGCCTTTTGTGTGGGACAAACTTGTTGAGCGTTTTTCTCAGCTTACTGTTTTTGCATATGGGACATGTATGCAAACATGGGCAGTGTAGTAGTTTAAAATATATATAAAACTAATAGAGCTTTATGACGTTTCGTATACGCACACTACCGCACCATTTGATTTTGATGGCCGGACAAAATTTAACCTCAATCTTGTTCGTGTACGTACACGCAATACATGCGCACGTAGAAACCTCTATTGTCTTAACAGTTGAAGGAGATGACTTTATTTTTTACATCATAATAAGTTAGGATAATGCCAAAGACGATTATTTTGGGCAAAATCCATACCAAAATCTGCCAGTCATGTATAAAAACCGTAAAGTTTTAAACCACAGCCAAGCACCGAATTCAGTCCTTGCTGAAACACTTCACCTCAAGGCAAATTTCTCTTCATTTTTCATCACGTGTGATTTCCCACCCAAGCTCATTTCCGTTTCCAAACCAACAACAACAATTGGGTCCTAAAATGAAGCTTAGATTGCTGATATTATTGTTTACAGCGATAAAGCTTATTTTTCTGAGTACAATGACCCTTTGTACGACCACAAAGAGTTTAAAACAAGGGGTAGGACAGTGAGTAATTTTGAGACATTTTGAAAAATTTTGAGTCAGATTGAGCCACTCTCGTTACTCAAAATTGTTCAGTTTTTCACGAACGACGTAACCCGCTTTGACACTGACGTTTGGATCGACATTTGTCACCGAGCATGATTGTCAAAAACATAAAGAGCAGAAAACGTGTTTCGGCGGCCCAAAGTTTTCAATTTTGTGTAAAATTGGTCCATGAAAAATCTTCATCCTTTTTCCCTTTCTATTTCCCCTTGGGGGTCAGTGCGTAGGATCAAATATTTGACCGCCCGTGAGCAAGCACCTTGGAGTGTTGCACCGAGCCATGTTCCGACGAAAACGACCAGGATTGGAAATAGGCTGGCGGCGGATACAAGGGTTCAGGAAGTTGAAGTCGGGCCCGAGTGGTGGCCAGTACGTGATGCTAAAGTCGGCTTGAGTTTGTGAGTTTTGAATGACCGCGACTTTAAAAGCTTCCCGCCCAGTCAGATCACCACACAACAAAAAGGTTCCGAAGGAAGAGGTGCTCTAAGAACAAAAGATCAAATGGTTCCAAAAATTGAACTCAACATGCAGTTTGAGATTATTAGCAAGACGGAAACACTCAACATAGCCCCATGATTGCGGCCCTGAAAGATGTTGGGGGACAGGGAAGTTTCTCTTTAGGGACAAAGATTTGCGGCGGAAATTGACATCTTAGGACGCCGAGGACGAAGGTGCGATTTCGTCGATCATCAGCAAGTCCATCCGGAACTGGGTTTCCAATCCTTGAAAATGCATCACGCCAAAGGCCAAACAATCAAATTTCGAGCAAGAGCTGTATGTTTTAGGGCATGCCTTTTGTTGTATTGGTCTGAGAAAATTTAGTCAAAATATAATTGGTCTAGTTTTGTTTATCATTTATTGCATTACTCTATTCTCCGTACCCCGTTGAGTCCCTCCTTCAATCTCGCTGGAGTCTTGTCCCACCCGCTGTTCTAATTCAGAATACCTCGCGAATCTAGAAAAAACCAGTTCATTTCATCCACGCAGGTTCCAGTCACTGAAATCTGGCTTGATTTTTTTTCGTTTGCTGTAGAAAATAAACACAAGCGGCCTGAAAACCTCCCGGAATTTGGGGAGAATATTTTTTGGGATATTGAGCTGGAGCAGATTAAAGGCCATCTCATCCACACAAGAACCGTACGAGGTGTTCTTTAGCAGGAAAATTCTGTTGTTGAAGGGGGACGGGAACGGTGCATGTCTTCTGATAAGCCGCCACCCGCACATCGCAAGTTCCAGGTTTTCCTTCTGTGCATCTAACAGTTCTACCATATCATGGAACCTGGCAGTTTTTTTATAGATCAGCAATTTTGTCGTCTTTGGACGCATGTCGCAATCCCAGCCTAGTGCAATTATTATATTTAGCACAAAAAAACTGCAACCAAAATCAACCAATTTCCTTATCTTTTCTGAGCCTTACTGTTTGCAAACATTTCAACGATTTCAACTGTCAAAATGAGCATTCGAAAATTCCGTAACCTGTCTTCAAATTACTCAGGAGTAAAATTGAGTAACTTTGAGTAAGATTGAGTAACATTGAGAAATTGAGTCACTCAGTTACTCACTGTCCTACCCCTTGGTTTAAAATGGATTTTTAAATCAATTTTGAAAAAATAACCTCGCGGTCCTTCTTGACAGAAAAGCTCCTACTTGACAGCTCGTTCCAAGGGGACCATAGTTGATCCAGCGAAAAAATGTTGTCTTGTCAAAAAAAAAAAAAAAATTTTTTTGGATAAAAATGAAAAAAAGTGATCAGAATTGGTTTTTAATCGTTTTTTTTACCGTTGTACATAAAAATTTGCATAGGGCTTTAGTACCCAATTCTGGCCTGTCCCATTCCGGCAGCAGTAGCATCATCACCACTATACCTCGTGTCAAATGCAACCCAGTGAACTCCCAAAAACCGTCAGCCAGCAGTTCCAGCGCAAAACTCGACTCGCAACTAACCCCGAGGATAAATACAAATTAAACATAAGAAATAAATCTTTATGAATGTATGTGTGTATGTGTCTGTGCTCCTCGGGTTTAGTCCTCTGCCTTGCCGTCTCACCCTGGGTTGAGCTTGTTAAGTAGGTTCATGTTTCCCCGCCTCCACATTACCCCTCCTGGTCCTGAGGTTCTCCACACGATAATCACGATGATGTGTGTCTGAAATGCGGCTGCATACATTCAGGCGTGCCCTGCCCACCCCCACACTCTTCCTGCACTACAAGGGAACATTCATTAACCCCAAAATCTAGCCTTGTTCCTGCGGGGTTTTCTAATGTGGCACACTAGTTTTAAATCCTTGAAATGGGGGTGGGGGTGGAAATTCAAATTCAAGTGCCGTTTGTTTCCTTCCACTTCAGACTGTGTAGCTGTGTAGTTTTCCACCCGGCTCCCTAGCACAAGTGAGAAGACAGGAAGTAAATATTATAATTTATTGCTCATTATATTTGTACTGGGTGCACTTCTAATGCATGTTTAGTGAGTGTGCTTCTGTGTGAGCTGGTGCTGTGAGTGTTTGTTTAACCGGCAATGTTTGGGTTATAAAAACTAACATTGCTCGATTGGTACTGCTTGGAATGAGCTTTTACCTTATACGGAAGAGTCGTTGGCAGCTTGAGATAGGATTTGAATTGGACGGGGGGTCTTTGTACGCAAAGTGGAGTGTGCTTAAAGAAAACACAAAAAATTGCAACGAACGGGATTCAAACCCAACACCAACAGTAAGGACTGGCGCCTTAGCCCACTTGGTCATCAGACCGATGAAGAATGGAAAGGATAAACGCATATGAGCAGTTCTCTAAGGAATCGGTCTTTTTCCATTAATTTCAATTTTTGTATTTTTTAATCCGGCTGAAACTTTTTTGGTGCCTTTGCTATGCCCAAAGAAGCCATTTTGCATCATTAGTTCGTTCATATAATTTTTAATACAAATTTGGCAGCAGTCCATACAAAAATGATATTTGAAAATTCAACAATCTGTATCTTTTGATGGATTTTTTTTATCGATTTGGTGTCTTCGGCAAAGTTGTAGGTATGAATATGAAATACACTGAAAAATGATTCACGGTAAATTTTTTTTGGTGATTTTTGATTTCACTTTTTGTCACTAAGACTTGATTTGCAAAAAAACACTATTTAATATTTTTTTATTTTCTGATATGTTTAAGAGGACATCAAATGCAAACTTTTCAGAAATTTCAAAATGTTTAACCCTTTTGAAATGTTAGTCTTGATTTAAAATTTTGAAAATATTGTTTTCGAAAAGATCGGAAAATTTCACGAATTTTTCAAATTTTAACATTGTAAATCGGACCATATGTTGCTGAGATATCGACGTTAGAAAATGTTGGGTTTTTTGGGTAAGACTTTCAAAACATAAATTTTTCTGTTTTTGAACCTTTGCATAGAGGGATGGCGTCGCCATTTTTAGACCACGTTTTCCACTTTTTCTCATCGAAACCGACTACTTTATCGACTTCATTTTGCTGGGCGAGATAGGACGCCGTCTATTTTTAGACGATGACTCAGCACTTTTCCACTCTTGCGCTCAAAAAAACCAGATGGCAGCACGATGTAACGCCACGTCCCTATGGCAATATTTCAGCAACTTAGGGTCGTATCAACAAAATTCAAAAAAGCAAAATATAGAGTATTTTCTCAGATTTTCATTTTTTTTTTCAAAAGTGGGCAAACATGGGCACTAATTTAAAAAAAAAATGAATAACTGCGATTTTTTTGAAAAAAGTTACTTGAAAATGGCTATAACTTGAAAACGGTGCACTTTATCGACAGTTCACTAGAGTACTTTTTAATTGCAATTTCAATTTTACATCGAAAAATGAAGTTGACAAATTTTTGCGGCCAATATTTCGATTTTTTGAAAAAATCTGTATTGTTTCAAAAATTATAACTTGGTCAAAAAAAATTTTCCCGTTCTAGAATTTTCTGAAAAGTTGGTCCTCTTGAACATATCAGAAAATAAAAAATAGTGTTTTTTTGCAAATCAAGCATTTTTGACAAAAAGTGAATTTAAAAATCATCAAAAAAAAAAAAATTTTAACGTGTATATTTTTTTTCAGTGTAGTCCATATTCACACCTACAACTTTGCCGAAGTCACCAAATCGATCAAAAAATTCTTTCAAGAGATACAGATTTTTTAATTTTCTCATATCATTTTTGTATGGACAGCTACCAAATTTGCATGGAAAATTATATGAACGAACTAATGATGCAAAATGGCTTCTTTGGGCACACCAAAGGCACCAAAAAAGTTTTAGCCGGATTAAAAAATACAAAAAAATCGAATGACCGAACTTTCAGAGAATTGCTCATATATAATAGGATGTAACAAAACCACACTTTTTTGCGGGCATTTCAGGGGATGATCCCCTAGGTGTACTGAGTCAGAATCCCAAATATGAGCTCGATTGGTTGCGACAGGACCTGGCGCTCCGGCTTCAAAGTTTAAATGGGATTTAACCCGTAAAATCGGTGCGTTTTGGTTTTTGCCCTTTTTGAGTCCTTCAACGATTTTTGGATTTTTCAAAAACCTCATGAGCTTATAGTTTGTGTTCCAGGGTACAACTTTGCCGAAGACTGCGAAGAGATTTGACCGCTCAGAAAAATGGTACAGAATTTACTAAATCTTTTCTCTTGATTTTCTGATAACGTAAAACATGTTCTGGCAACACTCGCTTTTGATGCGCGCTTTCGGCAAACTATGCAACGCATGCTACGGTGCGTCGGCATGTATTTGTCCAGCGTCGTGTTGTTGTGATTGTTGAGAACGAAAGTTCTTATGGAACTGCAAGAAGCTCTCCGGTTGACTCTCATGGTTCAGTTGGATGCCCAGGCAGAACCGATTCTAAACCTTGCTCGAGTGCCAACTAACGCGGCTGTCTTGAAAGCGCTTTATTACGCACGGATGTTGTGTGCATTTTATTCCGTATTCCGGAAGATATTTCGAGAGGCACGCATTTTAGTGAGAGTTTTCACTCGCTTTGTAATCAATCAAAGAGTTATGGCAATTTGGCAATAAAATCGGTCATAAACAAATTAATGTATTGCATTGACAACATTACTAAACACTATTTTCATACAGCAGACTTCTCTGGCTAGATATTTTGCGAATTCATTAGACACCAATTGCACTATGTTCGAGCATAGTTCGCTAACATGTCCCCCAGCACCACAATTGGTCGTGACGAAAATGATCCACACGGGTTAAAGGCAGGACCAGGTGGGCTTAGAACTAAATCCTGCGATTCACTGCCAAATAAAATACCGGAATCTACGACAGATTAAAAGAGCAGCACCGGTGATCAAATCCTCCGGCACCATCGAAAACATAAGCACAACATCCAAATAAAGCATTTTCTTTCCATGTGTCAAACTTTGACCGTTATACGCTGGATGTTTTCTCGCTGCTATAGTTACGACGCCTGGCTCTGGATGCGCGCGTTCAAAGAAAGTGTTGCCAATACTAATCAAACAAATTAATGGCAAAAAGTTTTTTTATTTTCAAATCATTGTACAAGCAGTACTAATTATCAAATCTCTTCACAGTCTTCGGCAAAGTTGTGCCCTGAAACTTAAACTATAAGCTCATGAGGTTTTTGAAAAATCCAAAAATCGTTGAAGGACTCAAAAATGGCAAAAACCAAAACGCACCGATTTTACGGGTTAAATCCCATTTAAACTTAAAAGCCGGAGCGCCAGGTCCTGTCGCAACCAATCGTGCTCATATTTGGGATTCTGACTCAGTACACCTAGGGGATCATCCCCTGAAATGCCCGCAAAAAAGTGTGGTTTTGTTACATCCTAATATATAAGCTTGACATTTCGGTCAAGTAGGTTTTCCATACTGATGGGCTACATGTTTCAGGGTGTAATATTACAAAAAATTTCATAAAATAATGTTAAAATTTCTTTTACACCTAGGCCTTTTACACGCAGCTGGATTATTACTTTTTTTTTGCTGTGTAACATAATTCCGATATCCAAGCTCTAACATGAATGTGAGGAATGCACCATCCACCTTAAGGTGTATTAAGTAACGTTTTTCTTGTAATTTCGTCCGCTGAACCTGAATCTGTCCTCAGTATTGAGTAGAGATGGGCAAAACCGCTCTTTTTTTGGAGCCGCTCATTTTCGTTCGCTCATTAAAAAGAGCGGGTCTTTTGCACGGCGTTTTCGTTCTTTTTTTAAAATTTGGATAAAAAGGCTTTTACAAGAATGGTGTCATCTTTTAGACAACAAGAAAAAGGCGCTCGAAAACCATTGGTCCTGTTCTAACGCGAAGTGAGCTACCCCTCGCCAGGCGGTATCTCTTTCAAGTTTTATACCCAAACCTAAACGTTCGAATAATTGAAAAGCACTCAAATTTAAATCTAGGAGTTTGGAGAAAATTGGTCTTTATTTAACGAAATTGCGTTTATTTCTGCCAAAATTTAACAAACGCTGATATTTGGAGAAAATATTCTGCAAAATTTTATTCAACATTCTGATTAAATCGATAATTGCCAAACTTTAATCGGGCATGAGGATTGTTTTTTTTTTCCAAAAACTCGTAGGCTATTTATTATATTTTGGAAAATGTTCCAGGTTAATTAATTGCTCAAATACTTTTAGTTATGACTTTAAATTACTTTATTCAGAAAATCATGCACTTTTGGAATTTAAAAAAAAAACTAGGAAACTGAAAAACTTTTAAGTGGTGTTCAAATGGCATCAATGCTAATTAGAGTCTTTCAATATATTGATGAGAAAGTTGCAATAGACGACAGATTCAGCTCTCAAGATGTCGGAAAATTGCCCCTGTTCAACCTGACGTTTTTTTTATCCCAAAGTAGTTGAGAAAATACACCATGGGACAATTTTTTGATAAAATTTTTATAAGCATTGAAATGTATGAAATTGCATTTCCAATTTTCAAAAACAAATTTAAGGCACAGTTTGTTGGAAATTCTATGAACTATATTTGTATACAAAAAAATAGACACAAGTTTATAAAATCATTCCATCTTGGAACGGTTCTTTCAAAAGACCGTAGGTAGTTTCAAAAAAGCCCGCGGCTATTTTGTTGTGAGCCATGGTTCGTTCGCTCTCTTTAGTGAACCGGATTTTTAAGCGGTATTGAGCCAAATGTCAAAATATCGATTTTTGGTTCCATAATTTCCAAAAGTTTCAATGTAAAATAATCACATAAATAATAATCCCTAAACTTGGCCAAAGAAGGCGAGGATTGCGAAATCAAATGTTGGAATCTTCGGCAAAGTTGCTTGGATTGGCAAACTAAACAACATTCTAGAAAAAAAAATCCCAAAATATTCCTGTAAAGTAAGATTTTATAAACACCCTTATCGGTACAAAAACTGCAGGCCAGGTTTTTCTTTGTTGTTAGTGTAAAGAACATGATTATATATCTCATGATACATGAAATAAATCTCAAAATTTATGCCGAAAAATTATGGCACTCTAAACTGCCCATCATTGGAAAAGCGGCTATAATCCACTTTTGGCAAAATCGAGATTTTTGCTTCAGGTGATAGAGGATGTTCCTACGCATCTCCCAAAACTTAAATTTCACAGAAATGTTTTTTAGTTTTGACTGCCGATATCCGAACGGCTAATATCACATTCCTTTTTCAGTTTGCCTTGGTGAAAATTTGATGACGAACACAAAAACGCGTTTTTAATTGCCGAAATTTTAATGATGGGCAGTAAACTAGGCACCAGTAATCACTTCATAGCCTACTAATAGGTATGAATTTATGCTGTACATAATTTTAAAGAATTCTACATAAAAGTTATTGAAAGAGAGAAACGACAGTGTAAAAGACTCAGATTGAACCATGAGTCTGAACAGTACCTTCGAGCACTACGTGCGGTACCGCTTCGGCAACCACACAGAGTTCGAGGTGCCCAATCGATACATCAATCTGGACATCAAGGAAATGGGTTGCAAAGGCGTGATCTGTTCAGCGTTCGATATCGTCACCAAGAAGCAGGTCGCCATCAAGAAGCGATCTCGGGCTCTGGATGGAATCTTTCCATCAAAGGTACTTTTCAGAGACATCAAGTTGTTGAGGACGGTCAAGCACAAGAATGTCATCAACTTGATACATGCCTTTACGCCACATTGCTCGTTGAAAGAGTTCCAAGACGTGTACCTGGTGACGGAACTGATGGACGTCAATTTGTGTCAGCTCCTCCGAAGAAAGCTGGACCTGAAGCGGATGTCCTACCTCATGTACCAACTCCTGTGTGGCGTCAAGTATCTTCACTCGATCGGGCTGATCCTGCGGGACTTGAAACCTTCGAACGTCGCCGTCAGCAGCGATTGCTCGCTTAAGATATTGAGCTTTGGACTTTTGAGATCCGTCAAAACGGCGTTCGTTAGGACGCCATTTGCAGTTACGAGAAACTACCGAGCTCCCGAGGTCATTTTCGGGATGGAGTTTAAGGAGAACGTTGACGTCTGGTCCGTTGGATGCATCATGGGCGAACTGCTCCGGGGAAGTGTTATATTCTCCGGGGGCGATCATGTGGAGATTTGGGACAGCATTGTTCAGCAGTTGGGAACTCCTTCTGAAACTTTCATGGCTAAGATTGAGCCGGATGTTCGAAGTTACATAGAGAGCCAAGCTAAACACGTTGGTCGACCGTTCGAGGAAATTTTTCCCGATGAGGGATTCTCAGTTCAACAGCATTGGTATTTCTCAAGAATACAAGCACGCGATTTCCTTTTCAAAATGTTGGTCATCGATCCAGAACATCGCATCACAATCGATCAAGTATTAGATCATAGCTTTATTGGCACGTGGTATCTTCAGGATGAGGTTAATCCAGTTGGCTTAAGAAGTGGCAAGTTTAATGTGGATGATCTGAACTATACTGCACAACAGTGGAAGCGGTTGATTTATCAGGAAGTAATGGAGTACGAAGAAATAAGTGATTTGGCAACATTCGGGGTTGCCTTTCACCATAGAATTTGAAAATGTTATGCTAATTTTTAGAATAAACCCTATTTCTTACAAAAACAACTCCAAAAACTTTCACTTCAGTGCCAACTCCCCCTCCAGCACCACCTTTCACTTCAAATTCTAATTGGCAATCCACCCATAGCCCGTTGATGACGTTGATGATCCTCGGAGCAACCGCAATTTTTTTCCCAGGCCAATTTGGGTCCCGTTTTTTCCGTTCCTGACAGGTTCCGGTTTGTTGGCAGTTACAGTGCGCTGCAATTTTTTTTCGCTATCTTCCCTCCTGCCTTAGCATTTGAACTTGTGAGTAGGATTTAAAAAATGGAAACTTTTTTAACTCCAACCCCCACCTTGAAACCGTCACTCGTCGTCCCGCGTCATCGTCATTTGGGTCCTGTCGGCGACAGTCACTGGTTTTTTGGTCCTTGTGGAGTCCTCGCGCGAGATGTCTTTTCCTGTAATTGGGGAGGAGGGAAAGCCACGTTGCCACTCACAAATTGACTTGTTGAATTAAGTTGGCATGGAATTAATGGAAAATGAAAAACGGCAGGGCTCTTCATATAAAAAATTGAATATTAAAAAAAAGTTTTTTATTCTATTTGAGTGAGCTGATTTATTTTGTACTTTATTTGTTTTGATTGATTTAAGGTTTATAAAAATAAAAGCATTTCAAATTTAAAAAAAAAAAACTTTACTTTTGAAAACGTCTACAAATAGATAATTTTCAGAATTTCATAAATCAGACCATATAATAAAATTGAAATGGAGCAGAAAATTTCACATATTTTTTTCTTAATATTGAAAATTGGACCAATAGTTTCCGAGATATCGTCAGTTTAAAAAATCAGGCTAAGTACGAAACAATTAGCAAAACTCATTCACCCATTCGAATTTTTGTAAGGGTTTATCTCAGAAACTTATTGCCCGATTTTCAAAGTCAAATCAAAATCAAATTATTCGCTCTACATCATTGCCTTGGCGTTCTCGATTGCAAGATTCCTACTCGAAACTAAGTGTCCGGATTGATTGTTCTTGAGGCAATTGCAAACCGCTTTTTACACCTAAGCTTCCATCCACCCCGGGATTCGAACTGACGCCCTTTGGATTGTGAGTTCAACTGCCTACCAGCGACTCCACCGAGACAGGACCCATTGAGACGACTCCTACACCTGGACTGAGCTAACGACCTAACCTCTAGTTTAGACCGGGACCAACATTTACTTCCCCGTCCGACGGAAGGCGTGATCGGACAAATCTCGTCTCGAAAAATGTCACCGGGACCTTCTGGGATCGAACCCAAGCCGACTGGGTGAGAGGCAACCACGCTTACTCCTACACCACCGTCCCGGATTTCCAAAGTCTCAGAAAGAAAATTGTAGGAAGTTTTCTCTGCACTTATGTTAATATGTTTTCAGGTAAGCTTTTCAACCAAGAAGCATTTTTAATTTTTTTTAAAAACGAGAAAAAAATCGAAAATGTAAGTAAAAGTGAAAAACTTACTTACTTATTGAATTTGAAAACGTTAAATTTCATTAAAATAAATATTAAGTACTTTTCGATTGCAAATTCGATTTTGCTTCAAAAACGCTTTTTAACAAATAATAAGTCCAGGTTTTCCTGGAAGTTCATATCTCATAAACCAGATTTTGCACCATCACGCACTATGGCTCAGAAGATGTTTGTTTTTAGTTCCCTGAAACATAAAACATAAAAAAATACGAAAGCTTAAATATACGTATTTTGGGAACTTAACTTTTAGTGATATAATGTTGAATAAAAAAATGTTTTTTTTTCGAAAAGTCCAAATCATATCCTAAAACATTGCCGAAGACACCAAATCGATCAAATACATAATTTCATACGTTTTATTCCGATTTCGTATGACCAGTCCCCAAAATTGTATGGAGACTTGTATGGAAAACTAATGATGCAAATTTGCTTTTTTTGACATAGAGAATGCATGGACAAAGTTGCATCCAAAATTGAAAAAAATACAAAGAAAAGTCGAATTGCGAAGTCGTAGAGAAACACTTTTATTTTGAAACTAAAAATGTTTTTTTATTTAAGAAAGCAAATGCGTTGAAAATATAATTCAAAAAGCTCGGTAATAAGTTATTTATATTAAAATTTTCTAAGGCTGTCTAAGGCCTTAAGTATGCTATGTTTGTAAAAAAAAAACAATTAGATACAGAGAAACCTCTTTATATGCGGTGGCGTTACGCTTTTTGTTTCGAAGATTTCTTTTAAACCGGGGGTGCCCAACCTTTTGGCCTTGCGGGCCAGATCAGATTTTACTGAAGCAGTGGCGGTTCGGAACTAATGCTTCATAGTGTTTAAAAGTAAAAAAAGTCATAAATTGTTTTTATTAGGTTCTTTTAAAATAAACAAATATATAAGATAGTGTTACAAATAAGATTCTTGATACTAAGAAAAAAAAAAAACAAAGATAACTAATGATAAATTTTCTAATTTATTTTTATTTTGTCTAGTCTAAATTTGTATTGTAATTGTTTTTGTCGATTGCAATTGGGTCCTAAAATTAAGCTTAAATTGATGATATGTATTATTGTTCCCTGGGTGCTGAATAGTGGTTCGCAAAACGGCCTCAATTTTGAACTGTCAAAGTGGAACCAATTTACTGTTCGCCCAAAGTAGAGAGTATTGTTTACGATAATTTAACATTGTTTTGTTTTTTTTTTTTTGGCAAAAATGATAAATGTGTGGATTTTGAGGACCTGGAGTTGAAGGTAAGAAAAATTAAGAAATTTGAAGGCGAGATCGTCATTTTTAAAATTATGAATGGATTTTTTTTAAGGGAGTCGATGCGGTTATATCTATCCAGAAGCTGTCTTTATTGTGTGATTTTGTTTGATTTTGTTTGAAAACGTGATTTAGTAAAAATCTTTTCTGTTTGTAGGATCTCTAGAATAAGCGATGTTTTTTCACTGGACCAGAAAGATCTACAGGATTCCAAAATCAGCCAGGGAATTTATCTGCGACATCGCAGAATGACACTCTCTCCGCAGTTCTTCGCCTCCTTTAAAAAGAAAAATCTCTTCTTACTGATAAAAACGCAACAATTTCCCAGCAAAAAAAAAAAAAAAAAAATCAACAACTATACAAAATAAAACACATGCTTGATTATCAAAAAGCTCATTTACCAGTATGAAAAAAGTCATGCTTGTGCTTGGACAGCCTCCTACTGTGTAGATGTAAACAAAGTGGGATCGTTCGAAAATCACGTTACATGTTCTCTCTATTCATCACCCAGATTGTTCCCAACGATTAAACTTATTTGTCTGAGAACAATGATTCTTTGTTCGGCCGCAAAGGATTTAAAATTGATTTTTATTCAGCCCTGGAGCAGGTTGACAGCTCCCATACAAACTGAGCGTACCCCGTTTTGTGGGCCCAGTGGGCCTAAGATGGCGGCCTTCGATATTATCTAGCCAAACTTTTGAAAATGGCGAATAGTTTAAATAAATATAGTTTTTGCCTTGTTTCGGTTTAAAACGACAAAATAAGCATTCTGTAATCATTTTCATTAAAAACTAGTTTAGAGATACGCCACGTACAAATATTAGTCTAAAACAGGTGAAGTGAGCGTGCCGCAAAAGCCGTTAAGAAACGAAAGTTTCCTATGCAAATTTTGAGTTGCGTATTTGATGGACGGACTCCGACGAGGCCCACTTGCCATCTGTCGGTGAATATGCGCAACTCACGGAAACTGTCATCTTACGGTCCGGTTGTTTTTATTCAATTTTTTTAAACTAGCTTCGTGGGCCTTCTTGACAAGAGCTTCTTGCTTGACAGATCATTCCAAGGAGACCATAGTTGATCCATCGTAATATGTTGTGTTTTATATTTTTATTTTATTTTTTTTGCTAAAAATTATTAAAAATCATCAAAAATGGTTTTGATGAATACTAAAAAAATAATGAGGCATGATAAAATCTATTAAAACAAAATATGGATTCAAATCTAAAAAAAATACTTTGCAATGGATTATTCTGTTTTCATCTGCCATTTTTCAGTTCAATAATTGATTTTGAAAAAACCAATACAGAAATGGTAAGATTGAAATTCATACATAAATAACTTTTGCATTTGAAACAAAAATATTTTTTAAATAGAAAAAAAAAATCCAAATAAGACGTTGAATATGCAACATTTTATTCCACAAGCAAAATGCACAGGTGAAAATTTGATCCATAGCTTTTTATTTATTTATACACTCATTTTATTTATTGAACACTTCAAGATCAGCCTTGAGGGCCGTTCATAGAACTATTTTGAAAAGCTGTCGCGGGCCGGATGAAATGACTTCACGGGTCGGATTCGGCCCGCGGGCCGGACGTTGTCCTGTCTTAAACCATACAATATTTTTGCAAGCTTTAAAAAGCGTTTTGTGGATCTGAACAAAACCTACAAATTGATTTTTTGCAATTCCGCTGTGAAACTGTCAACTTTTCCTGTCCTTCTGAAGAAACGAAACGGCCTACTTTTTCCTACCAAAAATAACAGAATCGAATAGCAACACTTTTCAAAATAAATGCTGAAAAGTTCTACTTTTCAGCACTGAAATGAGTACTGAAATGTTGAACTTTTCAGCACTTGTTTCGAAAAGTAAAATTTTTCAACATTTTTTTTATTAAAACGATTTATTGGAAAAATACATGAAAATTTTACTTAAAATTTCACTCAATGGGTGTTTTCGGAATTGCAAAAAATATTGTATGGAACTCATTGCAAAACTTGATTTTTTCAACACTCGTCGTATTTATCCAACTCGGTGAACCTCGTTGGATAAATGTACGACTCGTGCTGAAAAAATCCTCTTTTTGCAACTTGTTGCATAAACTACTATTAAAAGATTGCAAAAATGTTGCGTCGTTCCAGAGACATCGGCAAATTAGAAAAACGTAACGCATCGCGTAAAACGAGGTTTCACTGTATCAAATCTGTGCTGTCAATAAATTTGTCAGTCCCTTAAAGTAGATTGCTTTGATTTTTCGTTCTATAATTTGATAACTTCCGCTCTCGACGGTCCCTTCAATATCGATTACGAGAGAGTCCACTGTATACTTATTAATGCTGGGAAATTGAAAGAAATCCGTGCCACATTGCCAGTAATCCTAGCAGCCGCAAATGAATGATAGAAAAACCTATCATGTGATTATTACTGCACCGCAACATCAAAGAGTATAGCGACCGTCACTATAGCTTGTGAGTTCTCTTCTTTTATCTCGTGATTGCCAACATTACCATTACTCTTTCTATCAATCTTTTTTTTATCGTCGTAAACGAATACTCACCGAAGATTCTTTTGTTTTCTCAGAAAACCGTAATGAAAGAACGCAAAAAGGGGGATAGGGAACGAATAACGTCTCGTTAAACTGCGGTGGCAAATTTTGTTTTGTAGCGGCTTTTGTGGCTTTGCTTTGTTGAGGGGAGATAATTGAGAATGTGGGAATAAGAGAATTTCACACGGGATTGTGTAAACATGAGATAGAGACTGTCAATTTTAGGTGCTGAGAATCTCGCTACGCAACGAAGAGCAGTGAAAATCGAAAGATGAGATTTCGAGTATGATAGTTGTACTTGCAGGGATATTTTTAAAACCCTGAAACTTAGTAATTCTATTTAGACTACCAGTAATCCTTGATGCTGGAAACCCATTGATCACTTTCAACCATAGATTGTTTTACTAAAAATATAACACATATTTTCTTTCAAAAAGATAAAACATTCAGATGACTCAGATTGCAATCCAAACTGTCAAGGAGTACGGGTTCAAATTGCAACCAAAAAGTGATATTTTTTCCATCTCTCGTTTTACACTGACTTGGTGGAGAGACATGCTGCCAGAAGTCTCTTTCCCAGCCCAACTCAGCCCATGCCCAGAGTGACGATAATGATGATGATGCCGACTCAAATTGTAAGTAGAAAAAACCTCGTCCAAATGAATAAAAATATAAAATTGTAAAAATAAATGAGCATCGTCCTGGCTTGGGGGATGCTTTTTTTGCTCCCAACTTTTTTTTTTCTCGCGAGTCCTTGTACGTCTCTCGTCCTGTTGCTTGATGAGGAAATATAATAACACCACTTGTTCTGGATGAGTTCACGCGCCAACAAGCAGCTACTTCAGGACCAGAGAGAGAGAGTTCACATTTTGGAGGAGGAAGAAAAAAAAAACTACGACCATAACATACAGCCTCCCACGTATCCTGGGCAAGGAAGAGGAAAAATGAGGCAAGGTAATGAGATTAAGTACTCGAGAATTCATTCGTTCCGTGAGGTTGAGAAAAAATCGGAAATTTACTCCGCGATTGCCTTTTGACCTGGCTGTGGCTGTGGATGTTGTTTTTGCGAGACTGAAAAGTTTCTTGACTTTTAATTTGCTACTGATTTCGACGAGCGAGCAGCAAATAAGCCCGCCAAACCTCAGAAATGTGGGAAAGGCAAGTGAGTAGAACCTTTTCTGGATGTGGAAAATTGAGCACTTCATGGGCAATTTTCACGTGGTTGTTCCTCGGAAGTAACTTTTGATTGTCGAGTACAAAGCAGGAGTTTTTAGAAACACTTTAATTATGTATTGTAGACTCGAAAAATACTTTTTATAAAAACCTGAGAAACTTTAGGTGCTTGGTCATTTTAGAGCAATTCCAGCTCAAATCAGGAATTTTTCTGGTTCTTTTGTACCCGACCCTCTCCGATTTCAATGAAAGTTTTTAGACATGTTATCCTAGGCCTATATAAGCCATTTTTGTGTATATGGAGCCAATAGTACTCGAAAATAACATTTGAGAAGGGCGTAAGGTATTTAAATATTTTTGTATTTTGCAATTTAAAAATTACTGTGTCTCGAAGCCATTGCGTCGTATCAAAAAGTGGTCCAAGACATACTTGTAGGAAATTGGATGGGCTTTCTGAAAAAAATACACTGAAACAAAAATACACGCCACTTCTATGAGATTTTTTGATTTTTAAGTCTAAAACTTAAATTTAAAGGTGTTGTCACGATTTTTTTTCGTTCAAAATTTTTGAGGAAATAGCCTAAGATGTTACCAAAAGACTGACGAAAAATGCAGGATGGTATGTCTCTCCTAAAAAAATACAAAAATCATTTACTAAAACTGTTTTTTTGAAAAGTGGTCTAAACGTCAAAATTTAAAAAAAAACCCATAGTGGGAATCGGTTTCCCAGACAATTTTACATAAAAGTCTCCATATTGACCATTGTCCTATGTCCAATCCTTGGGAAGATACAGCGGTCTTAAAAATAAAAATGATGAAAAAATGGGTTTTTTTGGTGGTTTTTGGCAATTTCTATATGACAGACCTGGTTTTTCAGTCTCGTAAATATTTTTACCGGAAAGCTCGTCCAATTTCCCATAAGTTTGCCTTTGACAGCATTTCAATTGGATGTAATGGCTTACAGTTATAAGCTTAATTACATTGTTAATAACTGAAAAGAGCATATTTTTTTCAGTGTGGTAGAAACCAGGAAAGTAAATTTGCTTACGTAAATATAAAAACGAGTCAAATCAAAAAGCTGTCAAAGGCAAACTTATGGGAAATTGGACGAGCTTTCCGGTAAAAATATTTACGAGACTGAAAAACCAAGTTTGTCATATAAAAATTGCCAAAAACCACAAAAAACCCATTTTTTCATCATTTTTATTTTTAAAACCGCTGTATCTTCCCAAGGATTGGACATAGGACAATGGTCAATATGGAGACTTTTATGTAAAATTGTCTGGAGAATCGATTCTCACTGTGGGTTTTTTTTTAAAATTTTGACGTTTAGACCACTTTTCAAAAAAACAGTTTTAGTAAATGATTTTTGTATTTTTTTAGGAGAGACATACCATCCTGCATTTTTCGTCAGTCTTTTGGTAACATCTTAGGCTATTTCCTCAAAAATTTTGAACGAAAAAAAATCGTGACAACACCTTTAAATTTAAGTTTTAGACTTAAAAATCAAAAAATCTCATAGAAGTGGCGTGTATTTTTGTTTCAGTGTATTTTTTTCAGAAAGCCCATCCAATTTCCTACAAGTTTGTCTTGGACCACTTTTTGATACGACGGAATGGCTTCGAGACACAGTAATTTTTAAATTGCAAAATACAAAAATATTTAAATACCTTACGCCCTTCTCAAATGTTATTTTCGAGTACTATTGGCTCCATATACACAAAAATGGCTTATATAGGCCTAGGGTAACATGTCTAAAAACTTTCATTGAAATCGGAGAGGGTCGGGTACAAAAGTACCAGAAAAATTCCTGATTTGAGCTGGAATTGCTCTTTATTGTTTTGTAATTCAGTTGATTTTAATAGTTTACTGAATTTTGTTGAGCAGAAAATAAGCAAAAGAGCATTCACATTTCCACATTACCTGTTTAAAAATATGACCACTCTTCCCCTCATAATCTTCCGCAAAATATGCTCAGCTTTAGTCTCAGCTGTGGCATCCCGTCGATCCCTTTTCAAATGTCATCAAATGCCACAGGTTAGCACAACCCCCGGAACGAACGAGAAAAAAAAACTCCGCACTCAAAAGATGATAATGGCGACACGCGTCAGCTGGTTCATTTCTTACCGCGCGATCCCATAAATAACCCCTCCTCAGCCAACGAAAAAAGGGACGTTTTTCCACCCCTCGACAAGTGGCCATGTGTGCTGGCTGGCTGGCGTCAGGTGTCACTTTCCAGTGCCAAGTGCCGTGGAAGGACACTTTTTGAGGATTTTTGTTCCCACCCCTTCGCTTTTTCGGTGGATTTTAAAGAAAATACACACACTTACTATGAGCACCACCAAAGATGATAAAAGCTACTTCACTTGAGGAAGACATTGTGTGGAGGGTGGAAGATTCAGGAGGGTGACAATGAGGGAAAATTCACTTCCGGTGCGTACAGTGGAACCAGGAACATGAGTTTTCTTCATAGACAAAAAGACTTTAAAAAATAATAAGATAAACTAAACGTGAAGAACAAATCTAAGCCGTTTTCTACTCATGCTCCTTATAAAATTTATATTGCTACTGAAACATTATTCTATCCAATCTACACAAACTCATGAAACATTAAACTAATTTTAAATAAAATTTATAGACACCATTTACAAAAAGAAGTATGATATTATTTGTTGTACACGGATAGAAATCCTAGAAGCTAATCCGGTAACTCTATGTTGTTGAATTCGTGAATATTAGAATGTTTTCAGAATCGTCAACATTTTTTACGATTTAGAACAACAATGTGAACGATTTTGAAAATATTTAAATCGAAATCTAAAATAATGATGACGATCTTACAAACATTTCAATGTTTACAAATTTGACAACAAAGAGTTTCCGGATTTCTATACTGTTTTTTTAAAGCTGAGAAATCAGCATTAAAAGAACAGAAAATACCACAACAGTGGTATCTGTTGTTTTTTTATTTACTAACTTTGAACTTTAGAACGTTATACCTTAGCATTTTGATCCATTTTACACTAAGGGAGGTAACTTTTTTTAAGCACCCTGAAATAATTTTTTGAAGTGGTTCTTTTTTTAATGTTATATTGAAAAATTTCATAGAAAGGATCTTCATTCGAAAATTGCCTTCATCTTTAAATGAATTAATTTAAAATTGCATCTTATAATAAGGGCGTCCAATTTTCCAGGGTTGCAATTTTTCGGGAAACGAGAAAATTACTATTTAAATCCCGAGTTCCTGGAGCTTTGTTATTGACCAGGACCTCCGAGAATTGCTCCGTGGACCACAGATGAATAGTAGAAAAAGATCATCACCACTTCGCAACTTTTCAAATGTCCCTATCATGCTAGGCAATCACAACGCCGGCTACGACTAGTGGTATGTTCGTAAGTTCGAAAAACAACAATCAAAATTTAAGTTAGGTTTCAAATGATCGGATTTTTTTCAAACATTTGGAATGTATTACATTTTGAAACTTTGGAAATTTGAGTAGTTTTTTAGAAAAAAACGTAGTTTTGTGAAAATTTTGAGAATTTTCAAAAAAATAGGTTATAGCTTTCGAAATGTATCAAAATATCTCGATTTTTTTATACCCATGTGAAAAACTGATATTTGGATAGTTTTGTTAAAAATTTGAGTATTCTCAAAAAAATGTGTTACAACTTTCGAAATGTATGAAGAAATCCCGATCGTTTAAAATCCATATTGTAAAAACTGAAATTTTGAGTGTTTTTTTTCGAAAAAGCTTTGTAAATATGTCGAGTATTTAAAAAAAATGATACTATATTCGAAATGTTTGAAAAAACCAGAAAAAATCATTTGAAACTAGAGCGTCCAAATTCCCGGGGTTACAAAATTCCCGGGAAACGGAAAATTTTCAACAAATTTCCCGAGAAATCCCGGGAATTCCCGTTATAGTTATTCGCCAGTTTTAGCGATGAAGTGCTATTTGAGTGCTAAATAGCACATTTAGCACTTGAAATATTTGTGTTATTCAAATCACTATTATTTTGTTGGTAATGAACATTGTATAGTGAAAAACGATAATTATAGACATCGAACTAAAGTTTGATGTGTTGCACAGTGAGCCAAGATTCACTCTACCGGTTTGCTTAGGCCATCATCCCAAAATGTGGTGAAGTGCTATTGAGTGCCGATGCACGTCTGTATAGAACAGCAACTTTAATGGTCAAAATGAGTGTGAGGATCAATTAATGGCTTGACTGCTTAAAAAAAAATCATGCAACTTTGAGAAAATATATAAACTTTCTAATTTTGATATCTTTCAAATCGTCCCAAATGAAAGAAAATGATATTAGTATTTTTGTTGAGAAGGATTTTTTTAAATCAAAGTGTTTGGACAGTGAAAATCTATGCTCCACAACCATAAAATGGCTTTTAAATTTGTCTCAGTGACCATTAAGTTAAAATAAAAAAAACCAAAAAATTCAACTTGTGAATAAATAAATAATCATTGAATTTACATAAAAAATTTAATTTCTAGCGCTTTTTGACTTGAAACACTATTTTTTTACTTGAAAATTTGATACGAAGTTGGTTTTCATTGTTTTTTTTTATGGTTTTATGATATGACTTTAGTTATATGGTATTCAGCCTGATAATTCAAAAAAAAATAAATAATTTTGAGCATTTAAAAGTGGTAAAAATTCAACAATATTTTCTCATCTATAACCCTCTTACGCCCTTGGTAGCTCACGTGCTTCATAAATTTATAACTTCAATCTGTGATTTCTCAAATACTTAGAAACAAATTCTTCTCACATAAACCTTTTTTAAAAATTTAATTATATCAGTTCAATTTCCATCCAACATGTTCAAGGTAAAAAATTCAAACAAATCTCAATGTTGATCTTGGCCGGAAGATGTAAATATCTTATTTACAAATGATATTACCAAAAAAACAATAAAAATGGTTGTCAAAAATCAAATAGTTTATATTCATTCCATAACAGCGTAAGTTTTGTTGTCCAACATATAAGCAAACAATATTCCTAGTGGTGAATGCTTCAGAAATAAATATTATCTGAATTTAACCTTGATATGAAATATACAGACAAGCTGATTAGTTAATACGAACAGTAGATGGAAATAAAAAAAAAATCAAATCTCCAATTATTATTTTTTGAATAATTTCAAAACATTGGTGCCAAAAAGGTAGGAAAATGTATACTTCTGCTTGTATTTCGGGAATTCCCGGGAAATTTACAAATCAGCTTGCTGTTTTTGCATATGGGACATTTATGCGATCATGGGCAACTCATTTTTAAATAAAATAAGGTTTTTTTTGCGAGATTATGTCTGCTTTTTCTCTTTTTTTCATCGTCATCCGCGACAGACAAGGAGCTTGTGTGTAATCATCATCGCGATTTTGCAAAAAAAAGTTTTGTAAAAGTAACTTTTTGCGTTTCTTATTGTTTCGTCGTTCATGTCTGTTGCGGGTGACAATGAACGGTCATGATCGACACAACCAACATTTCAAAACTATTTTTCGTAAAATCGGGATAACTCGTGATGATTACAAGCAAACTTTTTGGACAAAACAGATGAATGACACTGCAAAGTTACGAAAACACGATATTTTAAAATGAAAAGAAAATGTTCTTAATGAAACAATATCCCTTCTGGGTTGATGTAGATTCGAAAAGTACACAAAATTTCCCTTAAAATGAAAAGTTCAATTATAATTTACAATTGGGTTATTGGTAGAGTTATTAAAACTTTTTTTTGTGTTTATTATATGAAAAAAAGTTTTTTTTTTCTCGGAATTTTGAGTACGCCATTAAATCGGGCCTCCAACTTTACTTAAAGTCCCTTTGACACCCAATGGACTAATCACCGTGTCAGTCTGCAAACTATTGAAAAACATGTCTTTTTTCGCATGTTCAAAAATGGAAGGGGCCGTACCGCCCCTCCGTCACTAGATATCGAAAAACGGACTCGTGTTCAGGGACAAAAGTAACCCCTTAGGACAAATTTGCACGCAAATCGTAAAGGGGTTAAGGCAACTTTTCCCCTTTTCTT
This sequence comes from Culex pipiens pallens, assembly GCF_016801865.2. Taxonomy (NCBI): domain Eukaryota; kingdom Metazoa; phylum Arthropoda; class Insecta; order Diptera; family Culicidae; genus Culex; species Culex pipiens. The sequence goes on along the minus strand of NC_068937.1, from coordinate 55,724,887 downwards.
GTGAGTTGGTAAAGAATTATCCATATGAAATTTTGCTTCGATTGACAAAAAAAAAATGTTTTTATTGCTTTATTTAGATTGGAGCAAGTTTATCTAATGTCTTATTTTCTGTGATTCCAGAATAATTCTTGAGCCTCCGATGAAGCAGAAACGCCTCGCAGTGAGCCCACATATTTTCAGCTCCGCGGAGTGTAATGAAAGCATTTGAGTGAAGAAGATCTTGCCAATGAATGAAAGCTGTAAGCTTTGCCTGAGGGTAGAAAGGGCGAGGATTCGCGATAAAAGTATTAGCATACGCGCACTTTGGGAGCTTCTCTGTTTTGATTACTTGAGATTTTGTATGTAAATGGTTTCAGTAATGTATGTTAAGAACGGATTATTGTCTTCAAAATTTTGGGGGTATTTTTTATGTGACAATTCAGTTCAAGATTGTTTTGCTTAACAAAATAATTAGAAATTTCGAATAATTTATCTCTTCCAGCTGTGCATTCATCTATTTGAAGAAGAAAAAACGCAAAATAAAACAATATTCATCTTTGATTTGAATACCAACCAGTGAAGGAAAAAAAGGGTTATTGAAGCCAACCGATGGCAAAAGTTGTTCTCAAAAGGAGTGTTTATTTTAATATTTTCCCCATTAAAACAGATGTTGCCAGAAATTCTTTCCGGAGAACCTTTCCAGATCGTCGTCATCGTCGTCCAAGGAGAAAAGAGAGGTCCCTTAATCAAATGCAACAAACGTCGCAATGACATCTGCTGCTGCTGCTGCTGAGGCTGCTTCTGATGGTCAGCTTAAAAACGGTCCAAAAAGGGTTTTATCTGGAAATCAAAAAGTAGAAACACTGCTGGCTGGCTGGCTGGCTGGAACCATGCACAATTTATTGCGGCCAAATCTGAAGTGGTTTCGGCTGCCGGACAAGTGTTGTTTGTAAATTAATGATGGACAGTTTTTTGCCTGCCCCTTCACTCTTCGGGGGACATCCGATTTTGACCCAACGGAGAATCTTTTTGAAGGTTTGCCTTTTTTTCGTTGTTGCTGCTCTAAATTGCGAAATGCGCAGTCCCGAAAGCCATCGAGGGAAAGAGTAATTTCCTAATTAAAAATAATGAGGATGAAGCAGTTGATTTTCCCATTAGAGCATCCCAAATCTCCGATTCATCAAAACTCCTTGCATGTCCCGAAACAGTCCTGAATCCTGGGAATTATGAGGGAGGGGGCCACGATGATGACCGTGGTGGCAGCATATGGTTCCCTCTTTTATCATCCTCATCGTCGTCGACGGCGGAGTGTCCTTGTCGTCCCTTTTTCCGATGGCGTTTGCCGTGAGGACCAGCTTGGATGGGGCTGCCGTTATTCAATTTACAGCACAGAAGGCAGGAGTTTTGAGGGATGTTACTCTCGCTGTTGGGAAAAGCTTGCCGGAAGGGAAAATGTTTGAAAATTCAATGCGCATAAATCGCACATACATCAAAGATTGGCATGTAGGGGAGAGCTGGACACGAATATGTGAAAAAAGACAAAAGGATTTATTTTCGAGTGCATCAAGCATTTTGACATTTTGGCCACAGAAGCTTATTTGAAAATTTGAGCTCATTTGGTTAAGATTTGATTGTCCCTGAAGTTAGTCAAAAAAAAAAAATCAAACCATCCACATTAACGACCCCCGGGTCTTTTGTGGTCTCTATTGCAAGTTTCTGCTCGAACCTAGGAGTCCGAAGGCTTGAATGGGAAGAGCACCCAAACCTCTCTCTACTCCAAGGAACCTTCCACCCCAGTGTTTGAACTGACGACCTTCGGATTGCGAGTCCAACCGCCGCCAGCGATTCCATCGGAGTAGGCTTGGTTTGGTGTGTTGTTTGTACTTATGGCATGGAGACGACTCCTACACCTGGAATGACTTAACGGCCTAACAACCAAGGGCGGGACCGACATTTTACTTCCTCATCCGATGGAAGGTTGCAGCAGATGGGAATCGAACCCAGAATCATCCGCTTACAAAGCGGACAGCGTAACCATTCGGCCACACACTGCCCTGAAGTTAGTATGGAACTTTAATCAATTTACTATGGGTTTTTTTCACTTCTTACCAAAACCATATAAAATTGTCCTATTCTTTAGATTCTTATAGGTTTTGAAGCGGGGAACAACATTGTCCAACATCAAAATCGCAAATCACTGGGAATCGATCTTGAAAAGATACAGCATGTTTTATGAAATTTGTGTTTAATGACAACATTTTTAAACATGCTCAAAAAATATCCTGTTTCTTTTCGAGATCGATTCCTAGCGCTTTGCGATGACGATATTGTACAAATTTGCTCCTACAAAAACCTTTAAGAAATCTTTTGGATGAGAAAATTAAATTTGGTTTATGGACAATTTCCAGAAAAAGAATTAAAAAGTGAAAAAATATTAACCCTCTAAAAATTGCAGAAAATCCATTTTGAACCATCCTTTATCTTTAAAATGAATTGGAAGGAAAAACTCTTAAAATTTAAGAAAATTTAAGGGTTGGAAGTTTGACTGGTTTTATGTGACTTTGTCAATGATTTTAATAATGTCATTTTTTTAGGGGTCAACTTTGGCTGAGTTTTTTACTAACATTTACTATATTTGAAGTAGAAAAAAGTATGCAGTAATTTCTGTAGTGTTTCAGACTATGCCTCTGTGATATTCTCGTGTTCAAATAACTATATAAACAATATATTTATTTCTATAAAACTGGAGACAGATGCTTCATCTTTATTGGTCCAACTCTGACTGACTTCCTTCACGCATACTCCGCACTACTCCACTCTCAGCTATACACGCTTCCAGCGGTTTATCTAAAACTACACTAATATTTAGGATACCACATCCACCCCTTACTAAAATGATAGTCAAAACAAGTATAAATAACTGTTGTTTAACAATAGCATAAAATCCATTTTTTGCTGCCCTGTACTCCAATGCTGCAACGCCTCGTAGTCGATCCAACGTCCAACTGCGTAGATTCCTCGATTGACGTTTTACCATGTATTCCTCCGGGAAACCAAAAATAAAAAAAGAAGAAAAAAAAATAGAAAAAAAAAGTTGTTAGAAAAAAACAAAATATCCTGAAAATAATAATAAAAATAAATGATATATCTTTCGACATGGTCAACTAGAACGTCGAAATCAATATTCGTTTACCATATCTTCTTTCGATTCAACCAAAATAACCGAAGAAAATTTATACCAAATGGTTCAAAAACCCATATGATCAAAATCTTAAACAAAAACCCACATTGAATAAAAATGTCTTAAGATGACTTGTAAGAATCAGTACATGTCAGTAATTTTTCAAATTCCATTAATTAATATGTATTTAAGGTTACTTTTATTTCATTTTTTACAACGGTTTTTCTTTGACATTGTGAGAACTAAATACTTATTTTATTATATTTTTGTAGCTCCAAATATATGTTATTGAATTTTCAGTATAACTCGTTAACATTTATTCGTACTTCTAGTGTTTATTTTATTGATAAATTATTTTTTTCTCTCTCTTTTGCCTCACATAACAATTGACATTTGTTTCTTTAAGGTTACTTTTATTTCATTTTTTACAACGGTTTCTCTTTGACATTGTGAGAACTAAATACTTATTTTATTATATTTTTGTAGCTCCAAATATATGTTATTGAATTTTCATTATAACTCGTTAACATTTATTCGTACTTCTAGTGTTTATTTTATTGATAAATTATTTTTTTCTCTCTCTTTTGCCTCACATAACAATTGACGTTTGTTTTTTTTCTAAAAAAAATATAAAATTTTAATTCCAAACAACAAATCATGTTTGTAAACATTTCAAAATATATTTGGTTTTGCAGTTGTAGCAGGCTATTATTTACTTGTTCTAATTTGAACGGCTTTTGCTTTTCCAGAATTTGAGTCTGTAGTTAGAAAATCTTACTGAATGTTATCTGTTATTTTTCAAGTTATATATGTGGTATTTCTCTGTGTTCGAAAATAAGTATTTTCTCCCTTTGATTGTTGATTCAAAGTACCAAAATAGGGATTACTTCCTATTTTCACATCACTATCATTCATGCTTTTTTTTACCTTTTTCTTGGTCATGTTTACTTTTTTCCAAATATCTTGTTTAATATTTATTTATATATATTTTTATTATGATGAAAATTGTTATTTATCATGGATCACAACCCAATCTTTTAAGTATTTTTTTTTTGTGAATTTAGCCCGAATCAACTTTTCTCCGTGATTGGCCTTGGGCTAAACCCGACTCAACTTTTCTCCGTGATTGGCCTTGGGCTAAACCCGACTCAATCTTTTGCGCAGTTGGCCTTGGGCTAAACCCGACTCAACTTTTCTCCATGATTGGCCTTGGGCTAAACCCGACTCAATCTTTTGCGCAGTTGGCCTTGGGCTAAACCCGACTCAACTTTTCTCCATGATTGGCCTTGGGCTAAACCCGACTCAATCTTTTGCGCAGTTGGCCTTGGGCTAAACCCGACTCAACTTTTCTCCGTGATTGGCCTTGGGCTAAACCCGACTCAATCTTTTGCGCAGTTGGCCTTGGGCTAAACCCGACTCAACTTTTCTCCATGATTGGCCTTGGGCTAAACCCGACTCAATCTTTTGCGCAGTTGGCCTTGGGCTAAACCCGACTCAATCTTTTGCGCAGTTGGCCTTGGGCTAAACCCGACTCAACTTTTCTCCATGATTGGCCTTGGGCTAAACCCGACTCAATCTTTTGCGCAGTTGGCCTTGGGCTAAACCCGACTCAACTTTTCAGGAACTCTTTTAAAGCGCAGTTGGCCTTGGGCTAAACCCGACTCAACCTTCCAGGAACTCTTTTTTTTGCATCACATACCAGTCGCATGGAAATGAGGTGTCCATCTAGCCTTTGATTCTTAAACATAACCAAATATATCTGTTCAACACTTGTCCACAATCGTAGACTTTCCTACATTGACAAAATCAAACCATATCTATATTATTTCTTTGAACTGCGAACGTTTAAAACCATACTCTATTTAGACAATAAAAATCTTTACCTGATCATCCACATCTCATAATAATGAAATTTCATATTCAGTCGATTCAATATGATGGGCTGACACAAACAGATCCAAATATTTTTTTTCGTATAAATATTTCAGATTTTAATGTGGTTGCAGAAATCAGCTTTTTTCAAGCCGAATATAATGATTTTATACTTTTGTCCACCAACATGCGAACGAAATACCCTTTTGCAAAAACATCTTAATTACACCATGTATAGCATACTTTGAACAGAACATTTTAATGAACATTCCTTACCAAATCAAACCATTCACATTAACGACCCCCGGGTCTTTTGTGGTCTCTATTGCAAGTTTCTGCTCGAACCTAGGAGCCAGAAGGCTTGAATGGAGAGAGCACTCAAACCTCTTTCTACTCCAAGGAACCTTCCAACCCAGTGTTTGAACTGACGACCTTCGGATTGCGAGTCCAACCGCCGCCAGCAATTCCACCGGAGTAGGCTTGGTTTGGTTTGTTGTTTGTACTTATGGCATGGAGAAGACTCCTACACCTGGAACGACTTAACGACCTAACAACCAAGGCAGGGACCGACATTTTACTTCCTCATCCGATGGAAGGTTGCAGCAGATGGGAATCGAACCCAGAATCATCCGCTTACAAAGCGGACAGCGTAACCATTCGGCCACGCACTGCCACGAACATTCCTTACCGCACAGTTGTAATGCTCTCTACAAACCAAAATAAATTTAAAACCATTGGAATGTAACTTCAAAGACTTAATCCGACTCAACTCTTTCACATGTATCTCATAAGTTTTTGTCATGAAAATCCCAAATGCTTAGGAATTTAGATAGCCAAGGTCTTACCCTGACGCAATTCTTTTGAAAACACTTATACTTGTACCCGACAATTAGCTCCGCCAGACTCTACTCTCTGGTACTTTTATTCTACTACCATTGAATACGAGTTAACTTTCTATCCGACACCTCGAAGCCTAAACTAAGTTGATAACTACTCGCCATCATCAGGCCCTGGGCGTAACCCAAATAATCTGTTCTAATTGATTACTTTATTTCTTTACAAGCTTTCACCTCCCAAATATTTTCTAGCCCTTTAGATCAACACTTAACGAAACAGAAAATACAAGAAAGAACAAAAAAAATGTCAGTTTAAATCCATCCAAGATTTTTGGAAAACAGCAATTTTCTTTCGCATTGAAGGAAATAAAATAAGCTCAGATTTGATATTTTGAAGCCTATATATAAATATGTAATAGAATGATTAATTTGCTAAACCTGCTGAATGATTCTCACTCAAATCCTGCATAGCATATTTTTGTTATGTCTCTTTTGAGCCTTTAACATTTCAAAACAGTTTAATCCAATTTCAAAATGTCTGCCAAAGCTTAAATCTAACCAATAATCTCATCTTATTCCATCGGATTTTTCCACAAAACAAAAGTGTTAACTTGAAATTTGAAGTCCTACCGATTTAATTGTTATATGCTAGTTCAGTATAATTTGTTAACACGCACTTTCCATTATACACTTTTTCTGCAGTGATGCCAGAAAGTCGACTTAAAACTTGGGACAACCATTTGTAATAGGCTCAACAATACTTTAGCCAAAACCATACTTCTTACTCTGACAAAAAAAAAATGATCACACACTCCACACAAATACCAGCACGAACCATACAAGCTTCAATCAAACTTGCCACGGCTGTATTCTGCAAAATAAGTGTAAAGAAAACTAAAATTTTGGTATAAACTTTGAAAACTTTGGATGTAAATTCATGTCGTATTGAAAAGTTTTTAAAAAGGCTTGACTCATAACACCAATCTTGAATACAAAACAACAACTTTATACATTCGCTATGGACGAATGCTCCATCGTCAATTCGACAACTCCGTTATATTTCAACTCCTCGTTCCATAATGCACCTTATTCTTGGCTCCTTCAATTCGATTCTTTTTCTTGTTGTTTTTTTTTTTGCTACTCATAGGCGAACTGTCATTTATACCGGTACTTCAATCCTTTCCAAAAAATATCACTTCCGAAACTACTCTAAATTGGGTAGGATAACTGATTGCAAAATGTCTGTAAACAATTTGCAACATCTGTATAAATAATCAAATTTCTTTGAAGCAGCCCTGCACGGTGGGCGAGAACGTCGTTGCTCTTCTCACACATTCCACGTTACGGTTTCGCTTGTTGAACAAGAAAAAAAAAATCCAATCGGAACATGCTCACCAAAATTGATCTGCTCTCTTGCGGCAAGAGTCTTGCCAGAACCTGGAAAACCAGATCCAATGGCCCAACACTCAACAAACAACCGCCATCAAATGCTTCCCGCTGCTCCGCACGAAACATAAACGCCGATTCCGGCCATTTCACAACTTTTTCCACAATCTTTTAAAACTTAAACTAAACCGCCACGATTCATCATCATGGCAGGATCGCCAATGTGATATTCTCGTGTTCAAATAACTATATAAACAATATATTTATTTCTATAAAACTGGAGACAGATGCTTCATCTTTATTGGTCCAACTCTGACTGACTTCCTTCACGCATACTCCGCACTACTCCACTCTCAGCTATACACGCTTCCAGCGGTTTATCTAAAACTACACTAATATTTAGGATACCACAGCCTCTACGCATTTTCTTACAATTTAAATGATAATGGTGCCAAATGGTGGGTCTCGTGGCGCAGGGGTAGCGGCTTCGGCTGCCGATCCCGATGATGCTATGAGACGCGGGTTCGATTCCCGCCTTATCCACTGAGCTTCTATCGGATGGTGAAGTAAAACGTCGGTCCCGGTTTCTCCTGTCTCGTCAGAGGCGCTGGAGCAGAAATCCCACGTTAGAGGAAGGCCATGCCCCGGGGGGCGTAGTGCCAATAGTTTCGTTTTTTTCGGTGCCATTTTATAGCAGAAAATGTGAAAAACAAGCTTCAAATTGAAAAAGCGGCTGTAAAAATATGAAAAAAAAAAATAGATAGGCAACATGTAATGATAGGAGATGGTACAGTAAGCCGAATACTATCAGAAACAAACAGAAACTAAGTATGAAAAATGCTTATTAAAATACTAAAAATGAAACAAGAAAAACATAAAACAAGAGAAGTTAAGTTTTTCGTAGAACAAAAGTTGCTGAAAATGACCTCCTGATTACGGCAAAAATAAAAAATTTCGAAAAATAATTTGGGTAGTAGAAGGTTATTATTTAAATTCCATTCCAGGGTTAATTGATTTCAATTCCATTCAAACTTCAGGTCAAGGGTGGACCTACTAAATCTTAACCAAAGGAGTTAGTGCTTAGTCCTTGAAAATTCCGGTTGATGCAATCGAAATTAAATACTTATGTCTTTTTCATATATCCGTGAACCATCCTATTGTTTAAAAAGCGAATCAAAAATGCTTTCAAAGATAATATTTTTTATTGATTCAAGATTTAAGAATCAAATGTTTAGTAATTTGTTTAATGTTTAATGTCAAACTAAACAAACTTATTTTTTTATATTGAGGTTAAAATATTAGAATGAAAAACACTTTAAAACACTTAATTTCAACAGACCATTTTTGTTGTTAGAATGATATTTATCAACATTACTTTGTAGAAATTTGACAAAAATTGATCATTTCCAAATTTTTAAGGGATATTTTGGGATTCAAATGTTACTAAAGCCAGTTGAGATTACGATTTTAATTTTGCGTGGTTCCGATTTGTTCGAAAAATAGAAATCAAACAATCTTTTTTATTATCTGGATTGATTTTCGAAATTTGGATTCAAAAAGAATTACAATATGATTTATACATCATTGCAGTTAAGCTGCTACTGAAAAAAATGCAATGAACTCATGAAAAAAAAAATTCATAGCGTTTAAACGTTTCTTTTTTTAAGTTTAATATTTGACATGTAAAAATAAATAAATAAGCGTTATACAATGATTTGTGAATAGTTTATATAAGTTGAAAAGAAATTTCATGTTATGAGAAATTCAATGTTATTTACTAATCTGCAATAACCCTAAGAGTTTTTTTTTGTACTGGGGGCAACATTTTGCATTCATGTTTTTGTAACTTTTCAGAATTATTTCATGACAGTTTAAAAAAAATCAACAAAGCAGACCAGAGATGCGACCAACTTTTGCTTTGTCTTGCTTTGAGAAAGATGAGCGATCCTCCAAAACAAGCATTTTTTAGAATTCATAAAATTTTGTATTATAACTGGACATAGTGGACATTATTTTTGTAAACAACGTCTTTATTTAGTTCATTCCTGGATTTTAGCAAAATATCTTGGAACAATACACAAGACAAAAAAAAATCATTTTTTTCATCTGCATTTTTTTTGCAATACACATCCAGTTTTAAGGGTAAACTTTTCGAAAAAAAATTGTAAAAACAACCAAGAACTATTTTTTTTTCAAAAAACTTAAAATTGAATAGATACAAAAAATTTAACCATAAATAAAATAAAATTAAATATATAATATATAAATATAAATTTTTAATAAAATGTTCAAAATGAAATTCCTGGTAAAAAAATTGCAAAATCCAAAAAATACATATGATTCCTCATTAGGGTGACAGTAAAACAAAATCGACATCAGGGATTTTTTTTATTTTTTTAATCTGGCTGAAACTTTTTTGGTGCATTCGGTATGCCCAAAGAAGCCATTTTGCATCATTAGTTTGTCCATATAATTTTCCATACAAATTTGGCAGCTGTCCATACAAAAATGATTTATAGAAATTCAAAAATCTGTATCTTTTGAAGGATTTTTTTGATCGATTTGGTTTCTTCGGCAAAGTTGTAGGTATTAATAAGGACTAAATTGAAAAAAAAAATGAATGATCCACGGTAAAAAAATTGTGATTTTTAATTTAACTTTTTGTCACTAAAACTTAATTTGCAAAAAAAAACTATTTTATTTTTTTTAATTTAAAAATAAGTTTGAGGGGACATTAAATGCCATTTTTTCAGAATTTTTAGTAGCAGTTTTTAATTTTTTTAAATTTGTGCACATGTTTGCCCACCCTTGAAAAAAAAAATTTGAAAAGCTGAGAAAAATCTCTATATTTTGCTTTTTTGAACTGTGTTGATACGACCCTTAGTTGCTGAGATATTGCCATGCAAAGGTTTAAAAACAGGAAAATTGATGTTTTCTAATGTCGATATCTCAGCAACTAATGGTCCGATTTTCAATGTTAAAATATGAAACAATTGTGAAATTTTCTGATCTTTTCGAAAACAATATTTTCAAAAATTTAAAATAATGACCAACATTTCAAAATGGCCAAACATTCAATATTACGCCCTTTTGAAATGTTAGTAATGATTTAACATGTTTGAAAATATTGTTTTCGAAAAGATCGGAAAATTTCACGAATGTTTTATATTTTAGCATTGCTAATCAAACCATTAGTTGCTGAGATCGACGTTAGAAAATGGTGGGTCGTTTGGGTGATACTTGGAAAACATCAATTTACATGTTTCTAAACCATTGCATGGCAATATCTCAGCAACTGAGGATCGTATCAACAAAGTTCAAAAAAGCAAAATATAGAGAATTTTCTCAGGGGACCATGCATAAACAACGTGGACACTTTAGGGGGGAGGGTAATGGCGATTGTCCACAATCCCTACAAAAAAGTTTTTTTTTGTATGGACAATTGTCCACGAGGGGGGAAGGGGGAGTAACAGATTCCCAAAAAAAGTGTCCACGTGGTTTATGGATGGTCTCCAGCTCTTCAAAAATATTTTTTTCAAAAGTGGGCAAACCTGTTGCAACAAATTAAAAACTGCTACTATTTTCAAAAAAAAAAAAATACCTTAAAAATAGCTATAACTTGAAAACGGTTAACTTTATCAAAATTTCATTTGAGTACTTTTTGTTGCAAATTTGATTTTACATCAAAAAATTATGTTAAAAAAAATCATTATTGATTCAAAAATCATAACTTGGTCAAAGATTTTGCGCACAACCTGGAAATGTCTGAAAAGTCGGCATTTTATTATTAAAAAATATCAAAAAATAAAAAGATTAAAAATAGTGTTTTTTTTTCAAATCAAGTTTTAGTGACAAAAAATTTAAGTAAAAATTACCAATTTTTTTAACCTATACAATGTATTCCATATCCATACCTACAACTTTGCCGTAGACTTCAAATCGATCCAAAAATTCCTTTAAAAGGTACAGATTTTTAAATTTCCATACATCATTTTTTGTATGAACAGCTGCCAAATTTGTATGGAAAATTATATGGACAAACTAATGATGCAAAATGGCTTTTTTGGGCATACCGAAGACACCAAAAAAGTCCTAGACGGATTAAAAAATGCAAAAATTAAAATTAAAAAAATACCGATTTTGTAGAGAGCTTCTCTTAGGCGAAACTAAGCCCCTGTGCAAATTTTGAGCCAAATCGGTTAAGGTTTAGGGGTCGCTTTTAATCGTTGAAGTTTATATGGGGGAATCGCAAAATGTATGCAGGAAAATATCGTTTCAATTAAAAAAAAATCTCAAATTTGTTCATTTATTTTTGGTTTATAATTTATTCTTTTTAATGTGTGAATTTAAAAAAGTTCTGCTAAATATTTCACTTAAAAATATATTGCTAACAAACATGTTTTTAATCGACCCACTTTCTCCTACGCAACCAGGTCCTTCACAAACCCATCAACGCGTGTCCTCGCAGGATGTGTCTCCCGTGAGAGGCGCAAGTGGCCGCACACGGTTATAACGTATCACCCACCAGCTCACCAACTCCAACTGCCTGACTGACTCTGTTGCCTGTGTTACATGCTGCTCGTGTTGCCCGTGTAGAATGATTGATGACAAAGTTTACACCGCGGCGCGGCTTGTGTGTGTGTTTGCGTACAAATGGCAAAACCGCAACTATATATTGGATGGTGATTGATTGGTTTGTAATGATGCACAGTGGTGAGATGGCCGATGCTGTGGGAAATTGCCAGAGTTTGGTCCTGAGTTTGGGCTCGTGTGAATGGGTGTGGCGGACGAGGGCTCTATTGAATGGCTGCATTGTTATTGGAAGTAATGAAATTGTTTCGAGAGAATGGAAAATTTCAATCAGAATCTATTTTAATTTTTTTTTCTTTTTTGATTTATATAGTTGCATTTTTATAATACACAAAAAAAAACAATTCTCGAAATCGTGAATTAAATTCACGAATGCGAGAACCACGAAGGAATATATTCACGTTTATGGTGTAAATGCACCATACTCATGAATAAATTCCTTCGTGGTTCTTACATTCGTGAACTCAATTCACAATTACGAGAATTGATTTTTTTCTATGTAGATATTTTTTTCAAAGTGGGAATTGCCGATTAAATAGTTAATAAATTTAAACTCTGCAAAACTAGAATAAGGTGACTTCACTTTTTCAATCGAGTTTTCAATTGTGTTGAAGATATTTTTCATTTTGCTACCCGATTTTAAGACAAAAACTAAACGAGAGGGGGTTAGGATGACATAATTTAGAAATTTAAGCAAGATTTGATAGATTTCCGTCTCATTATTCAACCATTTTATGTCCAACCTCTGGTTCGCGTTTGAATAATTACAAATTTATTGAAGATAATTGACATCTCGTCGTTCCCGCCCCCTGGGAAATACCATCAAAGTGTAATCCATCGACTGTGTCGCACGGTGCGGCAGTCGAGTGCCATCAAAAACGCAAACAAATCATTAACCAAAAACACGGTTTTACCTCCCTCTCCACTGAAAAATTGTCGTGGGGACGAAATCTCCACCATTTTCGCGTAAATTATCTGTCTATTTGATTTCCTTCTGCCATTCATTATTGCCACCGCCACCAGGACCAGGACGTCGTTCTATGACTTCTTATCAGACAAGTCATTAAAATTAAACGATTTGATTGCTGCTGCTACGGCTGCTCCTGCTTCAGGAGGAAAACAAGCCCGTTAACCGTCGGTTGTGGCTCAAACATTGAGCACGTTTCCGTCTTTTTTATCTCTTCATTACGATTTCGGTTAATTTTAAGTTAAAGGAGGGGAGCTGGCGGGTTTCTTCTGACGAAGAAGGCCGAAATTAAGTTGTTTTGATTTTTCATTGTCAGAAAAGAGGAGGACGACTTTATCTCGACGAGAGCAGATTGCAGCAATCTGGGGGCGCCCCTCTAATGTTTGGTCATTTTTAAATCTATCTCTAGTCTTGTTAAAAAAGAAACAGCAGAATCATCTCCTCCAGTGAGTGGCAAGGGGACCATGTGCGGAACTGACCGGGCTAAGACGCCAATCAAACGTCTTGAAATCGATTTCCTGGACAGGGCAATCCCCACTGGCGGACGTTGTTTGCTGTCAATTTCGCAGCTGACAGTGCCAAACAGAGTGAGTCTAGTTCTGGGTGTGCTGTCCCTTATCAATTTAAAGGAAAATTGCTGATGCGTGTTTCCTGGAGATGGCCTAATGAAAAATACAACTTCGAAGATTCTTTAAAAAAACTCGTGACGGAGGGGCGGTACGTCCCCTTTCATTTTTGAACATGCGAAAAAGAGGTGTCAATAATATGCAGTCTGAAACGGTGATTAGATAGAAATTTGGTGTCAAAGGGACTTTTATGTAAAGTTAGACGTCCGATTTAATGGCGTACTCAGAATTCCGAAAAAACGTTTTTTTTTTCATCGAAAAAACACTTAACAAAGTTATAAAAACTCTCCCATTTTCCGTTACTTGACTGTCAAAAATGTTGGAAGAGAAATTTAATGTACTTTTCGATTCTACATTGCACAGTGTTCGGAATGGCAAAATTAAGTGGAATAAATTGATAACTCCTTTATTTGACGTCCTAGCCAAATGGTGTCTTCGGAAGAGTTGTTGTACTTGATAAGGGCTATCTTTTGAAGTTATTGACATACAGGGTGACGACCTTCCAAGGTGTCAACCAAAAACTAACTTTGTTGGATGACGTTGTAGGGCTTTGGTGTCTTCGGCAAAGTTGTAGAGGAGAAAATTTCATGAAAGTTTGTCGAAGACGCCAAATTTGTAGCTCTTAGTCTACTCGAGATATACGCCATTTTTGCAAAAATGGTCCAAAAAAGCACTTTTTTGGTAATAACTCAAAATGTTAGCATTTTAGCGGCCTACTATGTTCTGAAGAGTTGTTTATGACATAAAATTACACATCTTTGCCATGACAGCAAAATATTTTGAGCCTTTATTGAGGAGTTATAACCATTTTTAAGTGATTTTGAGCCTATTTTCAAGTTGCTATGTTTTCAAAATGGCGCATTTTGGCGCAAAACCGAACAATGCACCTGAAAGTACACACTTTCAACTACATTTCCTGAAAATATCTCCGTGTCTATCCGTGTCTATTTTTAGATATCTCGATTTGATTTTGTCGGTTTTTAATCAATTTATTTAAAAATGTTAATCGAAATCATGTTGAATACTAATTGAAAATCGGTGAATTGAAGGGTAAATTGATCGATTTTTATGGAAAATACTTTGTCTATGAAAAAATACGACAACCTTTCTAAAGTGACCAAATATAAAAGGAAATACTTAATTTTAAATACGAACAATTATTTAAAATTTTAATTTACATTATTTTTGGGCTAAACATGTTTTTATTCATAATTTTAGAATGTGTGTCATAAATTTAAGCATAAACAATGTTTTTTTTTTCATAAAATCGATCAATTTACCGATTATTACCACGTTTTCAATAAGATTCCGCTTAAAAATATAAATAAATTGATTAAAAACCGACAAAATCAAATCGAGATATCTAAAAATAGACACGAATAGACACGGAGATATTTTCAGGAAATGTAGTTGAAAGTGTGTACTTTCAGGTGCATTGCTTGGTTTTGCGCCAAAATGCGCCATTTTGAAAACATAGCAACTTGAAAATAGGCTCAAAATCACTTAAAAATGGTTATAACTCCTTAATAAAGGCTCAAAACATTTTGCTGTCTTCGGTAAAGATGTGTAACTTTATGTCATAAACAACTCTTCAGAACATAGTAGGCCGCTAAAATGCTAACATTTTGAGTTATTACCAAAAAAGTGCTTTTTTGGACCATTTTTGCAAAAATGGCGTATATCTCGAGTAGATTAAGAGCTACAAATTTGGCGTCTTCGACAAACTTTTTATGAAATTTTCTCCTCTACAACTTTGCCGAAGACACCAAAGCCCTACAACGTCATCCAACAAAGTTATTTTTTGGTTGACACCCTGGAAGGTCGTCACCCTGTATGTCAATAACTTCAAAAGATAGCCCTTATCAAGTACAACAACTCTTCCGAAGACACCATTTGGCTAGGACGTCAAATAAAGGAGTTATCAATTTATTCCACTTAATTTTGCCATTCCGAACACTGTGCATTGACCCAGAAAGGTCATTATTTCATTCAGAACAATTTTTTTCATTTTAAAATTTCGTGTTTTTTCTTACTTTGCAGGGTTATTTTTTAGAGTGTACACTGAAACCCCGATGGTTTGACACCAACTGTTGTCAAACGAACGGGGTCACTTTTTAGTTTGACACCCCTTTTACACGGAGTTCACACGCACTACCAAACGTTTGTTTTGATAGTATTCGTGAGCACCGTGTAAAAAGTGACAGTTCGTCACTTTTTAGTTTGACTTTGACCAACCAACGGGATACAAACTAAAAAAGTGTCAAACGAAAAAGTGACCAACCACGGGGGGTTGAGTGCAATAATGTTCTACAAAGTTGTATAGCGAAAATGGAAAAGTTTTTAAAACTTTTTTAGTGTTTTTTCGATGAAAAATACGTTTTTTTCGGAATTCTGAGTACGCCATGAAATAATTTTAATCTTAAAAGTCCCTTTGACACCAAATTTATAACTCATCACCGTTTCAGACTGCAAATTGTTGAAAAACACCACTTTTTCGCATGTTCAAAAATGAAAGGGTCGTACCGCCCTTCCGTCAAGAGATATCAAAAAACGGACCTCAGATTCGTGATCAGGGACAAAAGTTACCTTCTAGGACAAAGTTTCACGCAAATCGGGGCAACTTTTCCCGGTTTCGTGTGAGTTGGTAGAGAATTACCCCTATTAAACAATAATGTACATGTGACGGGAAAAACCAAAACCAAAACCAAAACCATGTCAAGTTCCCATTTTATTTTATTTTTAATTTTGATATTGGATTTATGAACCAATGTTGATTTAGCTTGTTGTCAGTATTTAAATGTTTAAATTCCATGTTGTACCACTTTACTTGTTTTATTCAAATGTTTGAAGAGATAAATGTATTCACCAAAATATCTTGGATTTATTATTTTGCAGTTTTCAATATGTTTTTCTTGTTTTCAAATCGTAAAACATTTTTTTAATTTTTCATGCAGAACTAACAACGATCGTTTTTTCGTTTTCCAGTTATTAACAATCAAGTTTTAATATAGTAATTTACCCATACTCACTAAAAAGTTCCAGAGAAAAAAATATTTCAAAACTTGACAAAAAAAAAAAACATTGCCAAACTCAGGTTGGAATCTTTTTTATTCAGCCAAAATCAAACAAAATCTTAACTTCACGCTGGTCGTGATTGTTAAAATGAGGCTTAGCTTTTTAACTTCGTTGATGTTTGAAGTTAAATCTTACCTCTTGTTTGTTAAATTAAAATAATAAAAATCTTATTTATAAAAATTATTATTAAAATCTGTCTAATATGCATCCAAAATTAAATAGGATTTTTACTGTCTAAAATAACCTTTTTCATTCTCGCTTCGATGGAATTAGTGAAAAGAATTTGTTTATTTTAATTTAAAGTGAGTTACTTAAGAAGAATTCGAGCAATTCCAGCTCAAATCAGGAATTTTTCTGATACTTTTGTACCCGACCCTCTCCGATTTCAATGAAACTTTGTAGACATGTTATCCTAGGCCTATATAAGCCATTTTTGTGCATATGGAGCAAATAGTACTCGAGAATAACATTTGAGAAGGGCGTAAGGTATTTAAATATTTTTGTATTCTGTAATTTAATAATTACTGTATCTCGAAGCCGTTGCGTCGTATCAAAAAGTGGTCAAAGACAAACTTGTAGGAAATTGAACGGGCTTTCTGAAAAAAATACACTGAAACAAAAATACACGCCACATCTATGAGATTTTTTGATATTTAGGTCTAAAACTTAAATTTGAAGGTGATGTCACGATTTTTTTTCGTTCAAAATTTTTGAGGAAATAGCCTAAAATATAACCAAAAGACTGACGAAAAATGCAGGATGGTATGTCTCTCTTAAAAAAATACAAAAATCATTTACTAAAACTGTTTTTTTGAAAAGTGGTCTAAACATCAAAATTTTTGAAAACCGGTAGTGGGAATCGATTCTCCAGACAATTTTATATAAAAGTCTCCGTATTGACCATTGTCCTATGTCCAATCCTTGGGAAGATACAGCGTTTTTAAAAATAAAAATGTTGAAAAAACGGGATTTTTGGTGTTGTTGTTGTTAATTACTTTATTTCCGGCAGCTTTAACCTTTCGGTCATTCGCTGCCCGGGATTTTTGGTGGTTTTTGACAATTTCTATATGACAGACTTGGTTTTTCAGTTTCGTAAATATTTTTAACGGAAAGCTCGTCCAATTTCCCATAAGTTTGCCTTTGACAACATTTCAATTGGATGTAAGGGCTTACAGATATAAGCTTAATTACATTGCTTATAACTGAAAATAGAATATTTTTTTCAGTGTGGTAGAAACCAGGGTAGTAAATTTGATTACGTAAATATAAAAAACGATATAAATCAAAAAGCTGTCAAAGGCAAACTTATGGGAAATTGAACGAGCTTTCCGTTAAAAATATTTACGAAACTGAAAAACCAAGTCTGTCATATAGAAAATGCCAAAAACCACCAAAAATCCCGTTTTTTCAACATTTTTTTTTTAAAACCGCTGTATCTTCCCAAGGATTGGACATAGAACAATGGGCAATATGGAGACTTTTATGTAAAATTATTTGGGGAATCGATTCCCACTACCGGTTTTTAAAAAATTTTGACGTTTAGACCACTTTTCAAAAAAACAGTTTTAGTAAATGATTTTTGTATTTTTTTAGGAGAGACATACCATCCTGCATTTTTCGTCAGTCTTTTGGTAACATCTTAGGGTATTTCCTCAAAAATTTTGAGCGAAAAAAAATCGTGACATCACCTTCAAATTTAACTTTTAAACTTAAAAATTGAAAAATGACGTAAAAGTGGCGTGTATTTTTGTTTCAGGGTATTTTTATCAGAAAACCCGTCCAATTTTCTACAGGTTTGTCTTTGACCACTTTTTGATACGATGCAACGGCTTTGAGATACAGTAATTTTTAAATTGCAAAATACTAAAATATTTAAATACCTTACGCCCTTCTCAAATGATATTCTCGAGTACTATTGGCTCCATATACACAAAAATGACTTATATAGGCCTAGGATAACATGTCTACAAAGTTTCATTGAAAGCGGAAAGAGTCGGGTACAAAAGTACCAGAAAAAATCCTGATTTGAGCTGGAATTGCTCATTCAATTTTTTTCGTAAAAATCAATGTGCCATGGGTTTTATGTACATAGGACCTTTTAAAAAAATAAGCGAGAATTTAGCGAACTTAATTTGAAAACTGTACAAAATATTGCAATTTTTTTCAAGAGTTAGAAAATCATGTTCAAACAAGTGTGCTAGGGATTTCTGACTTTCCCCGACTTTTTGATAAAAAAAATCACAAAATCCCGACTTTTTCCCGATTTTGGTGAATTCCCGACTTTCTTGATTTCCCGACTTGAGAGGCCACCCTGTATATGTGTATGTTTTAGTTCTCTTGTTGTAGATCAGAATTTCCTGCCCAGACTCCTCACACTTACCAATGCAAACCAGGATGACATTTACCTTATGAAATAAACATTTCTTTCAAACAATATCAGCCATTTTTCTAGTTCAAATTCAACTTTATTTCCGACTCCCGACCACTCCACCACTCACTAATCCCAGTCCGAAAAAACAAAACCCTCCTTCTCCAACTCCTGCCGCATCGTCCGGTGAAGCCCGAGCTCCTCGTCGGTGGCCAGCGTGACGCAGAGGGGCGCTGAATCGACCGTCGCGAAACAGAGGGGCCAAATAAATCTATCGCCACCCTCAATTCGCCACAGCATGATCTCCCACGAACTGTCCGCGGTGGCCATGAATTGCCGGCTCCGATCGATGGCCATCGCCGTCAATTTGGCCGGGTATACGGCCGGAATCTCGGTAACCGAGTTGGCTGTTGTGTCGATAAACGACAAACAGCCATCCTCGGTTCCGACGCATAACCTGGCCTCGGAGAGCCAGCCGACCGCGACCGTTCGCGACTCGAAGTTGTTCCGGTGGAGGCGTCGGCCGGAATCGCTGTTAATCACGTTGGTGGCGGTGGTGGACACGAGAGCTAGATTGACGCCGTTGGGGCTGAACTCGATCATTCGGGTTGGTGACTCGTCGTGCTCCATGTGGAGAATTCGGTCTGGCGCTGGATTCCAAGCGCTGAGGTTTCGGTCCACGCCC
The DNA here is from genome assembly GCF_016801865.2 of Culex pipiens pallens. Classification (NCBI taxonomy): domain Eukaryota; kingdom Metazoa; phylum Arthropoda; class Insecta; order Diptera; family Culicidae; genus Culex; species Culex pipiens. The sequence goes on along the minus strand of NC_068937.1, from coordinate 55,705,322 downwards.
ACAGAGAACACTGTAAAACGCTCCGGATGGACTCGCAGCGCCAGAACGGGTCCCCTGTGGGCCTTTTCCAGCACCTTGACCAGCCGCATGCTCTGCAGATGGATGATGTAAATGTGTCCTGCCTGCGTGCCCACGAAGCAGAATTTGCCACCCTGTGAGATATCCATACAGGTCACCGGATCTTCCGCCGGCAAATCCTGCTTCCAGGCACGTTCGTACTCATCGGCTTCGAGGGCTGCGACGGTGATCCAGCCGTCGGATCCACCCGTAGCAAACAGTCTGCCCCGCTGGCAGATGGCCTGCACCTTGCCGGCGTGTCCGTCTGCCTTTGTCCTCTGCGTGAAGCAGAAGCACTGCGAGCCCTTGAAACCAAAGTCCCAAATGATAATCGAACCACACATCACGTTGTTTTCTTTCACTTACCACCGGAACCGGTTCCGCCAGCAGGGTCTCCACTACTCCCGTCCCGGTGCCAACCAGGATCTCCATCGCGAATCGGATTGTTCCGTACAATCTGCGCACCGCGAATTTTCCACACACGTGTCAATGTTTCGAGCCGAAAACGACGTACAGCGAATTTTCCACACGCGTGTCAGGGTTTCGAGCCGAAAACGAAAGAGGATCTGCGCACTACGAATTTTTCACGCTCGTGTCAAGGTTTCGCGCCAAAAACGGAGGAAGAAAGGACTCAGAGTGTGTACGTGCAAGGTTTTTGAATTGTATAAGGTAGGGCGGATTTTGCAGCTGTCAAAAAATCTAGCGTTACATTTTTAAAAGGGCGTAGTTGCCCAGTCACGAAATATTCTAGCAGAGCTGGTTCTGTCAGAATCCTGCTAGAACGGTAGAACATTTCTGCTAGAATGCTGTAAGAATATCCAGCTCTGTAAGAACTCTGCTAGAATCCTGCCAGAACGTCGTGACTGGGAGGTTTGTAATGAAATAATACATAACTTTTGTGTCACTTTTAATGCTGTGTTTTAGTGGTGGCGGTGTAAAAAGCGTGTTTATTGTATAAAAAATGTACTTTTTACAAAATTTGGTCATAAAATCAAGAATAAATTGCTGGTATTATTGTTAACAACGATAAAGCCATTTTTGTTAAGAAGGTACGCTAAGTTATATTGTCCGTTTCTTTCAAAGTTACACACCGCGCGGCATTTCAGAATATGCCATAGACATTGTTGCCAGCGGTTTTCTGCACTTTTGGTGCAATATAAAACATACCTGGCAACAATGCCAGGCTATTCAAAGAAGAAGTACAACAAAAACAAAACGCACAGTGTGGGATTTGACAGCACGCATTTGTCGAAAGTGCCACGTGTCTTTCTCGGGAATACCCGCAATATATATATTTTTTTATAATTGCATGCCCCATTGGACATAACTCTGTTCTAGATTTGTCCGGGGGTTATTCACAAATGCCGTTTTCAAAAAAAAATCTCATTCAAGTGCCCCCCTCCTTCAGTTAGAGCCTTGTGTTTTACATGGCAGCTTGGGGTTTGTTTGCATTATATTTGCTATCTCTTTCTAGCATTTTTTTTGTCTGGCGACATCTAGCTGGATTTTCTTACTGACCGCCCGATATGTCAGCCAGCATAGGTTGTTTTAAAAATTTTATCTAGAATTCTTCGTAGCACGGAAACAGCTGTGGTGGTTAAATGTCAAACTCGAATTTTGACATTCGCTCAAGAAGAGAAAAGTTCAAAGACAGCAAAGAAGAATACGATCATAAATTATCGAGAAATTTGTTCCATATGGCACGTCACTTAGTCGTGGTTAAACTAAATGTTCTACGTACATTTTATCAGTTTGAATTTCTCGATACGTCTTTGCGTCCTTCAATTAAGTTTAAATGTGTTATATCATTGTTCTCAACAATAAAGCTTATTTGTCTAGGTATAATGACCCTTTTTACGACTACAAAGGATTTAGAATGGTTTTTTTATCCAATAAATTTTAATTAAAAAAATATATATAAAATGCATCCTACTTGACAGCTTGTTCCAAGGGAACCAAAGTTGAACCATCAAAAAATGTTGTCCTGTAAATTTATTTTTTAGCATAAAAAAAATAATGATCAGAAATGGTTCATAATAGTGTTTTTTTATCAGTTTACATAAAAATTTACATCGAGCTTAACGTATTCAATTTCTTTTAAAATCAAATAGGATCCTAATGCCCTCTGTAATTTTTTTATGTACAACGGCAAAAAACACTGTTAACTTTCATTTTAATGCAAATAAATCAATTGACGAGACAACATTTTTTCGATGGATCAACTAGGGTCCTCTTGGAACGAACTGTCAGGTAGGACCTTTTTTGTCAAAATGGGCCGCGAAGTATTATGATAAAGCTTAGTTTTCTGATTAAAATTATCCTTTGTACGACCACAAAGAGTTTAATGTTAATTTATAGACGGACCTCGCGGTCCTTCTAGGCAGAAAAGTTCCTACTTTACAGTTCAGTCCAAGGGGACCATAGTTGATCCATCAAAAAAGGTTGTTTTTACCAGGGCTGCGGAGTCGGGTCATATTTCAAACGACTCCGACTCCGACTCCGGCTTTTTCAGATTAGCTGACTCCGACTCCGACTCCGGCTCCGGCTTTGAACAAATGGTTGACTCCGACTCCGACTCCGACTCCGGCCTACCAACTCTAGCCGACTCCAACTCCGACTCCGACTCCAGCTTTCAACAAATGGTTGGCTCCGACTCCGACTCCACATGTTTTTAAATGTTTCAAAAGTTAGTTAACTATCAGTTAGTTAATTATATTTAAGACATTGATAAATAGGATTATTTAAATACTCTCTAAGCGTCATGTTTTTCTCAAGAAAAATAAGTTAAGTAAAAGTAAAGTAAATAAACGGAAAAAAGTTTCTAGGTTACAAGTTTAATACGTTATGGAAACAGAAATCAAAAAATATCTTCAGTTTTAGAGGCATTTTGAGAAGAACAGTTTTGTAAGTAAATTTGGATTTACTTGCTTAACATCAAATTTGAAAATATTTTTTCAAAGCTAATAAATTTAAATACCGTAAACTGGGGTAACTTTGATAGCCCGGGGTGACATTGATAGAAATTTGATTTGGCCACTATTTTTGATACATCCAATGTAACAGTCACATTTTTGCATATATGTTTGATAATAAGTTTTCCCTTAATGCTTACATACTCAACATTCTCAAAAATGTTTAAATATTAATTTGACGGGCATTTGAAAAACCTATCAAAGTCACCCCGGGCTATCAAAGTCACCCCACTTTAGGGTATTAAATTGTTATTTTTGAATGAATAACTAAAAGAAATCTGGCCTTAATGATCTATTGAACATTAAAATTCAATTTGCTAACTTTCAGGCTGACATTTGTAAGAAGCACAGTGACAGGCACCTTGTTTTCTAAATGAAAATATTAAACGAAACTTTTTTTTTGATTTTTTTTTTAGACGTACATGGACATCACGCCATGGCTGAAGGAGATTATTATTGCATATCAATGTATCTTAACAATTTATTCGTGGAAAGGACGCTTAAGATATCCTTTTCAAATATCTGTGACACGGAAAATATTTTAACCTGGAAATTTTAAATTTATTTTAATTTAAAAATGTTATATACTTTAAAAAGGAGGCGCACGACACTTCGTGAATCTTCACCTAAAACGAAGCTTTATGGATGATCTTGCGGCTCCATCAAAATATATGAAAAAAACTTAAAATATAATAAAAAACAAATATCCTCAGGTAAAATATTTTCTAGGTCACAAATATTTCACCTTCCGTCATATTGGCGTAAGACATACAGTATGAGAAAATTCGTACCAGTTGATAATATTTTGATTCTGTGTTTTTTATTTTTGTATTGAATTCTTGAGATTTGTTTAACGATAATTTGCAACGATATCAAAATAGTTTACCTAAAATCAACATCAACAGCAACAATCAATGATTATTTCACATTTGTTGAAACTTCTTTTGACATTTTTTGTTAGTTTAAATTATTTTAAATGCAACACTTTGATTTTCTTGTACTCAGTTATAAACAAAATGCGCATATTGAGTTCCAAGTAAGAGATTGTTATTATCGTTGATTATTTGTTACAAAAGTTAAACTGTTAAAAACTCTTTTTCGATCTGCAAAAACAGTGATTACTCTTTATATTCTTTTTATGTACCTCGTATTTTTTTCCTAAAAAATGATTTACCTTAAAACCTCTAAGACATTCGCTATCGGGGTGAAAGATGACTTTGTGTGTACTTTTTTCAGAAAAAACTGGATGAAATTTGGTCAAATTTGAATTGAAAGGGAACATAAATATAGTCTGACTACATAACCAATATTTTTTATATTTTTTTTAAATTATGATACTACATACTTGGGTAAGAGGTTATCATTTAGTGATTATAGTGTAATAACACAATTAGAGCTTTTCAATCACAATGAAAAGCTTCAAATACATAATGGCATCTGATAAATCAATTATAAATATAAGTTGTTTTGTAAATTAAGCTGTTATATAGGAAATACTGAACATTAAAAAAACATATTTTTTGTTGAATTTATGATAACTCCGGCTCCGACTCCGACTCCGGGTTATCAGAAATCTTCGACTCCGACTCCGACTCCGACTCCAGCTCATAAAATTTAGCCGACTCCGGCTCCGACTCCGACTCCAGCTGTTCGAGTTTTGACGACTCCGACTCCGACTCCGACTCCAGGTCCCCAAAAAGACCCAACTCCACCGACTCCGGCTCCGACTCCGACTCCGACTCCACAGCCCTGGTTTTTACAACCTATTTTTTGCATTAAAATAACAAAAAGTGATCAGAAATGGGTTTTATGCGTGTTTTGTATCGTTGTACACAAAAATGTACATAGGACTTTAGGACCTTATTGAGTTAATTAGGTAACTGTATATTTCAGGATTAAGGTCAAGCAAAACAATGTAACGTGACAAATGGGCCAGTGTTAGTTTTTAATTAATGTTTAATGGATGTTTTAGTTGTGAGTAGGAAACATTCTCTGTTTACATACTCACATTGGCCTATTTTCTTTGGTTTGCATGAAGTTTTGAAGATCTGAATAAAGTTTCTGTTAAAAACAGGGGTGACATCTTTATTTTGTAAAGGCAGCAACATTAGCTACGGCATTAAAAAAGCCATGTTTTTTTGTAAAATGACGACAAAGTTTGTAGAAGTTGTAGAAGAGTTTTGTAGAATTTGGAAGAATGGACATTGAAGTTTAAGCTTCAAATGAAACAACAAATCTTAAAATAGCCCGATTTTCGACTTGATGAAATCCAATCCTCTTTGTTCCATTTGCAAGGTATTTTAAGGCATTTCAGAATGTGCCAAAAAGATCCAAGATGGCTTTGATTTTTTCTCATAGCTTTCGCAAATTACTGTTGAAAATGGATATATAAAAAACCCAATACAGTCCAGACTCGATTATCCGAAGTAGAGAGCCTGGATCTTATTAGAGAACGGACATCTCAAACCAAAAGTACCAATCGAAGCACGAGAACTGTCAAACGGAGGTACCAATCGAGCAAAATCCTTTGTCTTATGCTCGTTTGGTACCTCCGTTTGACAGTTATCGTGCTTCGATTGGTACTTTTGGTTTGAGATGTCCGTTCTCTAATAAGATCCAGGCTCTCTAATCCGAAGGCCTCGGAAAAATTTCACTTCAGATAATCGAATCACAAAAAAAACTTTTTTTTCGTTGCCTAATTATTGATTGTCGAGCTTAGGTATGACCCCTGAGCTACGCTAAAATGATTTAGAATTTTTAAATCCAAGATGGCGGTTAAAAAGTTTGGCAACACTTACGTCAATATGTGTTGCGAGTAAAAGCTGCGTAAACAAATTACGATCGTGGAGTGAAACCACCCCGTTCAGCAGTGAAAACCCTCTGAGTGAAATCCGGAATGTTCGCCGTACCTCTGTTGGTGTTATCCAGCTCTGCCGTGCCGCACTTCATCCGCACCAGCCACCGGAATTTTTGGTTTGTTTTGATCGGATCTGACGTCGTCACAAAGCTGGCGCGGTTTGTTCTAAAAACGATAAGTTTCGATCACACCAACACCACAACGCAGTGCAAGAGTATCAGCATGTCAACAAAGCGTACACCACCAAATAACCCTGCCACGCCTAGCGGCAGCAGCAACAACTCAAATCAAAACAAACGGTATCGCAGCAGTAGTGCTGGTTCGGTTTCCCTGGGAGCATCCCCCGGGCCGCTGACGCTGGAGGCAGTTATGAAGGAGATCAACATGCAGTTCACCAAGACTTTCGATCGGATCGACACCATCAGCAACAAAATCGACACTGTGAAAGCAGAACTTAACGAGCAGCTCAGTTCTGTTTCGCGTGACTTCAACTCGTTCAAGGCGGAGTGTGCTGATAAGTTCAAGTTCACCGACGATGCAATGTGTGAACTGGAATCCAGAATCGATGGCATCTCCCAGGAAATCGGCGGAATTGAGAATCGGAACGAGCTCATCGTAAGCGGTGTCCCACACATTCCCGGGGAAAATGTTGCGGCGTATTTCAAGGATATGTGGAAACAAGTCGGTCTTCCTGAAAATCCAGCCCCCCTGGTCGACGTTAGGCGACTGAAGACTGGAACCCAGGGTGACGGCCTGATCCTACTGCAGTTCGCGCTTCGAAACAACCGGGACGACTTCTACAGCTGCTATCTTCGGAAACGTGACCTCAAGCTTCAACATCTAGGCATGAACTCAACTCGCCGGTTTTACGTCAACGAAAATCTTGCCGTCCCTGCCAGAAAGATCAAGAAAGCTGCGTTGGAGCTCAAGAAGTCTGGGAAACTGTCGTCGGTCTATTCAAAGAAGGGAATCGTCCACGTGAAACGCACAGCAGATCAACAACCCGGAACTGCTGTCCACTCGGAAAACCAACTTCAACAATACTCTTAGTTAAGTACATTGTGCCTCCGTCCACGTCTTAATTTGTTTAAATGTTTTTTTTTGAGAACTTTTATTGTTTTGTGCTAGAAGATTGTATTTTTGATTGTATTCTAAATTGTGCCTCGTTTAACAAATTTTTGAACGGTAGTAGTAGTATCAGTTAATTGAATTGCTCCCCGATGCCACCCTTAACCAACCACACCTCGGCGAACATCCCGGGAGTTGTTATGAACTGTGCTCTTCACTCGGGCAAGCTCAATATCTGCCATGGTAACACACAGAGCCTCTGTGCGAGGAAATTTGCTAAACTAGACGAGGTGAAGGATTTGCTGCACAATTCCAAGGTAACCGTTGCTTGCTTCACCGAGTCTTGGTTGACTGGACAGATCTCAGACCGTTGCATTGCAATCCCCGGGTTTGCCGTCTGTCGCAACGATAGAATGTATCAACGCGGTGGTGGAATCGTCATCTACTACAGAAGTCACCTCAGCTGCAGAAAAGTCTTCTGTACCCAACTATCGGCGGAATCCGGCAACAAAACTGAGAGTCTGGTGGTAGAGCTGCGTTTTGGCGGTGAGACGGTCCTTCTTGTAGCAGTTTACAACCCTCCTGGTAATAATTGCTCTGATTTTCTCGAGGAAAAGTTGGTGGAGTATGCCTCAACCTACAACAACGTTCTGCTGATTGGAGATTTCAATACTGACATGAGCAAACCGAGCAACCTGCAATCCCAGTTTCAATCCGTCCTTGACACATTTGCGCTCGTATCTGTCGGCGAGGAACCTACATTTTTCCACAACCGTGGCAGCTCTCAGCTTGACCTGTTCATCACCAGCTGTAGTGACAGAGTGTTGCGTTTCAACCAAGTTGGCTGTCCTGCCCTTTCACAGCACGATCTCATCTTTGCCTCGCTTGACTTTGATGCAAATCCCGTCCCTCGCGTCAACACCTATCGTGATTACGTGAATTTCGACTCTACCAGCCTGGTTGATGCGGTTTCGTACGTTCCTTGGCACAACTTCTACGAGGTCAACGACCCAAATGAGCTGGCTGATTTTTTCAACTCCCGGATGAAGCAAATTCACGACGTTTGCATTCCACTTCGTGTTATCAGATGCCGCAATGAGTCCAACCCCTGGTTCAGCTACGAGATCAGAAAGTCGATGTTAGAACGTGATCTGGCGTATAGTGATTGGCGAAGAGCACCTGCAGAATCTAAATTAGTGGCTAGGCAGCGGTATAACTCACTCAGGAACAGGACAAACACGATGATAGCGAATGCAAAAGTGCAATATTTCAACCGTTTTCTGGACAGCCGTGTTCCATCCAACGTGTTATGGAAACGTTTGAAATCTGTTGGCGTCGGCAAGGAAAAGTCTTCCAGCGTGTGCGAGTTCGACCCTGACGAGGTTAATCGTGCTTTCTTGTCGAGTTTTATCCAAAACGAGCAGGGCAGCGGACTGAGAAGTTCAGCAGCAGATTCTCCGTACAGCCTTACTTTCCAACCAGTGGAAGGCTGGCAGATCGTCAACGCTGTGTGTGATGTGAAAACCAACGCCACTGGTCTAGATGGACTGCCGATCAAGTTTATAAAAATCGTCCTCCCCCTGGTCTTGCAGCAAATTACTCACCTATTCAACAGCATTATCGCAACCTCAATCTTTCCTACCTGCTGGAAACACGCTAAAATCATACCACTGAGAAAGAAACCCCATCTGAGCGCTTTGACGAATCTACGGCCCATAAGCATCTGGTGTGCCCTCTCGAAGGTGTTTGAAAAGCTTCTAGAACAGCAAATGTCGTCTTTTATCACCGAGAACAACCTACTCACGGAGCACCAGGCGGGTTTCCGGAAAGGCCAAAGCATACAAACCGCAACTTCCCGTGTGTTCGACGACTTGGCACGCACGACAGACAGGAGAGGATCTGCGGTGCTGTTGCTGCTCGATTTTTCCAAGGCCTTCGACACCATACCCCATAACAAGCTGTGTACGAAGCTCGAAACGCAATTCAATTTTGGTCCATCCGCGGTAAACCTCATCAGATCGTATTTAGAAAACCGACGCCAAACCGTTTTCTGTGGAGATCTACAGTCAGTAAGCAGCATCGTAGATTCCGGGGTACCTCAAGGCTCGATTGTAGGGCCTCTGCTTTTCTGTTGTCACGTTAACGATCTACCACCTGTGCTCAGATATTGCTCGATTCAACTCTACGCGGATGATGTGCAACTGTACATTGGTCGACTGGGCCCATGCTCCCGAGAACTCATCAGGATGGTCAACGAGGATCTCGATAGGATTGCTGTTTGGTCGCAACGGAACCAGCTATTTGTCAACCAAGCGAAGAGCAAAGCGCTGTTTGTGCAGGGTCGTCGTAGAAACAAAGCGCAACTCGATCTGCTTCCTCGTATCACCATGAGCGGCCAAGCCATTGAATGGGTAGACAGTGCGAAAAATCTGGGTTTCATCTTCCAAGCGGACCTGCAATGGGACGGACTCATCCAGCAACAGTGTGGAAAAATCTATGGCAGCCTACGCACACTCCGAAGCTGCACATCCGCTGCTCCAGTCAGTACGCGTCTTAAGCTGTTCAAGTCGCTGATTCTGTCTCATTTTCTTTTCGGAGAGCTGCTACACGCAACCCTAGTGCTGGTGCATTGGATCGGTTGCGTGTTGCGCTAAATTGCTGTGTTCGTTACGTTTACGGCCTCACCCGATATGATCATGTCAGTCACCTATAACGGAACCTGGTTGGTTGCCCTCTGGACAACCTGTACGCACACCGCTCGTGTCTATTCCTGCACAAACTCCTCACCACGCGCTCCCCACCAGAACTCTACCAGAAGCTGCAGCAGTTCAGAGGCCGCCGCCTGTTGAATTTGATCATTCCCGCCAACAGAACTTTGACCTACTCCAGTTCCCTGTTCGTTCGAGGTGTGGTCAACTGGAACATGGTGCCAACGGAACTCAAACACGGGATATCGCAAGCAACATTCAAAAGAAACTGTTTAGAGTTCTGGAACAGGGAGTAAACCAAACAAACGCCGGGAAGCGAGAGCAGCGTAAGAGCAGCGCGCGGCGTGTAACCACTGTCGCGCCCGGAGGTCCCGGAGCCCCCCTAACCACAAGCTATAGGAAGAGTGGCATAGGGACAACCCTCCGGCTCCTCCGGGGTGCCTGGAAAACACGACACGCCAGCTGAAGAATCCACGGAGGTATCCGAGTGACCCGGGGCCCCCCTAACCACAAGTTACAAGAAGAGTGGAATAGGGACAACCCCCCGGGCACTCGAGTCCCCTGGATGAGGTCGCATAAGGGGCAAACCCCCATCCCCTCGGATGAAGCATGGACTACGCATGGACAACTCAACTCACTACTCGCAACTCAAGAGAACACCGAGAAGAACGACATCAACCAAGGAAAACCGTTTAGTTAATAAGTGTAATATTAGTTAGCAAACACAGATGATACCGGAGGTAGCAATTAAAAAGGTGCAAACCTTACGCTACCAGATTAAATAAATAAATAAATAAATAAAAATGGCGGTGATGTAATATTGAAAAAATGCAGGTTTAATGAAGAAAAATCTTCACAAATACATTTGATGAACAAACTTAATCATATGAAGAATCTTCCCTTCAACTAATGCTTCTCCCCAAATGTCGGCGTGGGAGAATATATAAATACAACCTGTCACGCTCAATTAAAAGGTCATCGCATATCGCACACTAATTGAGTGGTCAGTGCAAGCCAACCGTCCCACCGTCAGCTAATAGGCTAATAGGGCTGCCGAAGAACCCTCTTTTACTCACATCAATTTGCACCGGAAAACGCATTTGCATTTTCCAACCCCCGCATCGAAGCGTACTCAAATAGCCGGAAGGGATTTGCATTTTACCCCTAAATGTAGACTGCACGCGATAATCCCCCGGAGCGTGTATGCAACCTGCACTGCACATTTGTATGGCTGGAGATTGACCATCATTAGTCTGTTTTGACCAGCAACACAGCAACAATACCGGGGGAGGTCGTTGGTGGTGGCTCGGAATAACAAATTGATTACCATTAGTCAAATTACAACCCTATCGAGCTATCGGGATCCAGTTATGAGAAATGACGAATGGGGCGCAGGGACTTTTAGAGGAAGAGGGCCCTTTTCCGGAAGGGATGGACGTCGGAATTAATCAGTCAAATTGATGTGAAACGGTAAACAAAACGTGAGATCTCTCTCTTCGGGCTTCGGGAAGATAAACCGCTCAGATATCGCCCTTGGCAGGACCAAATTGCATTTGTTTTGGCTGATGAACATTAATTGTGGATGACACACACACGCACGGGCTGGAATGGTTTGATTGAGTGCTTAATTTGGTTTCAGGACGTTTCAGATGGAATTGGAGAATTGAGTGAGACAGACTTTGCATATATTTATTGATATTTTGCGAATATTTGAAAGAGTGAAATTCAAACAGAATTTATAATATCTGCGCAAGAAAAATCTAAAATAATCTTGGCTTGTGCTTGTGAAGCAGTTACAGTTTCTTTGTTTACATTCGGATTTGGCCCGTTTACATTATTTTGCTTGAATTGTTAAGTGGCCTTGACAGGAAAAGCAAGCCAGTTTGTTCATAGCGGTACGCAATGCCATAGATCGATGACAGCGGTACGCGAGTCGTTTCTTGAGGGTTGAACTGTCAAACAAATGGCGTGACATTTGCTTGTGACCTTGGAATTGCACTGATAATCAACATTACACACTGTTCAGTTCACTTTTACACACTTGTATGGGATTTTTCAGTTCAAGTATGATTACACGAAAGTGTGTAATCATACTTGAACTGAAAAATCCCATACAAGTGTGTAAAAGTGAACTGAAAAAGGTGTAATGCTGTTTACCAGTGTGGTTGATGCACAAAGTGATTTGTTTACCTTTTTCGACTCTCCGGTTGCAATTTTTACTGATTTGACGTTTGCTGAGGGTGCCGAAAAGTTTGTTACTGCTTGCAAAAGACAATAGAGCTATCTAAGCCCGATCTCACGCACACTAGCTTACCATTTGTTTTTGCTGGCGGGTACAAATTTTAACCTAAAAACCCTTCGTGTACAAACACGCAATACATGCGCACGTAGATAACTCTATAGAGTTATCTACGTGCGCATGTATTGCGTGTACGTACACGAAAAAGATTGAGGTTAAATTTTGTACCAGCCGGCAAAACAAACGGTGTGCTAGTGTGCGTGAGATCGGCCTTAGATAACTCTATAGGGCTTTTGTTAATTTGATTTGGTTAACCGCGGTGGATTTTCTTGAAATAATTCGAACTGTCAAAAATCCACTAAAGCATCTACCGGTGGATACTTTTCTACCACAGATTTTTGTGCGATCAATGTGGTAGATGCTTTGGTGGATTTTTGACAGTTCGAATTATTTCAAGAAAATCCACCGCGGTTAAGGTGAAACGTGAAGGCAATATTAATGCCAATGTATTGGTGAGCTTTGGTAGTGTTAGTTTACTGATGATCATTGATGACGTCATCGGTGAACGAGTATTTGTAACATCGCTTATTGGTAGTTGTGTGAGCAAAAGATCTTTGCTAACAAATGAAAATGGCTATCGAACGAGAAGTTCACTGAGTAAACATTTGATAAGAGTTAATATAACAATCAATTATTAACAAATGCCTTTTATATCCAGAGTTTTTTTTTGAAAAGGTCCTATAAACAAAATTTTAAATTTTTGCTTTTTGAGTGTTTTTAGAACCGCCTTGAGTCAGGGGCATTCAAAAACACCCAAAAAGCAATAAGTGAAAATTTTGTTTATAGGATTTTTTCAAAAAAAAAAAACTCGAGATATGCAAATAAAAAATCTACGCTGGCTTGGACTTATTGCCGTACTTCATAAGCACGGATGAATCCTGATTCGATGTCAAAACCAAGCGAATGTCAGAAACATTTTAGACCGTTATCCGACCGCCCTGCTTGCGGATGCGGTCTAGTACCAGGTCGAAGATTGCCTTGGGACCATCCATAAACCACGTGGACACTTTTTTAAGGAATCTGAACCCCCCCCCCCCCTCGTGGACAATTTTCCATACAAAATAAAACTTTTTTGTATGGATCGTGGACAATTGCCATAACCCCCCACCCCCCCCCCCCCCAAAGTGTCCACGTGGTTTATGGATGGTCCCCTTGCTGATACTGGCCGTAGTTGTTTGCGGCATTCTCCAAGCTGATGATCAGCAGCTCTAGATGGGTGATACGTTCTGTTGTGAAGTCATGTACCACGGTCGGTTCCGGAACGGCAAATAAGGATACGTAACGTGCTTGCCAGTTGAGGACACTTCGCGAGATCGTTAGCCACCACACATAACCAAATCAACAAGACCACCACCGTTGCCAGCCCCTTACTAAGGTTATTCAGCAACATTCTTTGCCTTCAGCAATCTGTTTATATGTTGCGTTCGATCAACCTACCGGCGTTGGACAGATCAGGCGACCCGTTCAGCACATCCTTTTGCGAGATCGGAGCCGGCAAACACGTTCCGCTGATCTGGAACCGTCCGTGGTAAATTACACCTGGCAATCTTCTGCGCGGTACAGAACCACATCCGTAAGTTGGCCGACCAGTTCATCGGTCTGCTGCTCTCCAGCTCCAACCGACCTGCTAAAATTCAATAAAAAACAGCCCTTATTAACAAATAATTATCAAGAATGTTATGTTTTTGTGGAAATCGGCAGGTTCTCCTGGATGCAGCACGCCTTGTGATTATAATATCATTCAGATTAGTTGAATTAAACGGCTGATTTGAGGCGATTTATGTGGCACAATTTTTTGTATGGAGAAAGTTGATCTTTCAAAAAAGGGCAAGAGTATGACGAAATCAGCATTTTTTTAACTTTTTCAAATATTATTTAGATTACCGAGAATGTTTTGTGAATATTGATTAAATTCGTTTTGGTAATACCAGATAACATTACGGCGAATTGTCGTTTGTTTTGTAAAGTGCCAACGATTTTGAGCATGAGCATGAGCATGAGCATGGTTGACTGCCAATGAGCTGCTACTCCGTTATTGACAGATCAGCTGAAGTTAAACAATGAATCAAAAATGATCAGTGGGAGCCAACCATCCGTTCACTGTTTAACCTCTGAAGATCCCTACTTTATTAGTCAATACCGGCGCCCTCCCAAGAAGCCTGCAGTTCAACGAAAGGGAGGAATGTTAGTCCGATAGTTGAAGTTGCAGACTCATCAAGCACACAGTTTTTCGCTATATACTTGTTGATACCGCTTGAGACCGTTGAATCCACAGCATCTCCTTCAAGCATCACGTGATTATTTTTTTTTGGGTTAGTAGGATAAGGTATTGGCTTTTCGATGCCTCCCGAGCTACGATGCTATGGGGAGGACTTTCATAACAGACCCGTCGGCGAGCCTTCCGAGCAACGATGCTATGGGAAGGTCTTTTTGGTTAACACACAAAGTCACTCACACACAATTATTTCACTCCACTATTAATTAATCCAAAATGTCAGTGCGTATTTCGATCCTTATATAGAAATGGTTTTTTCGCCATTAAAAATAAAACCTTATTCAAAACATTATACACAATTTACCCGACGCCGTGCCTTCCGATCAACGATGATATAGGAAGGGCTTTGAAAATCACAAAACAATTAATTAAGATCTCAAAAAAAAAAATCACAAAAAAAATCACAAAAAACACCAATTACTCAACGAAAATTACGCTCAAGACACAAATAATTCAGTAAGTCATGCTATTATTCGATCACCACAATCACTCACCCCTAACGAACAGCGACACAAAAGCACACAAAAAAAAATAACCTGCATAATCACGACTTCGCGTCCCCACTTCCAGCGCACCAATGATGCTATTATTCGATTACCACAATCACTCATCCGATACGAACAGCGACACAAAAGCACACAAAAAAATTAACCTGCATAATCACGATTTCGCGTCCCCACTTCCAGCGCACCAATGATGCTATTATTTGATTAGCACAATCACTCATCCGATACGAACAACGACACAAAAGCACACAAAAAAATTAACCTGCATAATCACGATTTCGCGTCCCCACTTCCAGCGCACCAATGATGCTATTATTCGATTAGCACAATCACTCATCCGATACGAACAGCGACACAAAAGCACACCAAAAATTAACCTGAATAATCACGATTTCGCGTCCCCACTTCCAGCGCACCAATGATGCTATTATTCGATTAGCACAATCACTCATCCGATACGAACAGCGACACAAAAGCACACCAAAAATTAACCTGAATAATCACGATTTCGCGTCCCCACTTCCAGCGCACCAATGATGCTATTATTCGATTAGCACAATCACTCATCCGATACGAACAGCGACACAAAAGCACACCAAAAATTAACCTGAATAATCACGATTTCGCGTCCCCACTTCCAGCGCACCAATGATGCTATTATTCGATTAGCACAATCACTCATCCGATACGAACAGCGACACAAAAGCACACAAAAAAATTAACCTGCATAATCACGACTTCGCGTCCCCACTTCCAGCGCACCAATGATGCTATTATTCGATTAGCACAATCACTCATCCGATACGAACAGCGACACAAAAGCACACAAAAAAATTAACCTGCATAATCACGATTTCGCGTCCCCACTTCCAGCGCACCAATGATGCTATTATTCGATTAGCACAATCACTCATCCGATACGAACAGCGACACAAAAGCACACAAAAAAATTAACCTGCATAATCACGATTTCGCGTCCCCACTTCCAGCGCACCAATGATGCTATTATTCGATTAGCACAATCACTCATCCGATACGAACAGCGACACAAAAGCACACAAAAAAATTAACCTGCATAATCACGATTTCGCGTCCCCACTTCCAGCGCACCAATGATGCTATTATTCGATTAGCACAATCACTCATCCGATACGAACAGCGACACAAAAGCACACAAAAAAATTAACCTGCATAATCACGACTTCGCGTCCCCACTTCCAGCGCACCAATGATGCTATTATTCGATTAGCACAATCACTCATCCGATACGAACAGCGACACAAAAGCACACAAAAAAATTAACCTGCATAATCACGACTTCGCGTCCCCACTTCCAGCGCACCAATGATGCTATTATTCGATTAGCACAATCACTCATCCGATACGAACAGCGACACAAAAGCACACAAAAAAATTAACCTGCATAATCACGATTTCGCGTCCCCACTTCCAGCGCACCAATGATGCTATTATTCGATTAGCACAATCACTCATCCGATACGAACAGCGACACAAAAGCACACAAAAAAATTAACCTGCATAATCACGACTTCGCGTCCCCACTTCCAGCGCACCAATGATGCTATTATTCGATTAGCACAATCACTCATCCGATACGAACAGCGACACAAAAGCACACAAAAAAATTAACCTGCATAATCACGATTTCGCGTCCCCACTTCCAGCGCACCAATGATGCTATTATTCGATTAGCACAATCACTCATCCGATACGAACAGCGACACAAAAGCACACAAAAAAATTAACCTGCATAATCACGATTTCGCGTCCCCACTTCCAGCGCACCAATGATGCTATTATTCGATTACCACAATCACTCATCCGATACGAACAGCGACACAAAAGCACACAAAAAAATTAACCTGCATAATCACGACTTCGCGTCCCCACTTCCAGCGCACCAATGATGCTATTATTCGATTAGCACAATCACTCATCCGATACGAACAGCGACACAAAAGCACACAAAAAAATTAACCTGCATAATCACGATTTCGCGTCCCCACTTCCAGCGCACCAATGATGCTATTATTCGATTAGCACAATCACTCATCCGATACGAACAGCGACACAAAAGCACACCAAAAATTAACCTGAATAATCACGATTTCGCGTCCCCACTTCCAGCGCACCAATGATGCTATTATTCGATTAGCACAATCACTCATCCGATACGAACAGCGACACAAAAGCACACCAAAAATTAACCTGAATAATCACGATTTCGCGTCCCCACTTCCAGCGCACCAATGATGCTATTATTCGATTAGCACAATCACTCATCCGATACGAACAGCGACACAAAAGCACACAAAAAAATTAACCTGCATAATCACGACTTCGCGTCCCCACTTCCAGCGCACCAATGATGCTATTATTCGATTAGCACAATCACTCATCCGATACGAACAGCGACACAAAAGCACACAAAAAAATTAACCTGCATAATCACGATTTCGCGTCCCCACTTCCAGCGCACCAATGATGCTATTATTCGATTAGCACAATCACTCATCCGATACGAACAGCGACACAAAAGCACACAAAAAAATTAACCTGCATAATCACGATTTCGCGTCCCCACTTCCAGCGCACCAATGATGCTATTATTCGATTAGCACAATCACTCATCCGATACGAACAGCGACACAAAAGCACACAAAAAAATTAACCTGCATAATCACGACTTCGCGTCCCCACTTCCAGCGCACCAATGATGCTATTATTCGATTAGCACAATCACTCATCCGATACGAACAGCGACACAAAAGCACACAAAAAAATTAACCTGCATAATCACGACTTCGCGTCCCCACTTCCAGCGCACCAATGATGCTATTATTCGATTACCACAATCACTCATCCGATACGAACAGCGACACAAAAGCACACAAAAAAATTAACCTGCATAATCACGACTTCGCGTCCCCACTTCCAGCGCACCAATGATGCTATTATTCGATTAGCACAATCACTCATCCGATACGAACAGCGACACAAAAGCACACAAAAAAATTAACCTGCATAATCACGATTTCGCGTCCCCACTTCCAGCGCACCAATGATGCTATTATTCGATTACCACAATCACTCATCCGATACGAACAGCGACACAAAAGCACACAAAAAAATTAACCTGCATAATCACGACTTCGCGTCCCCACTTCCAGCGCACCAATGATGCTATTATTCGATTAGCACAATCACTCATCCGATACGAACAGCGACACAAAAGCACACAAAAAAATTAACCTGCATAATCACGATTTCGCGTCCCCACTTCCAGCGCACCAATGATGCTATTATTCGATTAGCACAATCACTCATCCGATACGAACAGCGACACAAAAGCACACAAAAAAATTAACCTGCATAATCACGACTTCGCGTCCCCACTTCCAGCGCACCAATGATGCTATTATTCGATTACCACAATCACTCATCCGATACGAACAGCGACACAAAAGCACACAAAAAAATTAACCTGCATAATCACGACTTCGCGTCCCCACTTCCAGCGCACCAATGATGCTATTATTCGATTAGCACAATCACTCATCCGATACGAACAGCGACACAAAAGCACACAAAAAAATTAACCTGCATAATCACGATTTCGCGTCCCCACTTCCAGCGCACCAATGATGCTATTATTCGATTAGCACAATCACTCATCCGATACGAACAGCGACACAAAAGCACACAAAAAAAATTAACCTGCATAATCACGATTTCGCGTCCCCACTTCCAGCGCACCAATGATGCTATTATTCGATTACCACAATCACTCATCCGATACGAACAGCGACACAAAAGCACACAAAAAAATTAACCTGCATAATCACGACTTCGCGTCCCCACTTCCAGCGCACCAATGATGCTATTATTCGATTAGCACAATCACTCATCCGATACGAACAGCGACACAAAAGCACACAAAAAAATTAACCTGCATAATCACGACTTCGCGTCCCCACTTCCAGCGCACCAATGATGCTATTATTCGATTAGCACAATCACTCATCCGATACGAACAGCGACACAAAAGCACACAACAAAATTAACCTGCATAATCACGATTTCGCGTCCCCACTTCCAGCGCACCAATCTTTTGTAAAGTGCCAACGATTTTCATCGGATAAAGTGGAACGGGACGGCGTCATCGTTAAGGTGGCAGGGGATAAAATTCCTCCATGTTTTTTCGCCATGTTTGATGATGGCACGTTACACCTTAATCAAATCACATTAACAAAAACCCTAATGTCAGCTGTTTTCGTGTGTGTGGCGAATATTGTTAACCGTTACGTTGCGTCAATGTAAATATTGTTATGTTTGTTTCAAAAATCATAAGAAAGCAATAAGGGCACAAAGGTGAACGACGAACTCAGCCAATTGATGTCTCTGAATGCTTATTGAATTTGTGAAAATCAATTTAAAACTAGTGAAAAGGAGATGCGTTGACGGTTACCTGAAAAAAAGCTATGAAAGGAAGAGTTGCCAAATTATGTGCTTGAGAGGTAAAAAGTGCTTTTTAAGAATTCCAAATGGGGATATTTGAGTGTTGAATTGAAAACTATCAACACGGTTTTTTTCTTCTAAAAATTAATGAAAGACATACTCCGCCATTTGTTGTGTTGTAAGTATATTTTCAGTGAAGTAACAGGAAAAAATATTATGCAAATGCTTTTCCCGAGAAAATTACGAATGTTTGAACGATGGCACGAATATTTTAACCGGATGAAGGTAAGCCACTCAAACAGTGGGATAAGCGTTGTGGAGTCTTTCATCCTAAAATACTAAGAGTAATTTTGCCTATATTTAAAAGTAGCATAAGTTTAAGATGTAGGTTAAGGCATTTTGTGATACATTTAGTTTCAAAGTTACCAAATGAGGCTTTAAAATTACATTTTTGTATAAATACTTAAAACTTTAAATACTTTATCTTTTTTTCAGCTTATTTTTTTCAAAATTCTCATTTCAATAAAAAAAAAATCTATGCTCCCCCTAGTGGGGCACCCGAACTAGATTCGTAATCAGATTAGAGACACTTTTGCTATCGCTGCTGCATCCCTCCTGTTACATTTTGTTTCCACGTACTTGATAATGTCGTCCCTAAGTACTTCCTGAGCTGTTACCTACACTTTAGTATTGTTTTCTGTTGTTTACCTCCCAGAAGAAGGAAACAAAAAATAAATGAACCAAAGCCAAAGCGGTCCGTGATATCGATCAGGTCAGTTGAGTCCTACACAAAAAATAAGAACTTTATTTCCCCCCTGCAAGAAGACAACATAAATCGCTGCGACCAACTCTCTGGCGACACTTCCTCGGAGACAATCCTCTTAAAATTTAAGAGTGATAAGCCCCTTTTGGACGACGAAGCTTGAAAAAAAAAGAAATAAAATAATTAGATTCATTTTCTACGCGATGTCCTGTGTCTCTCTCTCGGTACTCGTTAAGGGGAAGGTTGGAGCGGTATTCATGAATAAAAATTCATGTTTCACAATGTGTTGCACTTGCTGTGGGACAGGGCGAGTGGGATTGCCAACACTGGCTGGACCAAGCTGTGGCCTGCGGAAGTTGAAGGAGAAAAAATAGGGCATATGTACGGGAGATAAAAATTTGAATAAATATTGTGCGATGCTGCAAGTTGAGGGGAAGGGGGCAGGCGGCAACATTAGTTCATATTTTTCTAAAATATGATAATGATGTTCCGTAGGCATGAGCGGGGGCAGCAGCTGTTCCCAGCTTGGACATACAATTTATTTAGATTTTGCGTATGGAAATTAATCCTCAGGTGAACGCTTTACTGTGAAGAAGGAGAACCACGTGGCAAGGAGGGAACGATCCCTTAAGGAATGGAATCGCAAGCACGTGCTGAACTATTTAGAGACGGTCGTGGTATTTTGGTCTAGTACGGCGCATAACCTCAAAAATCTCCGGGACTCACCTTGCCGGGTGAGGTTTTGGCGCGTTTTACAAAGTGGAAGGAGGTTGGCCAGAAATTCAAATTCGTTTGGCGAATAAATCAAATTATAGTCTCGTTTTGGGGCCGAAAAGCCAAGATGGTGTACGTCTTTCGAGGGTTGGACCGTATTGCAGCATCAGCAGCAGCAGCAGCACCCGTGAGGAGCCGCGAGGGAAGAGTTAAACTTAACGAGCATAAATCATTTACTGGGGGAAGGCAAATATTATTAGAAATGAAAACCGCGGGCTTGGCTTTGGGTTGATTGTTATCTATGTTGTTTCGGTGGCTTAGTTCCTGATGACTGGTTGTGATTTATTTCGGGCAATATTTAGACGCAGCGCGAGCACTTTGAAGGAAGGTAAATCTGGCAAGTAAGCGTAACTAAAAGCATTCTGGGATGATTTAGTGTGAAGGGAATGAGAAAAGAAGAAATATTGTAGGTAAAAAGCATTTCAAATAAGAAAAATATTTCTTACAAAAAAATATTTAAAAAAGTCAAACTGGATTCGTTACTTCGATTTTCAGTTGTCTGATCTTGACGTTTCAACACAATTGTTCGACAACTTCCGAACCCGTGGATCCAAGCTTTTGACAGCTGTCAGTTGTTCCAACAAGCAAATTTCTATTCGCTCATTTGAATTAGCGAATCCGTACTGTAGCTCAAATCGACGTCGTCGTGCTATCTTGTCGCACCCGCCATTTTGACGTTCCGAGAAAAACGCGTTTTAATGTTTGACCTTGAATATTCAAAAACGAGAGCACGCAATGTAAACAATAACAATCACGTTTTGTTTGGCTCACCATTCTGTGCATTGTCCCAAAGTTTGGATGAAGTTGGTTGCTGGAGTCCCGAGTTATAATTACAAATGTTTACGGTAGTCTAGCTTGTACGTGCGACAAACGCATCCTGACTTTCCTGGCCTGAAATCCCTTTGGCCTTTTGTCGCACTTACATCAATTTTCATGGAGTGACAAGATAGCACGACAAGATTGAAACTACTTTCATATGTAAAGTGACAAAAATGCACGGAGTTTTTTCGGTTTTTGTTGAATATCTCAGGATTGAAATCGAATTTTGGGGATCTGTGAAGGTCAAAAGGTGAGGCATTGTGAGCTGCACAAAATGGCGTTCTTAACTCAATTTGGCCCAAAATGCACGTACGACAAGTTAGCACGATGGCGACGAAATGTAATTGAAAAATTTTCTCACGAAGATTATTTTTGTATAAATTTAATTTTTGCTTTTTTTTCAATTCTTTTGGCATTGTGTCAATTTTTTGAATAAAAATATTCTATTGAAAACATATCATCTATTACATTGATTTTCAGCAAAACATTCTAATGACAAATGATAGTATTGATAACTTTTCTTTCCTTACAGGAAACCCTTAACCAATGACAACATCTGATTAAGGTGGTGTCATCCGCCATTAGCAGAAATCCAATAACGTTCCATCACCCCCATTAGGTGGAGATTCCAGCGAGTGCCGAGTTTTCTTTCGGTGACCTTTCAGCGAACCAAATCACGTTCAGCACTTAATGGTTTCCACATGTCACACGAAATTTCGTTGTTTTACCCCTCGCCGTGATGAGTGCTCGAAGAGGTCGCGCAAGAAGCTTGACTTAAGGGAGGGTCACAAATTTCATTTCTCTCCCATATCACAACCTCAACCCACTCCGGCTAACGGTGCCGTGTGTGGTGGCATTATCATCATCATTTTCACCTAGTTTTCTTTTGTCTCATGACCAAATTCCCGGAATAACCCTCGTTAATCAAACAAATGTTAAAATGCAGAATAGGAATACAAAAATACAAAAATACAAAAATACAAAAATACAAAAATACAAAAATACAAAAATACAAAAATACAAAAATACAAAAATACAAAAATACAAAAATACAAAAATACAAAAATACAAAAATACAAAAATACAAAAATACAAAAATACAAAAATACAAAAATACAAAAATACAAAAATACAAAAATACAAAAATACAAAAATACAAAAATACAAAAATACAAAAATACAAAAATACAAAAATACAAAAATACAAAAATACAAAAATACAAAAATACAAAAATACAAAAATACAAAAATACAAAAATACAAAAATACAAAAATACAAAAATACAAAAATACAAAAAATACAAAAATACAAAAATACAAAAATACAAAAATACAAAAATACAAAAATACAAAAATACAAAAATACAAAAATACAAAAATACAAAAATACAAAAATACAAAAATACAAAAATACAAAAATACAAAAATACAAAAATACAAAAATACAAAAATACAAAAATACAAAAATACAAAAATACAAAAATACAAAAATACAAAAATACAAAAATACAAAAATACAAAAATACAAAAATACAAAAATACAAAAATACAAAAATACAAAAATACAAAAATACAAAAATACAAAAAAATGGGTTGAGGGTTAACGAACAACAAGGAGACAGCCACAGAAGGGAACTCCCACGCGAACGTGATTGATTTCGTCCTCCTTATGTCCTGTCAATTTACGGTGGCGGTGACATTCCCCTCGACTTGGCCATTTCGTCACGTATCTTCTGCGATTGTCACTAGCTTCTTCCTCTTGCTTCGAGGTGCTGTCATTGATCTTCATTTAGCTCGTCTTCGTCTTTAATTATTAACATCCGTCCGGTGCGTGCGCTGATGCTGTCCATTTGGGGAGGGGGGGCAACTCGAGGGAAGGGACACATCTACCGCAGCAACAGAAAAAAGCACGCAATTTCCCGTAAATTGTCTCATAAACACGTAATTATGGACGACACTTCCTGATGCTGCGCTGCTTTTGGTTTCAGAGCAGATGGAAATCATTAATGTTGCATAAACGGGGTTGGGTGACTTCTGGGTTGCGGACGTCTGCGGAATTGGTTCAATTGTTGAGAAATGAAGCAATTTTTCGTTCGTCACCTGCGTGCCGCACTTTTAATTATGAAATCCGAAACAATGGAGTTGAGCGATTTTAATCAACGGTGGCGATGGTGGTTTTGTGCACCCTCGAACAAATTTTTAATTGCAGGATGTTTTTAAAATTAAACGAAGTAAAAGAACGAAATTAATTAGAGTTTGAGTAGAACAGAGTATTTACTTATTATATTTAGTACACGCAAAACCGCCAATGCGAATTTTATGAGCATTGGTACCAGAATCTTGAACATCGAATGATCATAAACGATCATGAGAATTCGATGCTCAAAGCGCGTTGACCATCCGATGTTCAACTTGTTTTTCTCTTAACTTGACAGTTGGTTTGATTGTGTGCGTGTCGCCGCCCGCAGCTTTTGGCTGTTTGCACTATTCACCACTGGCGGCGCCACTGTACATTGCTGCGGCTAGGCTAGTACTTCTTTTCACCACTAGGTGGCTTTTTTCCCCCCCAGGACGCAAACCAAATATGTACGTAAAATATTAATTAAAACATTTTATTTTTATTGCTTCAACACGATAAATAAAACAAATCTAAGCATTGAATATTGAAATCACGCTCATTTAAGTTTTATTTGGTGTTCAAGCAATAAAAAAAATGTTTTGATTCATATTCCTCCTAAGAATATGAGATTAAAAAGCAAGCAGTATTTTGTTTTATTAATATCAAATTGTTATGTTAACTATTGATTTAAGTCTATTCTGCAGAGTGTGGTAGGATTTCTTAACTCTAAATTTTTGTGTCACCATTACGATCAAATTAGATAAACCGCCAGGCCAGGTCACCTCTTTACTTCCTCTGTTTCTCCTCCTTCTTGGCCGCGCTGCCATAACCGATCTGCTCCGTCCTTTTTCACGATATTCTTTTCCTCGGCGACAGCTTTCTTGCCGGCCTCGGACATCCTGACGGTCTTGGCCTCGTCGCGCTTCTTGGCAGCTTCGATCAGTCTTGTCCGTCTCCTTCTCGGATCCCAGTGAGTTGAGCGATTCACGCATCGAAGACAGTCGGGTCCGGCGGCAGATACGCTCCGACGGCGCAGGGCCAGCACTTTCATGTACTCGGTCGTGACGCAACGCTTCTTCTTGACCAGACGATGTCTCTTGCCTTGAAGCACCACCAGCGTGATAAGACGCTGGATTTTGGGCGTTTTGGACTTAGCCTTCTTGCCGTCCTCCTCCGGCAGCGGGTACTTCACCACAAACTTGGCCAAGTTGTACAGCTTGCGGATATTGGTCGCAGGCTTCGGTCCGAGACGGCGCGGCATGGTCGTATCCGTCAGTCCGCGAATCTTCTGACCCTCCCTCAGCATGTTCAACGCCAGCACCGGCAGGTTTGGTCAACGATGCAACAGCGGACCGACTTGCGCTTGTGATCACCGGTTTACCAGCCCACGAAGCCGAGTGGTTGTCACCCGGGCCAGTGTTATTTAGCATTCGTTAGCCGAATTAGTCGTAGAGATTTTCGTCCTGCTTCGAGAGGAGTCGTCAACGTTGCAGCTGTGATCGGGTTGATCTGAAAGTAAATTATAATTTTAGTTCAGCGAGTAGTGAGTAAATGTTCAAGAATGGTCTGATCTTCAATTGGTTTTCCGAGGGTAAGTATTTGTGGGTTGAGTGCTTGGTGTGAATTGCTCGGGAATACTGCGTCAAGGGTAAGGTGCGGGGCAAAGTTCCCGGAAGTTGCCCAAGGGCGTTGTTTCCAAAGAATCACACGCTGCAGGGTTCACTTCACAAGTACATTCTCTACCACATGAACGCATCTGACGAACCTGCCGTGATGGCCAACGGGCGCTGGGAGATCAGTAAAGTCAAGTGTACCTTTTATGCTTGGATCGTTTGCCGCACGTGGACTACTTCCTAAAGCACAGCACCGAGTACTCGGAGGCTACTGTTTGTCCCCCTGCGGCCGATGGAGTTAGGTGGCACCTGGCTGCACCAGAAAAAAGCTCACCTGAAGCATTTCCACCGTAAAAATCGCAGCACGTCATCCTTCTTGGCTTTTTGCACCATTCGAACAACCCACGGCGACCAAAACCGAGACAAAGTAGCCCCAAATTGCTCCGGATCTGGCGTGACACCGTATAGTACACGAATTCGCCACAATTCAACGCCTCGTAGTGCAGCCAAATTCCCTCCAGCCGTTTCCACTGGTACGGTGCAGTTTGACTTCCAGCGCAACTCCCAGTGGACGTCGGAACAACGCCGGACAAGACGGAAGATTCGAGCGTACTTGCGTTGATGAGTTGTTTTGTAGCAAACTTCACTGGAAAGAAAAATATCGCGTTATCCTGAAACCTGTAAACAAAGCAGACACTTATTTAAACAGTCGGGAATCGGTCAAACTTACCCCGGCCGGCTTTTGTGGGCCAGTTTTTGCTTCAAACTTGGTGTTATTTGCCGATAAAAACTATTTTGAACGCAAATTCACCGTGACTAAAAAAAACCGCGCGTGAAAATATCAAAACAAACTGCAATTGTCAAGCGTTAACAAAAACAAGTCTTCGCTATTCGAAGGGTGCAAAAGAAGAAGTTCGCTGTTCAATGAAGCTTCGCATTGAAACACACGCACACTTTGATAATTGTTGTGATGGTGTTAGTGTAAATTTCTAAATCTGACCATTCGATGTTCACAGTTGTGAACATCGGATGGGACAAGCCGTTTGAGCATTCAACGTTCACCGGATTTTCTTTGCGTGTAGGGATCACTTTGCCATTGTTCTACTTTGATACATTATTTTTAAGTATAATCAAAGTTTCCTTAAGAAAAAAAAAAATGCTTTTCCCGTTTACAGTGAGTATCCGAAAATCCCTTGAAAAAAGAGATTGTATTTGCTTTTATTGTTTCTACATCAAATCCTGACACAAAAATTAAGGCTTATCAACTGCATCGTAAAGTTTTCTTTGTTACGATCATCAGCCCTCGTAACGTAATTAGTGAAAATAAGCAGCCTGTTCGCAAGCCCTTCTTCCCTTAAGGGTTCTGATTAAATCTCGACTCATATTATAATTATCAGCTTGAGTCGCATATCTTGTTTTATTGCCTCCAAGTGAAGCACATTCCTTCGGTCTATTAGGTCACTTGCCTTATTTACGAGCAAATCTCCGATAATTTTTATGACTTTTTTTCCGCTCGACCCCCGGAAGCTCGTCAAGAGGATTCTCATCTCCAGGCGAAAAAGGAATAATTTCCCTAGACTTTCCCATTTGTCCCTTCGCTCCTAACTAGTGGCCGCTTTCATCGCTCCAGTTATCATCGTATAAATAATCACTTTGGTAATTAGAGAAAGTTTCGCCTCTTTTTTTTTGTTGCTGTTGCCTTCGTCCAGGGGGTCGATTATTGTCCTCGGTCCTCGGGGTTGATTGGTCTCCAGGACAAAGTGTGGACAACTTGCCTGTGTCGCTTGAAGGAGAAGGGGAAAGAGGGCACATTATTGAGCGAATCTCTCGGACGAGGAAATTTATTGGATTTCCAGATTATTTCCCTCAATCCCTCTATATTTTTTCCGATTTCGAAGAGTCAGTCGACAGACACACCCCAGGAGGAGAGGGAAAGCGGGGGTTGCCCCCGAAAAACTTTACATCATTTTAATTAGCTCTCGTTCATTTTCCAAACCCCACCCGGAAAGAAGGGTCGATGAGGAGAGTTGGGGGGGATGTCACCCATGGCGACATGCCGCTTGAACGCGTTCAGTTCTTCCCCACCGAATGTAGACACTATGGTCGCCGGTTGGAGTCCACCGGTTTTCGTTTGAAGAGGTACGATACCGGAAAATTTTGCCAGTTTGCCAAAATTTGGCGTGGAAAGGTCTCATCCTCCTAGTTTGGGGCGTATTTTTGAAAATGCACGAAATTAAACGAGAAACCATTTCGACCACCAAAGTGTGGCTGGAAACGAGTATGGGTGAATTACTCACATGATCGTTTTGATACCGTTTCTGGGGTGGAATTAGAATCTCTATATATTTGATTTGGTAATTCAATATGTTTAAAAAGGCAATTTTGAAAAATTTGATCGCCTATGCAAGTCTCCATCAAAGTTGTTCAAATTTGACTTTTACCCTCCATTTCAAGGCTTATCTGTAGGGCGTCATCCATAAAGTATGTCACGCAAAAATCGGCAAAAATTAACCTCTCCCCCCACCCCCCCATGTCACACTTTGTCACACAAGGTTGAACCCCCCTCAAAAGTACGTCACATTTTGCCAGACCCCCCCTTGTTTTCGATGGGATTTTTTATAGTATTTATATCTTTAAACCCCCATAATTTTGGTAGTTATGGAAATTTGAATATGAAAAAAAAATTGTCTAGCTTTTAATTTTATAGAATAAACATTGCGATATCAAAAAACAGTTTTGTAAAATTATAAGACCTGGTATAACATTCAAGTATAAAAAAATCTTGAATTTTTTTTTCACGGCTTTGCATCTAATAAGTTCAATCCATTTATTGCAGTTTTCTTATGATCCCTGCTATCATCCCTGCTTTCAAAGCATTTATTTTTATCAAGCAAGAATTTACAAAATATATTGAAGTTCCAACTGAAAAAAACGTGACTATATAATAAATTATAATGTGATACTGTCATCAGGGGTGACATTGGGTCTGGGGGAGAGTTTGGGTCATACAAAAATGCACAAAAATGGATGACGCCTAGGATGTAACAGAATTGGTGAATTTTGCGGGCATTTTAGGGCATGATCACCTAGGTATATTGAGCCTGAATCCCAAATATGAGCTTGATTGGTTACGACAGGACCTGGCGCTTTGATTTTGAATTTTCAATGGGATTTAACCCGTAAAACCAGTGCGTTTTGGGTTTTGCCAGTTTTGAGCCCCTTTACGATTTTTTCATTTTTCAAAAACCTCACGGGGTCATAGTTCGCGTTCTAGGGAACAACTTTGTTGAAGAGTGCGGATAAGCAATTCAATAGAGCAATTCTCTGCCATTTCAGCAATCGGTTATTTATTGCATTATTTTATTTGCTTGAAACTTTGTGAGTACAGTCATCCCTCATATTCGTAACAGTTTACAGATCGGCCAACGTCCAAAAAATCATTAGTTCAGTGAAAAATGTGCTATTTCTGAATACCCCTTGATTCAAGGATTGGTTTAGTTTATGGTAAGTTAAGGTTAGTTTTAGGTTAGGTTGTTTTCTTATTTTTTTTCCTCACCTAGTGTTACAAAACTGATAAATCATATGCTTTTAAAGTTATAAAAATGAACAGTGTTTAAACCAAATGTAATTATTATAAGAAAGATTCAATACAGTATATTTAATTAAAAAAAAAAACAAAAATTCAAAAAATCATAGAAAATCGATAGTTGAACATAATGATTTGCTTTTACCTTTATGTGAAAGCTTTTTTTGCGATCTTTCGATTGATGTATTGACCGATGGTAAATTTTTACGTTTTATATCAAGTTTTCAAAGAAAAACATTGACCCTTGAGATCCACAAATTCGGAACACTTTTTATTACGGACGTAAACAAACACACACTAAAACCAATGAAACAAAAGCTTAGTGATGTTTTATAAAAGGTTTGATAACTTTTTTTGTGTGAAAATGTCTGTTGAATTCAGGTGTTCCACAATTGTGGTAGGCACAATAACATCCCAC
Source organism: Culex pipiens pallens (assembly GCF_016801865.2). Lineage (NCBI taxonomy): Eukaryota > Metazoa > Arthropoda > Insecta > Diptera > Culicidae > Culex > Culex pipiens. The sequence goes on along the minus strand of NC_068937.1, from coordinate 55,676,009 downwards.
AATTATGGAATAGGCAATTTGGAGCCAGTGTTTTGCTGCTCTGAATAAATTAGTTTTGAAATGAGCAATTCTCTACTAAAACCGGAAATGGATTTTATTTGTATTTTTTGATTTGGCTCAAACTTTCTGGAGGCCTTTCCTATGACCAAATAAGCTATTTTGTGTCATTGGTTCACCCATACAAGTCTCCATACAATTTTGGCTGCTATCAATACAAAAATGGTATGTAAATATTCAAACAGCTGTAATTTTTGAGTGAATTTTCTGATCAATTTGGTGTCTTCGGCAAAGTTGAAGGTATTGTTGCGGACTATTGAGAAAAAATAGGTACACGGAAAAAAATTGCTAATTTTTTAATCAACTTTTTTTCACAAAAACTCAAATTCCCAAAATACGTATTTTTTGATTTCCGAGATTTTTTGATATGTTTTAGGGGACAAAAATCCGCAACTTTTGAGCCATAGAAAAACATGGTCAAAAAATCTTCCGCCGAGTTATGAATTTTTGAAAAAATAGTGATTTTTGGTAAAAATCGAAATTTTGTGCAAAAACAAAATTTGACGTTATTTTTTATGCAAAATTGAATTTGCAATCGAAAACTACTTTACAGATTTTTTTATAAAGGGCTCCATTTTCAAGATATAGCCACCGAAAGTTTGATTTTAGCGAAATATTTGCAGTTTTTCGATTTTTAAAAATAGTGACCATGAGTGGCCATTTCTGAATTTTTTTTTTTGAAAAGTTCAGAAAATTTGCTATAAAATTATCTAAGAGACATTGAAGATTGGACCTCGGGTTGCTGAGATACAGCCGCTTTAAGAAAAAGAAACACGAAAATTGAAGTTTTCTAAGTCTCACCTAAAAAACCCAAAATTTTCTAATGTCGATATCTCAGCAACTAATGGTCCGATTTTCAATGTTAAAAAATGAAACATTCGTGAAATTTTCCGATCATTTCGAAAAAAATATTTTGAAAAAAATTAAATCAAGACTAGCATTTTAAATGGGCGTAATAGTTACTGTTTGGCCCTTTAAAAATGTTAGGCCTTTGGCCTTTTAAAAATGTCACAAAAGTGTTCCGAATTTGTGGGTGTTCCGAATATGTGGGATGACTGTACCATCCCTGTGATCAAAAAAGACATTTTTTGTTACAGATCTCCATGCAAATTTGACAGCTGTTCATACAAAATTGGCATATAAATATTCATGCATTTGTATCTCGCGAAGACATTTTTGATTGATTTGGTGTCTTCAGTAAAATTGTATGTACTAGTAAGGACTTTTGGTAAAAAGATAAAGGATATTTTTTTGCAGAAAAACCAAATTTGCAATAGAAAAGATTTTTTTAGATTTTTTTGATAAAGTACACGTTACTGAGTTATAGCCTATATAAAATTTTATTTTAAGATTTTCGGCCTTAAAACATAGTGCCCTTGTTTGCCCATCGCTAAAAATATGTTTCTTAATGATCAGAAAATGTCACATAAAATAACTCATGGGCAAATTTAGAATACACACACGGCAAGGGTTGCAAGGTTTTAATATAAACCTGGGAATGTCATATATTTTAAGTGTCAGCCAGAAGATTTGAAAGATATCGAAAGAATTAAAAAATTCTGCCAATTAAGATTTTTTTTATTCAATTGAATGACCTTAATAAAGTTTAACAATTAAGTGCGCGGAAAACGAGATTGGTTCCACATAAAAAAATAGTTCCTTCCTCACATTACTATAGTAAAAACATTCGGTCAGAATTGCATCATTCCTACTTAACACAGTTAATTTAGCAAATTAGGCTTCATTCATTACTAATTTCTTACAATAAGGGTTTCAGATCTCCAATATTTCTGGCTCATCGGCAAGGTCTTTTGATTACCCATCCAACGATGGGTCGCATGACCGTTCCGGACAACGTTTTTATCAAAATATCTGGGATCCAGCCTCTAAAAAGTAACCCAGTATCTTCTATTTACAGTTAAACCTCGCATATGCAACTCATATGGGGGTTTCTTATGCGAAGCACGCATATGCGAGGTACAGGGCTTATGGGATTTTGGCTATATGGGAGACATGGCCTATATTGTTATAAAAAATCATCATAACTATGCAAATTTATAGTGTTTTGGATTCGTTATGAAGTCAGCTATACAGCTACACCAAATTTACAAGGTTTACGATGTTCTAGGTCATCCGAAACTTCCTCAAGTTAAGGCCTATGTGTTCACCGCCGTACAAGTATGAGGTAGCGATTGTGACTGTGGTTTTTGACCTCAGATCATATCCGGATAGCCTCAGAGAGGTTCAGGGACTAGTCTACCGATGTGTGGTGATGTTCTGGGTCTTCTGTAGAGTCCCGGGAGTTACGACCGATGGGTCTACCGCCGTAACAAGATAGAGGTCGGAGGTAATTGACCCCAGATCATATCCAGATAGCCTCAGGGAGGTTCAGGGACTAGGCTACCGATATGTGGTGATGTTCTGGGTCTTTTGTAGAGTCCTGGGAGTTATGACCGATGGGTCTACCACCGTAACAAGATAGAGGTCAATGGTTTTTGACCTCAGATTATATCCGGAGAGCCTCAGGGAGGTTCAGGGACTAGTCTACCGATATGTGGTGATGTTCTGGGTCACCTGTAGTGTCCTGGGAGTTACGGTCGATGGGTCTACCGCCGTAACAAGACAGAGGTCGGAGATTTTTGACCTCAGATCATATCCAGGTAGCCTCAGAGAGGTTCAGGGACTAGTCTACCGATGTGTGGTGATGTTCTGGGTCACCTGTAGTGTCCTGTGAGTTACGGTCGATGGGTCTACCGCCGTAACAAGACAGAGGTCGGAGATTTTTGACCTCAGATCATATCCAGGTAGCCTCAGGGAGGTTCAGGGACTAGTCTACCGATGTGTGGTGATGTTCTGGGTCTTCTGTAGAGTCCCGGGAGTTACGGCCGATGTGTCTACCGCCGTAACAAGATAGAGGTCGATGGTTTTTAGCTCAGATCATATCCGGATAGCCTCAGGGAGGTTCAGGGACTAGTCTAGCGATATTTGGTGATGTTCTGGGTCTTCTTTAAGATCCCGGGAGTTACGACCGATGGATCTACCGCCGTAACAAGATAGAGGTCGGTGATTTTTGACCTCTGATCATATTTGGATAGCCTCAGGGAGGTCCTGGGACTAGTCTACCGATGTGGTGATGTTCTGAGTATTCTGTAGAGTACCGGGAGTTACGGCTGATGGGTCTACCGCCGTAACAAGATAGAGGTTGGAGGTTCTAAGTCATCTGTAGAGTTCTGGAAGTAACGGCCGGCAGATCTACCGTCGTTAAAAGGCAGAGGTCGGTAGTTTTTGACTTCACAACATATCCGTTTAGCCTGAGGGTAGTTCAGGGACTAGTATTCCAGAATGTGGTGATGATCGGGGTCTTCTAAAGAATTCCAGAAGTTACGGTCCATTAGTTTACCGCCGTAACAAGACAAAGGTCGTTAGTTTTATAACAGACTCATTCGGATACCTTCAGGGAATTTTGGAGACTCTCTGGACGGCCTTATTGTCCGTAACTCCAGGAACTCTACAGATGACCTAAAACATCTTCAAAAAAAAATCAAATTATTCGATCTACAGCATTGCCTTGGCGTTCTCGATTGCGATATTCCTACTCGAAGCTAACCTTTTTTTTTAGATAAGTCTGAGGCCAACATTTACTTCCCGTCCGACGGAAGGCGTGATCAGACAAATTTCGTCTCGAAAAATGCCACCGGGTCCGTCTAAGATCGAACCCAGGCCGACTGGGTGAGAGGCAATCACGCTTACCCCTACACCACGGTCCCGGCTGTAGAACATCTTCAGATATACGTTTACTAGTCTCCAAACCTCTTTGAAGCAATCAGAATAGAATCTGAGGTAAAAAACCTCGGACCTCTATCTTGTTACGGTGGTAGACCCATCGGTTGTAACTCCCAGGACTCTACAGAAGACCTAGAATATCGGCACATATCGGTAAACTAGTCCCTGAACCTCCCTGAGGCTATCCGAATATAATCTGAGGTCAAAAACCTCCGACCTCTATCTTGTTACGGCGGTAGACCCATCGGTTGTAACTCCCGGGACTCTACAGAAGACCCAGAACATCACCACATATCGGTAGACTAGTCCCTGAACCTCCCTGAGGCTATCTGGATATGATCTGGGGTCGAAAATCTCCGACCTCTATATTGTCACGGTGGTAGACCCATCGGTCGTAACTCCCGGGACTCTACAGAAGACCCAGAACATCACCACACATCGGTAGACTAGTCCCTGAACCTCCCTGAGGCTATCCGGATATGATCTGAGGTCAAAAACCACAGTCACAATCATACTTGTACGGCGGTGAACACATAGGCCTTAACTTGAGGAAGTTTCGGATGACCTAGAACATCGTAAACCTTGTAAATTTGGTGTAGCTGTATAGCTGACTTCATAACGATTCCAAAACACTATAAATTTGCATAGTTATGATGATTTTTTATAACAATATAGGCCATGTCTCCCATATAGCCAAAATCCCATAAGCCCTGTACCTCGCATATGCAACTCTTGCGACAAAACCGAATCAGGTGGAATGACTCGTATATGCAAAGTTGCATATGCGAGGCGCTCTTATGCGAGGTTTAACTGTATATAAAAAATTTCGACGGTTTTATTCGAACGGGTTTGTCGAAGCCCAAGGAAGGTTCTTACGCTAACTAATTGACACTTTGGCCATTCTGGAACCGATTCTGGAGCATCGGCAAATTGTATGGAGAAAGTTACGTAAAATCATATTTTGATCACAGGAGCCTGAAAAAATCAAAAACGTCAACAAACAAAAAAATGGCAGAACGAAGTTTGTCGGGTAAGGCTTCACATTTTTTTAATACAAATTATTTAAATTTTTTAAAAGAATTTGATAAAAATATTTTCAGAAGTAGATTCTTCTATCCTGAGACCTTCAAAACCGCATTTCATGTTTTTATTAGACATTTTCATAAATTAGGCTAGATTTTTGATGCTTTCAACTATTTTTCCAAAAATAGATATCTATTAGGGTGACAAAAAAAAAATCGACAACAGGAATATTCTCTGACTCGATTCCTTACACAGAAAAAATCGATTCTCGTAATCGTGAATTAAGTTCACGAATGTGAGAACCACGAAGGAATTTATTCATGAGTATGGTGCATTTGCACTATAAACATGAATATATTCCCTCGTGGTTCTCGCATTCGTGAATTTTATTCACGATTTCGAGAATTGATTTTTTTCAGTGTAGGCAAAAATAAGTATCTGTCCCAATTTTGAGCCAAATCAGTTAAGGTTAATGGGTCGATTTTCATCATTGAAGTTTATATCGAGAAAATCGCAAAAATGTGTGGGTCATTTCGCGCCAACTGGCGCTCTGATCAAGCTCAAATTTGGTGAAGCTTTTTGGTACTTTTTGTTCTCCTTTTCAAAAGCATGATTTTTAAATTTTTAAATTATTTTCATTGAAACATGTTTATTTTATTATTCTTGAATCGGACCAAGTTTTCAAACCATCCTCCATGGAAAAATATAGGCTGATAAAAAACTCATTTTCATTTATTCGAATTCTTTGTAAGGTGTAATCTAAGAAAATACTTGCACGAAGTTCCAAAGGGTTAAAAGTGTGGGGAATTTTCTCAGCTTTTCAAACCTATTTTTTCAGGGTGCTTTTCTTTTTAGAAGGATTATTGAAATGCAAAAAAAAATAAAAGGAATCGATAAGCCACAATTTAAACATTTTTAGAGAATGCATAATAAACTAGTACAGTTAATTTGCAATCATTAGTACCGTTATCAGCGGTGACATTTTGTCTGGGGTTGAGATTGAGTCATACAAAAATGCAATGTCGGTATTTCAAAAATGTAAGTTTTGACAAAAAAAAAATGTTTTCTCCGAAAAAATACCTTTTGCGGTTCTATACATTTTTCTAAGAAGTCCTAATCGTAATCTACAACTTTGCTGAAGACACCAAATCGATAAGAAAATACCTTCTCAAGATACTTAATTTCAAACATTAACATATCAATGTTGTATGACCAGCCCCCTATATTATATGGATAGTTGTAAGGAAAAACGAATTCAAATGAAAAATTAAAAGAAATGTAGATTTTCGATATTGTAGCGGTTAGGCTAATTTCCCTCCAAATCACGGTACTTTTATAATCAAGTGTTTCGTCATCCTCTTCTCCAAAAACTATGAAAAGAGTGTAACCGTGACGATGGATTTCTCCAAATCCGTTGCACCCTTTTAAAATTTGGTCACATTGTGAAAAACCCCTTTTTGGCTTTTCTCTCCTGGACATGGCAGCCCCTTTCCGGCTTTCCTTCTCAAAGGCACCATGTGAGAGTGTCATTTATTTTTTCGCAGATTTTGGCACTCTCACAAAATCCCCACCCATTTTTTGATAAAAAGAATCATTTCGGTTGCAACATTTTGGACAACAAAACTGTCATCCCGGCGACTGACAGCGTGCAGGGGGGTTTGACTTTACGCCTGAAGCGCTGCAAAACCTCATGACTTTGAGGTTGACGCACTGGATTTGCATACCTGCAGGGGGGGGGGACTCACAAGTGTTTATTTTGTTGACACCCTGCTGGAATCGACGACGGACATTCGGGAGGTGTTGATTTGCTGACAGCACGTGGGGTTCGAGTCACAGGATGAGTGAAGGGTGTCTGTGCTAGATTGACGGTGCGAGTGAGAAAATAAAGTGCACGCACTTCTTGCACCAAAGTTGCATTTAAGATGGGGAGGCAAGAAATTTAATTCAATTTTGAGGTGTTGACAGCGCATTTCTCCAAGTTTCTTTTGGAATCAAGGACATCACCGGGTGAGTGACAACGTCAGGGGTTTGTGTATTTGTTTGATTTGATGGAACGTGTCAAAAATTTGAGAAACGCCGGAAGTTAGGCAAATCAAAGTTCAAACAGCGAGCGTTTTCGCTTGAAGGTAGACACTTTCGTTGTATGATTTACGTTCCGAGCAGAAACTAACTCTCAACTTTCGTCGTTAGCCCACAAAGATCAGCGACTAGTGATAATCTGCTCTATTAATTCCAACCTCAAACTCTGCTCGCCCCTACAGGTTGATGATATTCAATTACCATCAATTATCAGCCACCAACTCATAGATGGCGCGCGCGTGGCTCCGGTTGCAGCCTGTTAGGCGCTCAGCAGAGAACTTGGGCCATAAAAGCGGTTCTCGCTTGTTTCATAATTTAGTGCCCATATCGGCGAATGTATAAAATGTATCCCTCCGTTGAGGTTGAGGTATCGATCAAACAGAGCTAAAAACTAATGAGAAAAGTGTGGCTCACATGTGTGGAACCACCACAACACAGAAGAGAGTTTAATGGACAAGTCGTGCCAGCAGGTAATTTGCTTAAATGTACGCGGCTTTGGTTGCAATCATCAACCCCGCTAGGGAGCGAGGGTCAGAGCTGACTCAACAGAGTAATTATATTTTATTTCCGAAATGCGCTTCAAAAATAATTACTCCTCAGCACGAAAATCAGAGACCACCAGAAAAGCTTGTGCGCCTACAGGTATATGATTTCAAGCTCCACGCAAAACGCCCGAAAATATGCACAGCGATCAATCTGTGCCGCAGTAATCTCCTTATCGATAATCCTCTATTAATTTGAAAATTTAATCCAACCACTCAGCGAACCATCACCACGTGAGCTCTTCCTGTCAACAAAATTCGCAAAGAATTTGCGAGAGAGAATAAAAAATCCTCCCCACCTCAAGCCACGTGCGCGAGCGGAAAAATTGCCAAAATTAATTTCGCTGTCAAGCTTCGCCGTTTTTGACAAATCATTTTTAAATCTGGCCCCATTTAAATAATTTTATTAATGATTTCGCAAACAAGCTTCAACCGCGAACGATGGCGCGACACATCGTGCGGTATCGTTAGACATCGCTAACGTGGCAACCCCTTAGGAAGAGCGGGACAGACAAAAAAAAATCGCGCGTATTTTGCATATCGTAGGGCGGAAAAAAAATTGTTTATCTTTTCATTGTCCCATCCTGGGTGGGAGTCGTGTGTTGGTTTTTTTTCGCCGGAGGGTGTTTGTTGTGGTGGTGGGAAATCGCGATATCTCCGGTTTTTTGTGAGGGTAGGATTGTTTGCGCGGAAAAGTCGTTGATCCAGGTAATTTTGGCGCACTTAAATTGTAATGAAGGGGTCTTTTGAAACAGAATTGTTTTATTCGAGGACGGTAGCAGTCGTAATACATGGAAATACCGTGAAATTAATATTTTTCATAAGTTTCCTAATTTAACTCTATTTTTTTGTCAAGGTGTTTTTTTTTATACAGTCGTGCCTCGGTTTAGCACCGCATATGGGGGATGCAAAACCGAGGCGTGCATAACCGAGGCACATGATCGGGATTTTTTATACATTTCGAATGTTATTACAACATTTTTAGAAAATGCTCAAAATTTTCACAAAACAACGTATTTTCGAAAAAATACTCAAAATTTCCGTTTTCACAATGTGGGTATTAAACGATCGGGATTTTTTCATACATTCCGAATGTTATAACAACATTTTTAGAAAATACTCAAAATTTTCACAAAACTACGTATTTTCGAAAAAAATACTCAAAATTTAAATTTTTACAATATGTGTATCAAACGATCGGGATTTTTTCATAAATTTCAAATTTAATATCAACATTTTTAGAAAATACTCAAAATTTTCCCAAAACTACGAATTTTTGAAAAAAAAGTACTCAAAATTTCCGTTTTTACAATGTGTTTTTCAAACGATCGGGATTTTTTCATACATTTCGAAAGTTATTAAGAGCCAGATTTTCGCTAGGGGGCACGGCTTTGTTCTAGAGGTCGTATCGATGAGCTCCGATTTTGATGAAACTTTCAGCGTTTGTTGGTCTACACAAAATATGAACTCATGCCAAATATGAGCCCTCTACGATGCGGGGAAGTGAGGTAAAATATCAATTCAAAATTTTGCAAAAATGTTCAAAAAAAATAGGCCGAATTTTTAAAATGCTCATAACTCAAGTTTGGCAATACGTAAACCTGCTCGCTTGGTTTCATTTGAAAGGTTTTTACATACACTACAACTTCGACTCTGAGTGACATCTGTCGGATACTTACTTCCAGAGATATTTACAAATTACAAAAAAGTCGTGATTTTTTCAAAATTGTCGTATCATTCTCAAAAACGTAGATACCACCATACCCTATGTGGCGAAATTGAGGCATGGCTTGTACTCCAAGTCTACAATAAAAACTTTTTGGTACCTCCGATTGTGGTAAAAAAATCAATAACTCTTTGAAAATCTATTTTTATTAATAAAATTTTACAATTCCACCAAACCCAAAACAATGTTTCGATATGAAATTGTTCTTGTTGAGTCTCAATTTTATCGCCGAATATGTTTTATACGCTGGAGATATTAAATATGGCATAATTTGACATATCTTTCAGCTTTTATGTCAAACTAATTCCAATAACAGCGTTCGAAAAGAGATTATTGAGACATTTTTAAAAAGAATGATTGCAAATCAACTGAATGCGTGTACAATACATTTTATAACCATTTTTTCACTGAAATTTATAAATTCTGACTTGTAATTTCACTTTTTATATTTCTTTTATTTTTTTTCGCCTCCCCTCGACCATAGTAAAAGTAAAATTGTTGGAATATCACGTCCAAAACGTTACAATTGATTGAAAGATAAAATTACGCCATTACATAAACTGTTCAGAATTCATGTCACCATTTTCAAAATAAAAAAAAACTCTCAAATTTCAATGAAAACACAAGAACATTTAACTAAATACCTTATTTCAAATACCTACAACAATAAAATCAACAAAACTGATTGACAACATTCATTTTCTGTTTTCTATTATTTTTTAAATACCAAAAATTTCAAAAAAAAAAATCAAGTGATAGATGAACTTTTTAGAATTATAAATTAAAATAACGAAATGTATTTTTTTGCAATTCCGTCGTGAAACTATTTACTTTTCCTGTCATTCTTGAACGACGAAATAGCCTACTTTTCTGTACCAAAAATAACAGAATCGAATAGCAACACTTTTCAAAATAAATGCTGAAAAGCTCTACTTTTCAGCACTGAAATGGGTGCTGAAAAAATCAACTTTTCAGCACTTGTTTCGAAAAGTAACACTTTTCAACATTTTTTTTATTTAAACGATTTATTGACAAAATACATGAAAATTTGACATGAAATTTCACTCAGTGTGTGTTTTTTGGAATTGCAAAAAATGTTGTATGGAACTCGTTGCAAAACTTGATTTTTTCTGCACTCTTCGTATTTATCCAACTCGGTGAACCTCGTTGGATAAATGTACGACTCGTGCTGAAAAAATCCGCATTTTGCAACTTGTTGCATAAACTACTATTTAAATAACCAATTTTATACATTTAGCCCGTAAGCTCATTTGAGCTTCAAAGTTGTCCCGGCATCCAAAAATTTTGAGCACCCCACAAAGAAAAAAATCAATTCTCGAAACCGTGAATAAAGTTCACGATTGTGAGAACCACGTTTATAGTGCAAATGCACCATACTCATGAATATATTCCTTCGTGGATCTCACATTCGTGAACTTTATTCACGATTACGGGAATTGATTTTTTTTTTGTGCGGTCCTAAAAATTGTTTTTTGAATGAAAACTGATGTTTTGCGCAAAGTCTTGTATCAAAATATGCCATATTTAACATCTCCAGCGTATAAAACATATTCGGTGTTAAAATTGAGACTCAACAAGAACAATTTCATATAGAAACATTGTTTTGGGTTTGGTGGAATTGTAAAATTTTATTAATAAAAATAGATTTTTAAAGAATTATTGATTTTTTTACCACAATCGGAGGTACCAAAAAGTTTTTATTGTAGACTTGGAGTACAAGCCATGCCTCAATTTCGCCACATAGGGTATGGTGGTATCTACGTTTTTGAGAATGATACGACAATTTTGAAAAAATCACGACTTTTTTGTAATTTGTAAATATCTCTGGAAGTAAGTATCCGACAGATGTCACTCAGAGTCGAAGTTGTAGTGTATGTAAAAACCTTTCAAATGAAACCAAGCGAGCAGGTTTACGTATTGCCAAACTTGAGTTATGAGCATTTTAAAAATTCGGCCTATTTTTTTTGAACATTTTTGCAAAATTTTGAATTGATATTTTACCTCACTTCCCCGCATCGTAGAGGGCTCATATTTGGCATGAGTTCATATTTTGTGTAGACCAACAAACGCTGAAAGTTTCATCAAAATCGGAGCTCATCGATACGACCTCTAGAACAAAGCCGTGCCCCCTAGCGAAAATATGGCTCTTAAAAAAATGAAAATACTCAAAGTTTTCATAAAACTACGTATTTTTGAAAAAAATACTCAAAATTTCTGTTTTTCACAAGAGGTATCAAATGTTCGGGATTTTTTCATACATTTCAAAAGTTATAACACAAATTTGTGGAAATACCCAAATTTTCACAAAACTACGTTTTTTTTCGAAAAAAAATACCCCAGATTTCAGTTTTTTACAATATGAGTATCACATGGTTGAGATTTTTTCATTAAATGTTACTTTTTATCGTCATGTGTCCAATTTTTCTAAGGGACGACGGGACTTAAACCCGCAACCACCTCATTAGTACTGAGACGCACCGCCAATTGTACCACAGAGGCCCTTGAGGTTCTAGATATCTCAAACCACCGTAGTGCTACGTGTGACAGTTTGGTATCTTTTCCAGCCTGAAAACAGTATATTTAGATCGCTTTGTGTTCATTTGGTATCGTGATCATCGTTTTCTCCTTCTGGCGAAATCCGCTGAGCAGGAAGATTGAGACTATGCTTCAATTTAATTTAAAAGGTTATATTGTAAAAACGAAAATTTTGAGTATTTTTTTTCGAAAATTCTTAGTTTTGTGAAAATTTTGAGTATTTTCTACAAATGTTGTTATTACATTCGAAATGAATGAAAAAATCCCATTATTTTTAAAATTGAAATTTTGAGTATTTTTTTTCGAAATTTCGTAGTTTTTTGAAAATTTGGAGTATTTTCAAAAAGTATTGTTATTACATTCGAAATGTATGAAAAAATCCCGATCATTTAATACCCACATTGTAAAAACGGAAATTTGGAGTGTTTTTTTTCTTCGAAAATACGTAGTTTTGTGAAAATTATGAGTGTTTCAAAAAATGTTGTTATTACACTCGAAATGTATGAAAAAATCCCGATCGTTTGATACCCACATTGTAAATACGGAAATTTTGAGTACTTTTTTTCAAAAATTAGTAGTTTTGTGAAAATTTTGAGTATTTTCTAAAATTGTCGTTATTACATTCGAAATGTATGAAAAAATCCCGATCGTTCGATACCCATATTGTAAAAATTGAAATTTTGAGCATTTTTTCGAAAATTCGTAGTTTTGTGAAAATTTTGAGTATTTTCTAAAAATGTTGTTGTTACTTTCGAATTGTATGAAAAAATCCCAATCGTTTGATACCCATATTGTAAAAATTGAAATTTTGAGTATTTTTTCGAAAATACGTAGTTTTGTGAAAATTTTGAGTATTTTCTTAAAAATGTTTTTGTTGCATCCAAAATGTATGAAAAAAACCTGATCATTTGTACACATATTGCAATAACAATATATTTTTGGTTTCTTCAGAGAAAAAAATATGCATTTTCAAAATACAGGAAAAATACGTATTTTTGTGAAAATTTTCATGCAATAAAAATTTTAATGGATAGCTGACATCATCCCGATTCCAAATTTTTTGATGTTTGCATGATTATTCATAGAATTATAGCCAATGTCTCCCATATAGCCAAAATCCCATAAGCTCTGTGCTTCAGTTAAGCACTGGGCCGTGACAGCTGGCAGCTGAACGGTGCAAAACCGGGGCAGTGCAAAACCGAGGCGTGCAAAACCGAGGCATGGCTGTAAACCGAGGTGACATTTATAGGCTCGTTGATTTAAAATAAAACGAAACAAATACGAAATGAATGGCTTCAATTTAGAAGCGTGCTGAGCTTGCTACAACAACATTCAGAGTATTTCGAGAAGTAGGTAACTTTCAACAAATTTTAAAAGTAAGTGTAATGAAACAGTTATTGCGGAAATATGACTAAGTAATTAAACTTTCAATTTCTATTAATAAGAAGTAAGCAATTTCAGTAAAACAACTTTCATGGAAATCGAGAAAAAAATCACCAAAAACTAAGCGAAATCTGTCTGTGAATTTTCGCTACCGCTTTCATCACGCTTAAAAGAGGCGAAAGAAAAACACGTAAATTTTTGGAAGCAAATCAAATATAGATGTTATGTGAATTTCATTGATACAGTTAAATTTCTTTGATATTTTTACTAACATTGATCAACTGCGAAAAAAAAACAATTCTCTACGAAATCACACCAAGAAAACTGTATCTTTGGAAGGAATTTTTTGATAGATTTGGTGTCTTGGTCAATGTTGTAGGTTTGACTACACCGAAATTGCAATTATAATTACAAGAAAGTTTTCACAAAAATACGTGTTTGTGTTGTATTTTGAAATTCAATTTATTTCTCGAAAAATAGTCAATTTTTTTGCTGTATGGGTATAAAACAAACGAAATTTTTCATACATTTTGAAAGTTATAACACACATTTTGAGAATACCCAAAGTTTTCCTAAAACTACGTATTTTCGGAAAGATAGCAAAAATTTCGGATTTTTTCAATTTGGGTATGAAATGCTCCGGATTTATTTTTACATTTCTACAGTAATAGTATTTTTGTGAAATACTCAAAATTTTAACAAAACGACGTATTTTTGCAAAATACTAAAAATTTGTTTTTTTTTCAAATTGGGTTTAAAATAAAATGGAGTTTATCATACATTTCGATAGATTTTTAGAAAATACTTCAAATTTTCACACGTGCTTTTGATAGAAATACTAAAAATTTCAGATTGTAATAATCTGAAATTTTTAGTATTTTTATAAGAACGTAGTTTTGAGAAATTTTCGAGTTTAAAAAAAAATGTAATTACTCGGGCAAGTGGGAAAAAACAAAACGGAGGACATTACAATAACAAGTCCTGTTAAAATAACTAATTTTGTTATCAGAAAATGATGATCATTGGTAACAAGAAGAAAAAAATAATAACAACCCCAACACTTAGTCTAAAAATCCTTATTGAACAGATCTTATGAGAGAGTAAGACAATAACAACTATACTTAGAGTATGGAAAATAATTTAAACATTAGTCGTGTTATCCGTGTGATATTCCAACTTTTAAAAATATATCAGCAGTCATAACCTTGTTTGTTGATTTTTTTTATTGTTGAATTTTATTTTAACTCTGGGAAAATGTTTACCTATTTACCATAACCCAATTCGATATTATTTTTAATTTTGATTAATACGGCTTTTTTTCTCTTTTTGAATATGGTTATCAATCCAGAAAAATGCATTTCAGATTGTTTTAAGATGATTAGACTTATATTTAGCCATATGGAGCAGCCGTGACTGATTGGTTACGGTGTTCGCTTTGTAAGCGAATGATCCTGGGTTCGATTCCCATCTGCTCCAAACGAAAAAGATCAGGAAATATGAATTTTTGAAACTCTTAACATGAACAAAACATTAAAGTCGCTCGAACCGGGGTTCGATCCCCCGTCCTTTGGATTGGTAGAATTAGGAATACTACTACTACAAACTATATACGTGCTGGGTCTTTGTCCATTCCATTCCATAACGTTTGAATCCGATTGATGCAAAAGTTCTTCAGGGCGGGGCTTGTCGATTCAAGCTGAAGTACCTCGCGCACGGCTAGCCTGCGTAGAAATGGGTCACCGAAGCTCGGCAGAGCTAACACCTACCAAATGCCTATGCGAGTTATTTGTATGTATAGAATTTAAAATCTAAAATACATGGAAACAACTCAATTTGTAAGAAGCGACCGCGTGGTCCCATGTGGTTGGTTGCACACACACACACACACACACATTAGACTTATATTTAGCCATTAAAGTTTTCAAGTTTTTCGTAAACATATTTTCATTTTTTTTTTCAAAACTTAAAGAAAGGGGCGACCAAAATTTTGAAAAATATGTGCAACGGCTTTATTATATTTAATACATAATTTTCCTGTCTATACAATACCGTCAACCGTAAAATTCGCTGTCGAAATTTCCTTAAAATTCAATTTCCACCTCCCATTCATCATCGCTGGCCAATCGATAATTCTCTCGTAAAATATTTAAGTCTTCATACTTTCCCCCTCCAGAAGGTGGTCGCCGCTCGGCGCCCAAACGTTCTAATTTCGCTTCTGGCCAACAGGTCCCGTCCGTGTGTCCCTCTCTCTCCCTCGGCCGGAGAATGTCATGCCATATTTACCATCATACCCGACTTATGAATATTTAATCCTTGGGACTTTCTTTGGACCGACCAAAACCGGGCGACCAAAATGAGTCCGGGGTTTTGCCTCGTGCAGAGTCCAAGATGCTGGGCCCTGGCCACAAACAATAACGGTGGCCGTTTTTCGGCGGGAAAGTTTTGAGGACTCGCAAGGGGAGGGGATGAGTTTGTCTTAAAACGAGCGGGGATTAAATATTGGAAATATGGTGTACTCTCCATAAATCAATTTCGAATATCCTCCTGAGGAGGTTGCTGCTGCGGCCGGGATCTTCCTAAGACGTCTCCATTTGGTGGGGTTTTGGGACGGATGAAGAGTGTTCTGAATGCCGGGTTACTGACGCCGCAGCCGGTTTTGGGTGGTGGACGAACGGAAAATCGATTTTACGAGAGCTTGATTGCGGCTAATTAAGGCTTCTTGGCGGGTTGGTTTTGCGGGAAGGGCAGTCTGGTTGTAGAAATTTGTATGAAGGCAGTCAAGATTTATAAAATGTTGTTCTCAACTCCTACATCAAAATTTAAAATAATTTGCAAATTAGCGGAATATTTTTACTAAAAAATGGAAACAAAAATCATCGAAGCAAGCAATAAATCAAAAGCACAGGTTTTTAGAGTTCAATTTGTTAAAAAAATGAGATTTCATACTTTTTGCCTAAATTGTAGCAAGATTTTCAAACATCCTCCTCAATTTCTTGGGTGTGAAAAATCTGCATAAAACTCGCATAAAAATGATGACTCTTAATGGTGCTTTTATTTCCCTCGAACCTCAGCCTCACTTTTCCACTTGCTGTAAAACTGAGGGTCCAAAATTTATATCCCGCCAAAGATTGTCGAATAAAAATGCTTCTCGCCTTGTTCGTTGCCCGGTTATGCTGTGTTGTTAACCTCATTCCCCGCGAAGGAGGAGAAAAATATGCTCAGGGTTAAGATTTTTCGCCCAGACTGTGATGATTTATGTTTTCTTCAGCTTAAGGGAAGAGGTGTTTGGCTGTAAAATGCACTGATAACATTAATGGATGGTTGTGTTTTAGCGCGCAAATTTCATGATTTAGGGTACCATTTGGTGGTATTTTAAAGTCTTAGTCAAAATAGATTCTTTTACTAAAGGAAAAAAAAAATCAAACATTAAAAATAATCGCATTTCATCGGATCCAATTAAACTCATTTGATGTGAACAGTTTACCACCACTAAAACAAATTACCTGAAATAATTAAATTCATTGAGTGAAACTTTCTCCACAAGCCTCACCAACCGCGTGGGTGTATCCAACTTTGCATTCAAAACAAAGGCTTTCCCTGAATTTCATCTTGCGGAGCAGATGAAAAAAAAAATCTCTAAAATTGACGGGAAAAAAACTTTGGAGCGTATCGATGCGAGGAAAATTCTCCTCGCACAATTGTTTTCCGCCCAGAGTCTGGTCAGGGCGCGTGATAATAAGAGCAATTACCAAGCCACAGCGAGTCAGTTAGGAGTACCAACACACCTCAGCGAACCTTCGATGGTTTTGTTCCGCCATCGAGGCAAGCGGTGCGTTCAGTTATTATAATTGATTAGGGATGGGTGTGGGCGGGTTGATGGAAGCTGTGGCTAACATGGGCCGTGGTCAATGGACCACCACGGTTTTAATTAATTTCAATTGTGTGGACTTGTTCCGTGGAAAATTCGTGCAAAATAATAATGAAAAATATATATGAAAGTAAATATTAATTGTTTCATTTCCAAATTCGACGTTGTGACATCTTGTCACACGTTGGCTTTGACGTTTCTTGCTTTAATGAACAAAAAATAGAACACGCAATGTAAACAATAACAAACACGTTTTGTTTCGTTGACCATTCTGTACATTGTTGCGAAGTTTAGTTGAATTTGGTTGTTGAATTCCCGAGTTATAATTACACATGTTTACGGTAGTCGGACTAGTACGTGTGTCAAACGCGTTCTGACATGGAATCCCTTTGGCCAGTTTTCGCACCTACAGCAATTTTCTTTCATATGAAAATTAACATCAATTTACGGAGTTTTTTCGGTTTCTGTTTAATATCTAAGGATTGAAATAATAATAATAATAATAATATCTCACGACTGAAATCGAATTTTGGGGATCTGTAAAGGTCAAAGGGTGAGACATTGTGAGCTGCACAATATGGCGTTCTCAACTCAATTGGGCCTCAAAATGCACGTGTGACAAGTAAGCACTGCAGCGACGATTTAAAGGTGAGGCAAAAAACATTTCCAAGACTTAAAAATCAGGTGTCACATATATAATATGCCGAAAACTATACAAAAATTGTCTAAGCCCCTGTCACAAGAATTGGACTTAGGACAATGGTCAATATGGAAACTTTTATGTAAAATTGTCTGAAGAATTGATTCCTGCTATAGGTTTTTGAAAAATTTCATGTTTTGCTTTCTTCAAACTAACGTGAAATTTCCCGAGGATTCCCAATATGTAAGAGCGAGTCCACGACTAGGGCATACCCCTTGTATGCGACGTCGTTTGGACCTCACCAATCGGCCTGAAATCAGGGGTTGTTTGTACATATAAAACTAGCATCTGGCCAAAATATGAGCACTCTAGGTTAATGGGAAGTGGGGCAAATCGGGACACAAAATTTACAGGCTCAAAAACGTAATTTTTTTAAAAAGAGCTAAAACTTGGGCAAAATTCAATTTATTTTCAAAATTCAAAATGCATCTGAAAGGGCTTAAAAAATGCAACAAAATGCAGGGTAGATCATCCCAATTGGTTAAATCTAAAAGGAGTTATTGGCATTTTAGTGAAAAAATAGCATAAATTTCAAACTTTAATAAAAAAGTGTTCCATTCAGATATCAACTCGGTTCGACCTGCAGCTTGTCGGGGACATCTGGGACTACCATTCGAGACTGAGAACACTTTGGCTAAGGCAGTTTAACATATTAAATAAACACTTTTACTTTTAGTGATTTTTTTGGTTGTAATTTTTGCTCGGGTGACCCCTTAGATCCAGGGATTTTCACAGGATTTTCGAAAGGGGAGGGTTTTCTCGAAAGGGGCGCATGGGGTGCTTGTTTAGATTGCGAAAGGGCGCTAACAGTCAATCTTTAAACTCAATAAATAATACTTTGGTATATTTTACATATATTTTGCTGGTTCGAATCCCGCGGCGGACGCTCTCAAATTCTAAGTGTAAATATGGGTATCCGGCGCCGTCGCTCTGTGCCTTACTCAAACAGGGCGGCGAAGTCCTTGTAGTTAAAAGGAAGACAGTGGTTGGTCTAGTACCGGCCGACAGATATAAAGTCAACTTCGTTTTTTATATATTTTACATTGGTGCAACAGGAGACTACACTTTTTGAATTGGTGCTGCAAATCGTGTTAAATAGCACCATGAAGGGGGGGCGTTAATTCGGAGTTTGAGCGAATTTGAGATTTTTGCGCAAATGAGAGTTTTGGCGTAAATCGGAAGAGGCATGGGCCGTTCACTTGTGGAGCGTAAAACGGGGTTTTAGTGAAGAAGTGTAGCAGTAATTGCTCAAAACAAGTTTTCATAAGTTTTTTTTTTTTTAATATTAAGAGTAGTTCTCTACGATTTCGCAAATTTTATTCACGATTTTTAGCTTTTCATTTTTTTTTATTTGGATGAAACTTTGCCATGCACCATGCATTCCATATGTCAAAAGAAGCACAATTGTATAATTCGTTTTTCTATACAAATGTCCATACAATTCTGGGGCCGGTCATATTATTCATCTGGTTTAGGAGATATATTTTTTTGGAAAAAAAACGTAAAAGTGGACAAAAATTGTTGAAGCAATTTTGTTAACAAAATGTACCGTTTTCAGGTTAAAGCTAATTTTAGGACTGCATTTTCAATTTATTTTGGTTTCTTTTCAAGAAAATTTTGTACAATTTTCTCTCTGAAACTTTCAAATCGAGCAATTTGTTTCTGAGATACACAATCTCAAAGAAATCAAATCGATGAACTTGATTTTTTCTAAGTGTTAACCATTTGCTGCCCAATTTTTTTTTCGATTTTTTTTAAATTTTTCCCTTGTCATTTTGAGCAACTTTTGTTCTACGAAAATGTTTACGTCTCTTGTTTTTTGTTGCTTTTGTTTCAATTATAGTTTTTATATTTGCATTTATCTTGTTTAGTTGATATTTGTTTTTGGTAGTATTTGGCCTATTCTAGCACCTAATTTGTCATGTTTTTACAGCCAATTTTTCATTATTTTTTTGTATGTTTTTAATTTTTTTTACTCTAGAACAAACCATTATCATTTAAATTGTTAAAAAATGCTTAGAGGTATAGTCTGAAACAATAGAAAAAAAAGTACAGAAAATATTAGTGAAAAACACAGCCAAGAAAATTTTTCATTTTTTTAAACATTGGTAAAGTCAAATAAAACAAGTCACACGTTCAACCCTAAAAAAATCAAATTTTAAGAGTTTACCTTTCCAATGCTTTTAGGTCGAAAATTGGTAAAAAAAAGATTTTTGGCGAATTATTAGATCGAACCCCGCCTAGAGGTGGGGTTGGGTTGTAGCTGGATAAACTGAAAGTGTTCAACTGATCATAACTCGGAAGCTACTGGTTTTCAATCAACTTTTCTTTGCATTCCCTGTGTCAAAAGAAGCAATTTTGCATCATTTGTTTTTTCATGCAAGTCTCCATACAATTTTGAGGGCTGGAATGTGTATGTAAACGTATGAAATTTTGTATCTTTGGACGGAATTTTTTGAAAATCTGAAAAATTAGATAAGAAACTTCATTTTTGGGTCAAACATTTGTAACAGATTTTTTGAGTATAAAAAATTAAAAAAGATAATTGAATATATTTCTATCGATTCCTTGACTTTTCTGAAGAAACGTCCTGGAAAAACGATAAAAAGTAACAAAGTTGCTACAGGAAACAAAGATATATTTCGATTTACCCCAGAAAATGTTCCGAAAAGGCACCTCTCTCATAAACAAAATTTAAAAAATGATAAAATAATTAACATATTAAAAAAATACTATCAACGCCTGAATAGCACCATAGAAATGATGAAAATATTTTGAAAATTAGATTTCAAAGAAAGTTTAACAACACGTAAAAAAAATAATCAAAAAAAGTTAGCTTAAGCAACATAAAAATGATAAAAAGTTGCGCCTTGTGATGAAATATTTTTTTTTAAATAAAACAATTTGACTACCTTTTTGAAAATAAAATTTCACTAGAGGGTGCCTCATGACAAAATAAAAAAAATGAAAAAAGTAGAGCAACATAAAAAAAGATCAAAGATAACTATTTTAAAAATAGGATTTTACCAGCGGCGTTTTGTTGATAAAATTATTTGACTATCGGCGCTTCTCAAGCTATAAAGACTATTCAAAATTAGTCAAACAAAGTTTGCCAACCGGCGCAAAAAATTGTTGTAGCTAGAACGCTAAACAGAATTTTTATTTTTTTATGTTACCGTACGCCAAACTTTGTTTTGCTCTTATTAAACAGTCTTTATGTTGCTAGAGGGGCGTCGATAGTCAAACTTTTTTTTGTTGAATGTTTTAATTTTGTCATAATAGCGGTTCCAGTAAAATCTTATGTTTAAAATATTTTTATCATTTTTAAGCTGATTTGGGCACTGATTATTCAACTTTTTTTTCAATATTTTTACCAATTTTTCCCCCACTCATAAGGGCGCCTCCAGTAAAACTTACATATTGAGAATTTACATAAAAATGTTTACGTCATAGGGGCGCCCCCATTCCATTTTCCATATCGAGAATTTGCATGATTTTTTTAAGTCGTAGGGGCGCCTCAAACCAAAATGTTCATATCGAGAATTTGCATGATTTTTTTTAGTCATAAGGGCGCCTCCAGTCAAATTTTCATAAAAAATTTGTATGATTTTTTTAAAGTCGTAGTGGCGGCTCCAATTAAATTTTCATAATTTTCATAAAAATGTTTTAGTCATAGGGGCGCCTCCAGTCAATTTTCATAATAAGAAATTGTATGATTTTTTTAAAGTCGTAGTCACGCATCCATTAAATTTTTCATAGCGAAAATTTTCATGATTGTTTAAGTCGTAGGGGCGCCTTCTGTCAAATTTTTGGTATTGAAAATTTGTTCTAAAAAATTTAAGTCACAAGTTGAATTTTCATAATAAGAATTTGTATGATTTTTTTTAAGTCATAAGGGCGCCTCAATCCAAGTTGCCATATCGAGAATATGCCTTTAAAGTCGTAGAGGCGTCTTCGGTCATATTTTTTACATTAACATTATTTTTTTAAATACATATTTAAAAAAAAAATAACTCATAGGGGTGCTTCCAGTCAATTTTTCATATCCAAAATTTGCATGATATTTTTAAGTCGTAGGGGCGCCTCCAGTCAAATTTTTAATGTTGAGAATATGTTTAAAAAAAATTAGGTCGTAGTGGCGCCTCCAGTTAAATTTTCGTATTGAGAATTTTCATAAAAATGTTTCATTCATAATTATCATAGGTCACATTTTCATAATAAGAATTTGTATGATTTTTTTTTGAGTCAAAAGAGCGCCTCCATTCATTTTTTCATATCGAAAGTTGGCCTGATTTTTTTAAGTCGTTAGGGCGTCTCCAGTTAAAATTTTATATTGAGAATTTGAATTGGAAAAAATTAAATCGTAGGGGCGCCTCCAGTAAAATTTTCATAATTTTCATAAAAAAATTTTAGTCATAGGGGCGCCTCCAGTAAAATTTTTCATATCGAGAATTTGCATGAATTTTTTGAAGTCGTAGGGGAGCCTCCATTCAATTTTTTTATATCGTGAATTTGCATGATTTTTTAAGTCTTAGGGGCGCCTCCAATTCAATTTTCATATCAAGAATTTTCATAAAAATGTTTTTGTCATAGAGGCGCCTACAACCAAATTTTAATATCGAGAATTTTCAAGTTTTTTTCAAGTCATAAGGGCGCCTCCAGTCATTTTTTAAAATATAATTAATATGTTTTTTTTTAATGTCGTAGGGGCGCCTCCATTCAATATTTCATATGGAGAATTTGCATGATATTTTTAAGTTAAAAGGGCACCTCCAGTCAAGTTTCTATATTGTGAACTTTTATTTTAAAAAAATTAAGTCGTAAGCCTCCAGTTAAATTTTCATGATTTTCATAAAAATGTTTAAGTCAAAGGGACGCCTCCCGTCAAATTTTTCATATCGAGAATTTGCATGATTTTTTAAGTCATAAGGGCGCCTCCAATCAAATTTTCATAATAAAATTTGTATGATTTTTTAAAAGTCGTAGTGGAGCCTCCATTCAATTTTTCATATCGAGAATTTTCATGATTTTTTAAGTCGCCTCCTGTCAAATTTTTAATGTTGAGAATTTGTTTATAAAAATTATAAGTCGTAGGGGCGGCACCAGTTAAATTTTCATAATAAGAATTTGTATGATTTTTTAAGTCATAAGGGCGCCTCAATCCAAGTTGCCATATCGAGCATTTAGCATAGCATAGCATTGGTGTCTACCCGTAGCTGCTACTTCGTTATTGACCAGGACCCCCAAACATTGCTCCGTGGACCACAGATGAAAAGTAGGAACCAATCATCACCCCTTCGCAATTTTCAAAGGTCCCTATCGTGCTGATCAATACCGACGCCGGCCACGACCAGTGGTAAGACACGGGGAAGTGGATAGGAATGTTAGTCCGATACTTGAGTGATGGGACCGCCAAATCGACTGCGTCTCCGACAAAGTATCACATGAGTTTTGAGGGGTTAATAAGATGGGTATGAGGTCAGGATTCACTGTGGTAGGTGATGCGACCATGAGCAATTTGTTTATGGGTTGAAATTTTAAAAATCTTAGGCAGCCGGCTGCGGAAAGATACTTATCTAGGGATTTAAATATAGTATTAATTCGACCGCGATTCTCCCGAAAAACTCCGTCGGCGTGCCTTCCGATCAACGGTTATGTAGGAAGGGCTTCATTTATTGAAATGATTATTGAAATGATATAGAAAGGGCTTAATCCAGCAATACGACTTGCTAGTCTAAAAAAAAATAGGTACGTTTTTATAGAAAACTATAAACAGAGAACAACACAAAAAAAACTCATCGGCCAACGAACGCTAGTGGAAAAAAACAATGAAAAAAAAGAAGGTAAAAAAACAGGACTGCGCGTCCACACAGGCACCGCACTACTGATCAAGTTGCCATATCGAGCATTTGCCTTTAAAGTCGTAGGGGCGTCTTCAGTCATATTTTTACATTGGGAATTTGTATTTAAAAAAAATCATAGGGGCGCTTTCAGTCAATTTTTCATATCAAGAATTCGCATGATTTTTTTAATTCTAAGGGGCGCCTCCAGTCAAATCTTTAATGTTGAGAATATGTTTAAAAAATTAGGTCGTAGGAGCGCCTCCAGTTAAATTTTCATATTGAGAATTTTCATAAAAATGTTTCATTCATAGTCATAGGTCAAATTTTCAATATAAGAATTGGTATGATTTTTTTAAGTCATAAGAGCGCCTCTAGTCAAATTTTCATTATAAAATTTGTATGTTTTTTTAAGTCGTAGGGGCGCCTCCAGTCAAATTTTTATATGGCATATTCGTACACCCAACCGGCGGTCGCATTATTGTGATGTATGGTGGCATGAAAGTATATCAGATTCTGCATGAAATCTGTCCTCATGCATTTTTTACGATATAGGGGTATGAGATTTTTGCCCGTTACCGACAATTATCGACATTACCGACGGCTTTTTGGTTGTATTTCACAAAAAAAACACTTTGCAGAACGAGGATTGAACCACCAACTTCTTGGTTATTGATCCGACACGCTACCACCGCGCCATGGCCGCTTGATGAAAAGTGAGTGAAAGAGCACCAACATATGCTTCTCTTTGGAGTGTTGCTCGGGGACGGGCCAGCATTATATGTGTTGGTGAGAACGGCAGATCGCTGTAATGTGTACACGCGGGCAAAATTGATCTACGGGCTTGCTGCAAAAAATGTTATAAAATGTGACATTTTCTGCAGCAAATCCACTGTTGCAGATTTTGAGCTATATTTTTCCTTTGGGTGTACTGAAAAAAATAAGTCTTAGGGGCGCCTCCAATTAAATTTTCATAATTTTCATGAAAATGTTTTAGTCATAGGGGCGCCTGCAGTCAAATTTTTCATATCGATAATTTGCAAGATTTTTTTAAGTCGTAAGGGCGCTTCCAGTCAATTTTTTATATTGCATATTCGTATTGAAAAAAATTAAGTCATAGGGGCGCCTCCAGTTAAATTTTCATAATTTTCATAAAAATGTTTTAGTCATAGGGGTGCCTTCAGTAAAATTTTTTACATATCGAGAATTTGCATGATTTTTTTAAGTAATAAAGGCGCCTCCAGTCAAATTTTCATAACAAAATTTGTATGATTTTTTTTAAAGTCGTAGGGGCGCCTCCAGTCAAATTTTTATATTGCATATTCGTATTGAAAAAAATTAAGTCTAAGGGGCGCGTTCAGTTAAACTTTCATAAAAATGTGGTAGTCATAGGGGCGCCTCCAGTCAATTTTTTTATATCGAGAATTTTCATGTTTTTTTCAAGTCATAAGGGCGCCTCCAGTAGGGTGGCTTGAAGCTGTATAGGAAAATTTCAAAATGGAGTAATTCAATCAGAACAGGCATAGCTGTAGCTGTATAGGAAAATTTCAAAATGGAGTAATTCAATCAGAACAGGCATTCTCCAGTCCCATTTGGGCCCCCAAACAACCCTCCAAAATTTGGGAGCGATTGGATTTGTCCCAGCTTTCCGCAAAGCGATTCAAATTTGTATGGACATTTGTATGGGAAAACCATCTTTTTTACATTTTGATTTTTATAATTTTCATTTTTCACTCAATTTAAAAACTAACACCGTAGAAGTATGATCCTGAATGTCCTCTAAAACTTTCCCGAAGAAAGTATGATCCTATCTTGCTTCTGGAAAAAGATACAGAGTTTTTAAAAGAGGCATTTCAAAATAAGTGCTGAAAATTATATTTCTTGCCAACACTGCCAGTACTTCAGTAGATATTTCGAAATCTTATTTTTTAACGTAATAAAGAAGCAACCTAGCAAAATGGTGTCTTAGGAAAAGTTGTTGTATATGAATGTGGCTTTTATTTAAAATTATTGACATGCAGGGTGACACACCTACAGGGTGTCAACCAAGCCCTAACTTCTACTGGTGACCTTTTAAAGCGTTGGTGTCTTAGGAAAAGTTGTTAAGCTACTTATTCCAAAAAAATGACATGGTTGGAAGACAGGGTGACACATCTCCAGGGTGTCAACCCATTTCTAGCTTCTATTTAAGACCTTTTCGATCACTGTAAAGTGGGCGAAAAAGGGTACAAATCGCAAATTAGGCCTGCCATGCAAAAGAAGGCTGAACATAAATTCGTAAAAAGTCAGTTTTTCACATAAAAGTGTGCAATCGATTCCCCAGGAAATTTTATGCCTCCTTTTGCATGGCAGGTCTAATTTGCGATTTGTACCCTTTTTCGCCCACTTTACAGTGATCGAAAAGGTCTTAAATAGAAGCTAGAAATGGGTTGACACCCTGTAGATGTGTCACCCTGTCTTCCAACCATGTCAAAATTTCTCGGAATAAGGAGCCTAACAACTTTTCCTAAAGCACCAACGCTTTAAAAGGTCACCAGTAGAAGTTAGGGCTTGGTTGACACCCTGTAGGTGTGTCACCCTGCATGTCAATAATTTTAAATAAAAGCCACATTCATATACAACAACTTTTCCTAAGACACCATTTTGCTAGGTTGCTTCTTTATTACGTTAAAAAATAAGATTTCGAAATATCTACTAATGTACTGGCAGTGTTGGCAAGAAATATAATTTTCAGCACTTATTTTGAAATGCCTCTTTTAAAAACTCTGTATCTTTTTCCAGAAGCAAGATAGGATCATACTTTCTTCGGGAAAGTTTTAGAGGACATTCAGGATCATACTTCTACGGTGTTAGTTTTTAAATTGAGTGAAAAATGAAAATTATAAAAATCAAAATGTAAAAAAGATGGTTTTCCCATACAAATTTCCATACAAATTTGAATCGCTTTGCGGAAAGCCGGGACAAATCCAATCGCTCCCAAATTTTGGGGGGTTGTTTGGGGGCCCAAATGGGACCGAAAAATGCCTGTTCTGTAAAATCGATCATGACGAGCCACCCTAGCCTCCAGTCAATTATAATAAAATTAATATGATTTTTTTAAAGTCGTAGGGGCGCCTCCATTCAATATTTCATTTCGAGAATTTGCATGATTTTTTTAAGACGTAGGGGCGCCTCCAGTCATATTTTTATATTGCATATTCGTATTGAAAATAACTAAGTCTAAGGGACGCCTCCAGTTAAATTTTCATAAAAATGTGGTAGTCATAGGGGCGCCAAGAATTTTCATGTTTTTTCAAGTCATAAGGGAGCCTCCAGTCAATTTTTATAAAAAAAAAAATATGATTTTTTTTAAGTCGTAGGGGCGCCTCCATTTAATATTTCATTTTGAGAATTTGCATGATTTTTTTAAGACGTAGAGGCGCCTCCAGTAAAATTTTTATATTGCATATTCGTATTGAAAATAACTAAGTCTAAGGGACGCCTCCAGTTAAATTTTCATAAAAATGTGGTAGTCATAGGGGCGCCTCCAGTCAATTTTTTTATATCGAGAATTTTCATGTTTTTTCAAGTCATAAGGGCGCCTCCAGTCAATTTTTATAATAAAATTAATATGATTTTTTTTAAGTCGTAGGGGCGCCTCCATTCAATATTTCATTTCGAGAATTTGCATGATTTTTTTAAGACGTAGGGGCGCCTCCAGTCAAATTTTTATATTGCATATTCGTATTGAAAAAAATTAAGTCTAAGGGGCGCGTCCAGTTAAATTTTCATAAAAATGTGGTAGTCATAGGGGCGCCTCCAGTCAAATTTTTCATATCGAGAATTTTATGTTTTTTTCAAGCCTCCAGTCAATTTTTATAATAAAATTAATATGATTTTTTTAAGTCGTAGGGGCGCCTCCATTCAATATTTCATTTCGAGAATTTGCATGATTTTTTTAAGACGTAGGGGCGCCTCCAGTCAAATTTTTATATTGCATATTCGTATTGAAAAAAATTAAGTCTTAGGGGCGCCTCCAGTTAAATTTTCATAATTTTCATAAAAATGTTTTAGTCATAGGGGCGCCTCCAGTCAAATTTTTCATATCGAGAAGTTGCATGATTTTTTTAAGTCATAAGGGCGCCTCCATTAAAATTTTCATAACAAAATTTTTATGATTTTTTTAAAGTCGTAGGGGCGCCTCTATTTAATTTATCGTATCGAGAATTTGCATGATTTTTTTTAAGACGTAGGGGCGCCTCCAGTCAAATTTTTATATTGCATATTCGTATTGAAAAAAATTAAGTCTTAGGGGCGCCTCCAGTTAAATTTTCATAATTTTCATAAAAATGTTTTAGTCATAGGGGCGCCTCCAGTCAATTTTTTCATATCGAGAATTTGCATGATTGTTTAAGTCATAAGGGCGCCTTCAGTCAAATTTTCATAACAAAATTTGTATGATGTTTTTAAAGTCGTAGGGGCGCCTCTATTTAATTTTCCATATCGAGAATTTGCATGATTTTTTTAAGTCGTAGGGGCGCTTCCAGTCAATTTTTTATATTGCATATTCGTATTGAAAAAAAATTAAGTCTTAGGGGCGCCTCCAGTTAAATTTTCATGAAAATGTTTCAATCATAGGGGCGCTCCAGTCAAATTTTTCGTATCGAGAATTTGCTTGATTTTTTAAGTCATAAGGGCGCCTCCAGTCAAATTTTCATAACAAAATTTGTATGATTTTTTAAGTCGTAAGGGTGCCTGCTTTCAATTTTTCATATCGAGAATTTGCATGATATTTTTAAGTCGTAGGGGCGTCTCCAGTCAAATTTTTATATTGCATATTCGTATTGAAAAAAAATAGGTTTTAGGGGCGCCTCCAGTTAAATTTTCATAATTTTCATAAAAATGTTTTAGTCATTAGGGCGCCTCCAGTCAAATTTTTCATATCGAGAATTTGCATGATTTTTTTAAGTCGTAGGGGCGCCTCCAGTCAAATTTTTATATTGCATATTCGTATTGAAAAAAAATTAAGTCTTAGGGGTGCCTCCAGTTAAATTTTCATAACAAAATTTGTATGATTTTTTTAAGTCGTAGGGGCGCCTGCTTTCAATTTTTCATATCAAGAATTTGCATGATTTTTTAAGTCGTAGGGGCGCCTCCAGTCAATTTTTTATATTGCATATTCGTATTGAAAAAAAATTAAGTCTTAGGGGCGCCTCCAGTTAAATTTTCATGAAAATGTTTCAATCATAGGGGCGCTCCAGTCAAATTTTTCGTATCGAGAATTTGCTTGATTTTTTAAGTCATAAGGGCGCCTCCAGTCAAATTTTCATAACAAAATTTGTATGATTTTTTAAGTCGTAAGGGTGCCTGCTTTCAATTTTTCATATCGAGAATTTGCATGATATTTTTAAGTCGTAGGGGCGTCTCCAGTCAAATTTTTATATTGCATATTCGTATTGAAAAAAAAAAGTTTTAGGGGCGCATCCAGTTAAATTTTCATAATTTTCATAAAAATGTTTTAGTCATTAGGGCACCTCCAGTCAAATTTTTCATATCGAGAATTTGCATGATTTTTTAAAGTCGTAGGGGCGCCTTCAGTCAAATTTTTATATTGCATATTCGTATTGAAAAAAATTAAGTCTTAGGGGCGCCTCCAGTTAAATTTTCATAATTTTCATAAAAATGTTTTAGTCATAGGGGCGCCTCCAGTCAATTTTTTCATATCGAGAATTTGCATGATTGTTTAAGTCATAAGGGCGCCTTCAGTCAAATTTTCATAACAAAATTTGTATGATGTTTTTAAAGTCGTAGGGGCGCCTCTATTTAATTTTCCATATCGAGAATTTGCATGATTTTTTTAAGTCGTAGGGGCGCTTCCAGTCAATTTTTTATATTGCATATTCGTATTGAAAAAAAAATTAGGTCTTAGGGGCGCCTCCAGTTAAATTTTCATGAAAATGTTTCAATCATAGGGGCGCTCCAGTCAAATTTTTCGTATCGAGAATTTGCTTGATTTTTTAAGTCATAAGGGCGCCTCCAGTCAAATTTTCATAACAAAATTTGTATGATTTTTTAAGTCGTAAGGGTGCCTGCTTTCAATTTTTCATATCGAGAATTTGCATGATATTTTTAAGTCGTAGGGGCGTCTCCAGTCAAATTTTTATATTGCATATTCGTATTGAAAAAAAAAAAGTTTTAGGGGCGCATCCAGTTAAATTTTCATAATTTTCATAAAAATGTTTTAGTCATTAGGGCTAAATTTGGCATCGATTTAGTGTTCAGTAGTAGAAACAGCCAGTTGGAATCCATCTTAGGTTCAACGAAAGACCCCATACCGACTTTAGGCAAACCCGGCATTTACGAGGTGTCCTGCGGCCACTGTACTAAAAAATGTTTTAGTCATTAGGGCACCTCCAGTCAAATTTTTCATATCGAGAATTTGCATGATTTTTTAAAGTCGTAGGGGCGCCTTCAGTCAAATTTTTATATTGCATATTCGTATTGAAAAAAATAAGTTTTAGGGGCGCATCCAGTTAAATTTTCATAATTTTCATAAAAATGTTTTAGTCATTAGGGCGCCTCCAGTCAAACTTTTCATATCGATTTGAAAAAAAAATCTCTTTGGCATTTTAGCAACATAGCTAAAATGCCAAAGAGAGGGGCGCATGGGGTGTAACTAAATTAATTTGCCAGGGGGGGGGGGGGGTTAAACCCCTAAAACCCCCCCCCCCCCTTGTACACGGCCCTGCTTAGATCCCATTTTCAGGTGATAATTTTATCATATTCGTGCTCCTGAGACAATTTCACAATAGAAACATGCATAAAAATGTTTATTTTGATCCATTTAAACCCTTTAAAAATAAAAGTTAAAAAGAAATTAGATTCACATTTATTGAAAATTAAGCTCGTTTTCAAGGATACTAGATGACACAAGAAAAAAGGCAGCTTTTTATTTTTATATAACTTTCATTTTTTAAAGGGGAGCAGTTCTCTAGGATTTCGGTCATTCGATTTTTTTTGTATTTTTTAATCCGACTGAAACTTTTTTGGTGCCTTCGGTATGCCCAAAGAAGCCATTTTGCATCATTAGTTTGTCCATATAATTTTCCATACAAATTCGGCAGCTGTCCATACAAAAATGATGTATGAAAATTCAAAAATCTGTATCTTTTGAAGGAATTTTTTGATCGATTTGGTGTCTTCGGCAAAGTTGTAGGTATGGATACGGACTACACTGGAAAAAAATAATACACGGTAAAAAAAATTTGGTGATTTTTTTATTTAACTTTTTATCACTAAAACTTGATTTACAAAAAAACACTATTTTTAATTTTTTTTATTTTTTGATATGTTTTAGAAGGCATAAAATGCCAACTTTTCAGAAATTTCCAGGTTGTGCAAAAAATCACTGACCGAGTTATGAATTTTTTAATCAATACTGATTTTTTCAAAAAATCGAAATTTTGGTCGTAAAAATTTTTCAACTTCATTTTTCGATGTAAAATCAAATTTGCAATCAAAAAGTACTTTACTGAAATTTTGATAAAGTGCACCGTTTTCAAGTTATAGCCATATTTAAGTGACTTTTTTGAAAATAGTCGCAGTTTTTCATTTTTTTTAAATTAGTGCACATGTTTGCCCAGTTTTGAAAAAAATATTTTTGAAAAGCTGAGAAAATTCTCTATATTTTGCTTATTTGGACTTTGTTGATACGACCTTTAGTTGCTGAGATATTGCAATGCAAAGGTTTAAAAACAGGAAAATTGATGTTTTCTAAGTTTCACCCAAACAACCCACCATTTTCTATCGTCAATATCTCAGCAACTAATGGTCCGATTTTCAATGTCAATATATGAAACATTTGTGAAATTTTCCGATCTCTTCGAAAAACATATTTTTGGAATTTTCAAATCAAGACTAACATTTCACAAAGGCCAAACATTTAATATTACGCCCTTTTAAAATGTTTGTCTTGATTTGAAAATTCCAAAAATATTTTTTTCGAAAAGATCGGAAAATTTCACAATTGTTTCATATATTAACATTGAAAATCGGACCATTAGTTGCTGAGATATTGACGATAGAAAATGGTGGGTTGTTTGGGTGAAACTTAGAAAACATCAATTTTCCTGTTTTTAAACCTTTGCATTGCAATATCTCAGCAACTAAAGGTCGTATCAACATAGTCCGAATAAGCAAAATATAGAGAATTTTCTCAGCTTTTCAAAAATATTTTTTTCAAAACTGGGCAAACATGTGCACTAATTTAAAAAAATGAAAAACTGCGACTATTTTCAAAAAAGTCACTTAAATATGGCTATAACTTGAAAACGGTGCACTTTATCAAAATTTTAGTAAAGTACTTTTTGATTGCAAATTTGATTTTACATCGAAAAATGAAGTTGAAAAATTTTTACGACCAAAATTTCGATTTTTTGAAAAAATCAGTATTGATTAAAAAATTCATAACTCGGTCAGTGATTTTTTGCACAACCTGGAAATTTCTGAAAAGTTGGCATTTTATGTCTTCTAAAACATATCAAAAAATAAAAAAAATTAAAAATAGTGTTTTTTTGTAAATCAAGTTTTAGTGATAAAAAGTTAAATAAAAAAATCACCAAATTTTTTTTTACCGTGTATTATTTTTTCCAGTGTAGTCCGTATCCATACCTACAACTTTGCCGAAGACACCAAATCGATCAAAAAATTCCTTCAAAAGATACAGATTTTTGAATTTTCATACATCATTTTTGTATGGACAGCTGCCGAATTTGTATGGAAAATTATATGGACAAACTAATGATGCTAAATGGCTTCTTTGGGCATACCGAAGGCACCAAAAAAGTTTCAGCCGGATTAAAAAATACAAAAATTAAAATTGAAGAAAAAAGACCGATTTCGTAGAGAATTGCTCAGGGTTAAAATGGATCAAAATAAACATTTCTATGCATGTTTCTATTGTGAAATTGTCTCAGGAACACGAATATGATAAAATTATCACCAGAAAATGGGATCTAAGGGGTCCCCCGAGCAAAAATTTGCAACCAAAAAAATCACTAAAAGTAAAAGTTTTATTTAATATGTGAATCTGTCTTACCCAAAGTGTTCTCAGTCTCGGATGGTAGTCCCAGATGTCCCCTACCAGCTGCAGGTCGAACCGAGTTGATATCTGCCCAATTGGAATGCTCTACCCTTCATTTTGTTGCATTTTTTAAGCCCTTTCAGATGCATTTTGAATTTTGAAAATGAATTGAATTTTGCCTAAGTTATAGCAATTTTGGAATTTTTTACGTTTTTGAACCTTCAAACTTTGTGTCCCAATTTGCCCCACTTCCCTTTGACCTAGAGTGCTCATATTTTGGCCAGATGCTAGTTTTATATGTACAAACAACCCCTGAAAATTTCAGGCAGATTGGTGAGGTCGATGCGAGATGGGTATGCTTTGCTCGTGGACTCGCTCGTAAAAATTGAGCCCAAAAAGTGCCGTCTTCTTGGGCTACAGGGCAAAAGTTAACGCTGTAAAGAGTTTGTTATAGAAAAATCGTTAATCTATGAGAAAAACTGCGATTGGCACAAAAAGTTAATTCCGTAGGCTTATAGTCCATTAAATTACCTATCTTTTGACCTATGGGAGTATGGTTGTTGGAGGCTGTTGCAAAAAGATATAGAGGTTTAAAAAAAATTACAGTAATTTGGAAAAACTATGAGAAAAAGTCAAACCAATCTTAGATGTATGCAGCACATTTTCAAAAGACTTTTCAAATGCATCTAAGAAAGTTGGAATTGATCAAGTTTTACCCGAATGGGAGCGATTTTATGATTTTTCATGTTTTTTGGACCTTCAAACTTCAATGCCCGTGGCATGAGTTCATCTCATGTATAGACAAACAAACGCTGAAAGTTTCATCCAAATCGGAGCACCTCGATACGACCTCAGTGTCGCAGATAGGGCGGGCAATGATGGTAGAATTTGAAGAATGCGTAAATGAGCACAAAATGTTGCAGAGATATTGCCTGTGACCATTCAAAATGTTAGTGCCGCAATTCGAATGTTTCTTGATTCTCCGTTAGACGAAGCGAGAGCAACCTCGTGTGCAATAGAGTTATCTACGTGCGCATGTATTGCGTGTACGTACACGAAAAAGATTGAGGTTAAATTTTGTACCCGCCAGCAAAACAAATGGGGCGCTAGTGTGCGTGAGCTCGGGCTTAGATAACTCTATAGAGATCTCCACGGTTTCTCTCACGCACACCACGATTCTGTGTTAGTATTTGTATTTAAAGTATTGTTTTGGTTTTGATCGATTGTGATTGGCTGAATTCCAAGCAGCTGATTTTGTTTACACTATTTTCACGCAGACATAGGCAAATCGAGTAGACAACACGCCTGTAAAACCAGCTGTTTTCCACGTGCTCGTGGTTTAACAAAGGACACAGCTGATTTTGACAGACGAATCATTCTACTCGATTTGCCTATGTCTGCGTGTAACTAAACTCCAAACTAACACACTCTCGCGCGTGGATATCTCTATGAAATGAGCCTGCTCCGCGGGTGCAACTGTATAAGTGTGAGCGCGTCGTCTGGGTAGATTGAAGTGTGCGCAACGCGCACGTTGGTAGATGAAAGAGAGAGAGAGAGCGAAAACGAACATAGACGCGGATGTGTCGTGAGAGTGTAGCTGATGAACTTCGAGATGAACTCGCGCGGCGTGGTTGAGGGAAATTGAGAGAGTTACGCGTGTGTTTGTTCGCTTGTGGACCGATTGTGTCGGGACTGGCCTTCGGGTTTCGGGATTCAGAAGAGTTCTTCAGTCTGGCGTTTAATCCTGAACCCGCATAATCAAATACCAAAGGTGAAACTGTCGAAATCATAAGAAAATTATTTCTGGTATGGTTACCATTTGTGATATTGTTGATATAATGTCACGACCATATAACAAAATTAAAATGGTACTATTTCCCGAATTGTTACACTTATCTTGACATATTCGAATGGTTGATTTTTTTTCCTACAATTTAATGAACGGTATCTATTCGTCATACGATTAGGATGGTTCGAAACAGCTATTGTTAGAACATAATAGTACTGTAGCCGGTATGATAAAAGTTATGATACTCGGTATGATTTAGTCAAAGAAACCTAAGCGGAAAATTTCCTAAATTTCCTAAGTCCTAATAATTGAAACAATTGCACAACAATTAATGGTACGATATAATTATTCCTCATATGTTTGGTATTATTTCAAACAGTTTTTGTATGATTGAGCCAAAAATTAATTTTAGCGAAAATTTTCTTAAGTCCCGATGATTCAAACAATTGTTCAATAATTCATGGAGAAATATAACTTTTCGCCATATGGTAAGGATTTTTCGGAACAGCTATTGTTAAAACATAAGGGTACCATAGCCGACGTAGTATTTCCAACTTGAAGCTCAGCGAAAAACTCTTAAGTCCCAATAATCCAAACAATTGTACAACAATTCATGGAACGATATAACTGTTCGCCAAACGCTTAGGATTATTTGAAACAGGTATTGTATGATTGAGCCAATTGAACTACAGCAAAAAAAATCCTAAGTCCGAATAATTCAAATAATACTTTAACAATTCATGGAACGATAAACCTGAATTCAGCGAAAATTTTCCTAAGTCCCAACAATTCAAACCATTGTTCAACAATTCATGGAACGATATACCTGAATTCAGCGAAAATTTTCCTAAGTCCCAAAAATTCAAACCATTGTTCAACAATTCATGGAACGATATACCTGTTTGCCATATAGTTTGTATGTAAAGCTAATTTATTTTCGTGATCATTTTTATAAGTCCAAATAATTCAATCAATTGATTGACCATTATCAGAACGATAACTGTTCGCCATGTGATTGGTCTATAATTTATTTGTATGGTTCTACCATACATGTAACGATATATTTATGATAAATTTTGAGGCCACATTTCATAATAAAATGCATTTTAAACCGCCAAACGTTATGTAACTGAGATAGCTCAATTAGATAAGGCGGCAGCACCACGGAAGAATCAACAGGAGACATCATCATCAAGCGGTAACAAATCCCGGACATTACAAAAAAAAAACGCTCACCATTAATAATCATATACTTACCATTCCCGTTAAATCCATAGTTCCCAAAACATTTGTAAAGTTTATTTTTTGGCTCCTCCCTTTTCAAATGGTGTCGGTAAGTGTCGGTAAAGCAGTTCACCATTTAAAATCATATTTTATTAATTTGTGGTACGGTTCACATAAAATAAGAATTGAACAGTTTGGGGTAGGGTATGACTATGATCCACGAAAAAAATCCCTTGTAAAAATGTATTGTAACATTACCTAACGACCTATTTAATAAATTGTAGGATTGTTTGGGGAATGGAAAATGTACGGTTGCACCCTATTTGGTGTATTATTAAGATCATTTAGGAAAAATCATTCGACAAATGGTGACTGTATGGTTGTTGACTATGCGGGAAGCGAGCGGTTGAGTTTTATGTGGTGGGTGGTGGGACCATAAAACAAAACGAAGGTTCGCTCCCGCGTGTGGCAGAATGTAGCCAGAGTTACGACAATGGCGCAGTCTGTAGGTTTATTAAATAAAGTGAGTAATTTCTCCGATAATGTTTGTTTTGATGGTCCCACAAGAAGTGATTGAAGTAATTATTAAAGTAGTGTTGTGAAATGTGTTGATGAGCAGTTTCCTGAAATTCAGCAGGTGTTTTCCTACTCCTTGGATAGATGAAGAAAGCCGGTAAGTTTTCGTGACTTTTCAAAGGTGTTTTGAACGAGACGCCATGTTTAATCGCATCAATGTGTGTGGCCCGCAAAGTATGTTGGGACCGAGTCAAGTGAGAGTTGGGTCGACAAACCGCAGTGATTGTGCGCAATCCTCTCCAATGTCGGGCCGATGTTTATCAGACATCGTGCCGAAGGAATTAATTTTGTCAGGGGAAAGTTGAGTCGACGAGACATCGTAAGACTGTCTGCAGCGCGAAGTTTGATAATTGTTTCAAATTGCGAGCAGTTTTAAATTTTTAGAACTGGCGGAAATGAAACTAGAACACGATGCTCGCAACGCGCTGATCTAAATGTTGTTTCAAAAAATGCTTTTAATTGTGTGCGTATGATTATCAACACAGCATCATAGTGTGTGTGTAAGAATACGTGGATATCTCAATATACCTGATTTTTTTTGAAACTGAGTTCTATTCCAGTTCCAAATCGTCTCACGTTTGAAACAAACTCGTCGAGCAGTTTTATTCCGGTTTCAAAATACTGCTCGAAAAAAAAAAACTGCAACTCCGCGTTGCGGGTGGTCTGTTTCAGTTCTATTTGAAAAATGAAACAGCTAGAACAAAGTAGAGCCGCGTTGCAACCAGTCTAAGGGTGACCACTTCTGCCCAATTTCGGCCCGATGATGATTAGATATCACGCAGAAATTATTTTTTTGTCTGATTCGGTGTTTTATGGCGTGATTTGTTGAAATAGTTATTTTTTTTATAGGATTTGCTAATAAAAAAAAACAAAAATGGAAATTGTTGAATGATTGGTCAAGCAATACTGGAAGCGGTAGCACTTCAAACAATATTTTAAATGTTCTGATTCTGATTGGAACGGTATATTGAAATGCCCTGAAATATTGAGTTGACGTTGAATGGTTGGAGAGCAGTCAAGTTTATTTGATTTGTGGTTATGCAATTCGGCTACATGTTGTGGTCGAAAACAATTCGATGTCGTTTGTTTTGGAGCTGACATTAAAAGGATCGTTCCGTGATGAAATTTGAGAGTGAGTCAAAAAAAATGGAATACGCTAGACTTATATAAAAAATATTACAGGCAACATGAAATGGTGATAATTGTTGATTGGACACTAAAAACGTAAACATGAAAGTTAATACAAGAAATAAATTAAACAATGTGTGACTTAGATGAAAATTTGTTTGACAAGCGTTGCTAGTTTGCCGGTAAATTTGTGAGACGAGCGTTGCTCGTTGGCCACTAAGAAAAATGTGTGACGAGCGTCTTTTGTATCTTGAGACGAGCGTTGCTCGTTGGCCACTGAAATGTGTGAGACGAGCGTTGCTCGTTGGCCACTATAAAAAAATGTGTTACGAGCGTTACCCGTTGGACACTAGACCAAAATCTCGTGAGACGAGCGTTGCTCGTTGGCCACTGAGGAAGAATTTGTGAGACGAGCGTTGCTCGTTGGCCACTAGGACACAATTTCGTGAGACGAGCGTGCTCGTTGCCCACTGTTGTGAGACGAGCGTTGCTCGTTGGCCACTGAAAGTGAAATGTGTGAGACGAGCGTTGCTCGTTGGCCACAAAGACTCAATTTCGTGAGACGAGCGTTGCTCGTTGGCCAATAAGAAGGACTTTTGTGAGACGAGTGTTGCTCGTTGGCCACTGAGGAAGAATTTGTGAGACGAGCGTTGCTCGTTGGCCACTGAAAGTGAAATGTGTGAGACGAGCGTTGCTCGTTGGCCACTAAGAAGGATACATTGTGAGATGAGCGTTGCTCGATGGCCGCTAGAAAAAAAATCGGGAGACGAGCGTTGTTCGTTGGCCACTGAGGCGAAAATTCTCGAGACAAGTTTTGCTTGGTGGGCATTAACACGAGCCACCATGCCAGGATCTTTGTGTAACTAGCATTTTACGGTTTCGGAAAGAAACATATTTGGTAGAAGAAATGCTATGTTTGAAACAAGGATATATATTTAGGAAAAGACAAGACTTAATAAAAGGTAGCTTGTACCTCTATACGACTTTTGTTGGAACCGTTGGTTGAATTCTAAGGAATTAAAATAATGATTACGAGCGAAAAATCGTTGGGTTTTGAGAATTTCAATCAGTTTTGAGCAAAGATTTAAGTAACAATAGCCTGAACCCAACATGACTTACGTTGGAGCTTTTGTATGTATTCTAGGGAGAATTTAATATGTTGATTCGAGCAAAAAATCGTTTGGTTTGAGAATTTCAATCAGTTTTGAGCTAAGATTTAAGTAACGGTAGCCTGAAACCCTACACGACTTACGTTGGAGCTTTTGATTGTATTCTAGGGAGAAATTAAAATGTTGATTTGAGCTAGAAAAATCGATGGGTTTGAGAAATTCAATCAGTTTTGAGCAAAGATTTAAGAAACAGTAGCATGAAACCCTACACGACTTACGTTGGAGTTTTTGATTGTATTCTAGGGAGAAATTAAAATGTTGATGTGAGCTAGAAAAATCGATGGGTTTGAGAAATTCAATCAGTTTTGAGCAAAGATTTAAGAAACGGTAGCCTGAAATCCTACACGACTTACGTTGGAGCTTTTGATTGTATTCTAGGGAGAATTTAAGATGTTTATTTGAGCTAGAAAATCGTTGGGTTTGAGAATTCTAATCAGTTTTGAGCTAAGATTTAAGAAACGGTAGCCTGAAACCCTACACGACTTACGTTGGAGCTTTTGATTGTATTCTAGGGAGAATATAAGATGTTGATTTGAGCTAGAAAATCGTTGGGTTTGAGAATTCTAATCAGTTTTGAGCTAAGATTTAAGAAACGGTAGCCTGAAACCCTACACGACTTACGTTGGAGCTTTTGATTGTATTCTAGGGA
This sequence comes from Culex pipiens pallens, assembly GCF_016801865.2. NCBI lineage: Eukaryota > Metazoa > Arthropoda > Insecta > Diptera > Culicidae > Culex > Culex pipiens. Next base: position 55,636,856 of record NC_068937.1, on the reverse strand, counting down.
GAAATTAAAATGTTGATTTGAGCTAGAAAAATCGATGGGCTTGAGAAATTCATTCAGTTTTGAGCAAATATTTAAGAAACGGTAGCCTTGAAACCCTACACGACTTGAGTTGGAGCTTTTGATTGTATTCTAGGGAGAAATTAAAATGTTGATTTGAGCTAGAAAAATCGATGGGTTTGAGAAATTCAATCAGTTTTGAGCAAAGATTTAAGAAACGGTAGCCTGAAACCCTACACGACTTACGTTGGAGCTTTTGATTGTATTCTAGGGAGAATATAAGATGTTGATTTGAGCTAGAAAAATCGTTGGGTTTGAGAATTCTAATCAGTTTTGAGCTAAGATTTAAGAAACGGTAGCCTGAAACCCTACACGACTTACGTTGGAGCTTTTGAGTGTTTTTTTTTTTTGAAATTAAATATGTCTTTATTGAACTTTCTTTTAATAATTACATTTCATTTACATTCTAAGTGGTATGGCTACATGCTCTTCATCTTTGTTATATTTTTCGTTTTCTTATTAACTGTTCACATTCATTTATTTACTTCAAATTGTTCTACATTTTTGCATTGAATCGAATACACTTGGGTAAAAAAGAAAAAAAAAATCACTTCAACAACTAATCCTAACTTAAAACTAAAAGAGCAAATTCATTGAAATATTCAAAATTATTAGAACGAGTAAACTACGAACTGTATTTTAAGATAAATCCTCCAAGCGTTCTTACTTGTTCCGCACGAGTTTTGCACCCTCGCAGTGTTGTTGTCATCTCGATGAAAATGTTCAGAAGTTCTTGTGGTGAAAACAGGTCACTGCTGTCTTCATCCGTTGATGCTGGTTGGTTTTCCCTCTGTTGCTGACTGAAGCCAGGAGGTGTTGTATTCTCTGCAACTTTTTGCCACTGATTCAACGGCAATGGCTGCAGATTTGGAACCACTCGAACAGATCCCGCTCCAGGTGACGCCAAAGCAGGAAAATCCACGTCCGTGAAAGTTGGTGGTGTTTTGCGACGATTTAGTTGGTGCCTCGTCGTCGCTTGCTGCCGAATTTTCACAAACTCAGCTCGTTTTGGGCAGCTTCGATTCTTGGTCGAATGGTCACCGCCGCAATTGAAGCATTTCGCTTCGATGTTCTCGTTGATTGTGTTGCAAGCTTCAGTTTTGTGCTCACCTCCGCAGGTTGCACAACGACTCTTGATGAAACAGTTCCTTCCACCATGCCCAAACTGCAAACAGTTCGAACATTGCGTCACGTCACGGTGCACTGGACGATAACGTTCCCAAGTCACGATGATGTTGAAAATTGCCCGAACTGCTTTCAGCTCAGACGGCGTTGTAGATCCTTTCTCGAGATGAACCAGGTACAGTTGATCACGATACTTGATGTCCTTGTTGTGTCTCGTCATCTTGAAGACTTCGATCACGTTCAACTTAAGAGTTTTGAGCTCTTCTTTCAGCACATTCACATCCATGTCATACAGGCCTCGGAGGACCTGTTTCATGGGGCGTTTACCTGGATCGTCATGGCTGTAGTATTCAATCTTTGTGTTGTTCAGGAAATCCCGAACGTAGTTGTAATCCTTTCTGGTAGGTAGCAGAATTTTGAGTCCATCAGCACACAACCGAATGGAAGCTCGTAATGCACCAGATTTGATAAATCCGGTCAGCCACTTTCGCACCGAATCCGATGACGATGTTTTCACAAAAATGGGTGGCAACTTTTCCCGTCGTTCAAATTCTTCCTTCTCGCTCACGTCCACAGGGAGGGTAGCGAACTGGTTTCCAGACAATTTTTGAGCGTCCTTGCTCAAACTGCCTGGCTTTGCAGGTAGCGCTTCGGCATTCTTTAGCTTCTTCAAATCTGCCGATCCTGCTGGTGAGGACCGCCTCTTTTTCTTGCCGTGAGGCATTTTTTGCACTTTTTAGCACTTTTTTGGTTTGTGAGGGACGCACGTCTGACTCGCTTCTCTGCTGATCGCAGACTCCAGCTTTTGATTGTATTCTAGGGAGAAATTAAAATGTTGATTTGAGCTAGAAAAATCGATGGGCTTGAGAAATTCATTCAGTTTTGAGCAAATATTTAAGAAACGGTAGCCTTGAAACCCTACACGACTTGAGTTGGAGCTTTTGATTGTATTCTAGGGAGAAATTAAAATGTTGATTTGAGCTAGAAAAATCGATGGGTTTGAGAAATTCATTCAGTTTTGAGCAAAGATTTAAGAAACGGTAGCCTTGAAACCCTACACGACTTACGTTGGAGCTTTTGATTGTATTCTAGGGAGAAATTAAAATGTTGATTTGAGCTAGAAAAATCGATGGGCTTGAGAAATTCAATCAGTTTTAAGCAAAGATTTAAGAAACGGTAGCCTGAAACCCTACACGACTTACGTTGGAGCTTTTGATTGTATTCTAGGGAGAATATAAGATGTTGATTTGAGCTAGAAAAATCGTTGGGTTTGAGCATTCTAATCAGTTTTGAGCTAAGATTTAAGAAACGGTAGCCTGAAACCCTACACGACTTACGTTGGAGCTTTTGATTGTATTCTAGGGAGAAATTAAAATGTTGATTTGAGCTAGAAAAATCGATGGGCTTGAGAAATTCAATCAGTTTTAAGCAAAGATTTAAGAAACGGTAGCCTGAAACCCTACACGACTTACGTTGGAGCTTTTGATTGTATTCTAGGGAGAATATAAGATGTTGATTTGAGCTAGAAAAATCGTTGGGTTTGAGCATTCTAATCAGTTTTGAGCTAAGATTTAAGAAACGGTAGCCTGAAACCCTACACGACTTACGTTGGAGCTTTTGATTGTATTCTAGGGAGAAATTAAAATGTTGATTTGAGCTAGAAAAATCGATGGGCTTGAGAAATTCAATCAGTTTTAAGCAAAGATTTAAGAAACGGTAGCCTGAAACCCTACACGACTTACGTTGGAGCTTTTGATTGTATTCTAGGGAGAATATAAGATGTTGATTTGAGCTAGAAAAATCGTTGGGTTTGAGCATTCTAATCAGTTTTGAGCTAAGATTTAAGAAACGGTAGCCTGAAACCCTACACGACTTACGTTGGAGCTTTTGATTGTATTCTAGGGAGAAATTAAAATGTTGATTTGAGCTAGAAAAATCGATGGGCTTGAGAAATTCAATCAGTTTTAAGCAAAGATTTAAGAAACGGTAGCCTTGAAACCCTACACGACTTACGTTGGAGCTTTTGATTGTATTCTAGGGAGAAATTAAAATGTTGATTTGAGCTAGGAAAATCGATGGGTTTGAGAAATTCATTCAGTTTTGAGCAAAGATTTAAGAAACGGTAGCCTTGAAACCCTACACGACTTACGTTGGAGCTTTTGATTGTATTCTAGGGAGAAATTAAAATGTTGATTTGAGCTAGAAAAATCGATGGGCTTGAGAAATTCAATCAGTTTTAAGCAAAGATTTAAGAAACGGTAGCCTGAAACCCTACACGACTTACGTTGGAGCTTTTGATTGTATTCTAGGGAGAATATAAGATGTTGATTTGAGCTAGAAAAATCGTTGGGTTTGAGCATTCTAATCAGTTTTGAGCTAAGATTTAAGAAACGGTAGCCTGAAACCCTACACGACTTACGTTGGAGCTTTTGATTGTATTCTAGGGAGAAATTAAAATGTTGATTTGAGCTAGAAAAATCGATGGGCTTGAGAAATTCAATCAGTTTTAAGCAAAGATTTAAGAAACGGTAGCCTTGAAACCCTACACGACTTACGTTGGAGCTTTTGATTGTATTCTAGGGAGAAATTAAAATGTTGATTTGAGCTAGAAAAATCGTTGGGTTTGAGAATTCTAATCAGTTTTGAGCTAAGATTTAAGAAACGGTAGCCTGAAACCCTACACGACTTACGTTGGAGCTTTTGATTGTATTCTAGGGAGAAATTAAAATGTTGATTTGAGCTAGAAAAATCGATGGGCTTGAGAAATTCATTCAGTTTTGAGCAAAAATTTAAGAAACGGTAGCCTTGAAACCCTACACGACTTACGTTGGAGCTTTTGATTGTATTCTAGGGAGAAATTAAAATGTTGATTTGAGCTAGAAAAATCGATGGGCTTGAGAAATTCATTCAGTTTTGAGCAAAAATTTAAGAAACGGTAGCCTTGAAACCCTACACGACTTACGTTGGAGCTTTTGATTGTATTCTAGGGAGAAATTAAAATGTTGATTTGAGCTAGGAAAATCGATGGGTTTGAGAAATTCATTCAGTTTTGAGCAAAGATTTAAGAAACGGTAGCCTTGAAACCCTACACGACTTACGTTGGAGCTTTTGATTGTATTCTAGGGAGAAATTAAAATGTTGATTTGAGCTAGAAAAATCGATGGGTTTGAGAAATTCAATCAGTTTTGAGCAAAGATTTAAGAAACGGTAGCCTGAAACCCTACACGACTTACGTTGGAGCTTTTGATTGTATTCTAGGGAGAAATTAAAATGTTGATTTGAGCTAGAAAAATCGATGGGCTTGAGAAATTCATTCAGTTTTGAGCAAAAATTTAAGAAACGGTAGCCTTGAAACCCTACACGACTTACGTTGGAGCTTTTGATTGTATTCTAGGGAGAATATAAGATGTTGATTTGAGCTAGAAAAATCGTTGGGTTTGAGAATTCTAATCAGTTTTGAGCAAAAATTTAAGAAATGGTAGTTTGAAATTCCACACGACTTATGTTGGAGCCGTTGATTGAATTCTAGTGAGAATTGAGGATGGTGATTGCGAGAGAGAACAATCATGTTTTAGAATTTTGATTGAATTGTAAGGAAAATTTAACCTGATGAAGAATGCGCTGGAGGGGAATTGTTAAAATTGCGAAATTTGAATTGTTTATTCAAAGCGGAGTACAGGAGAAGGAAAATGTCGCAGATAGGGCGGGCAATGATGGTAGAATTTGAAGAATGCGTAAATGAGCACAAAATGTTGCAGAGATATTGCCTGTGACCATTCAAAATGTTAGTGCCGCAATTCGAATGTTTCTTGATTCTCCGTTAGACGAAGCGAGAGCAACCTCGTGTGCAATGAAATGAGCCTGCTCCGCGGGTGCAACTGTATAAGTGTGAGCGCGTCGTCTGGGTAGATTGAAGTGTGCGCAACGCGCACGTTGGTAGATGAAAGAGAGAGAGAGAGCGAAAACGAACATAGACGCGGATGTGTCGTGAGAGTGTAGCTGATGAACTTCGAGATGAACTCGCGCGGCGTGGTTGAGGGAAATTGAGAGAGTTACGCGTGTGTTTGTTCGCTTGTGGACCGATTGTGTCGGGACTGGCCTTCGGGTTTCGGGATTCAGAAGAGTTCTTCAGTCTGGCGTTTAATCCTGAAGCGAGCGGTTGAGTTTTATGTGGTGGGTGGTGGGACCATAAAACAAAACGAAGGTTCGCTCCCGCGTGTGGCAGAATGTAGCCAGAGTTACGACACTCAGAACAAACCAAGCAAAATCTACAAATAGTGCCTGTTAACTATGATTATAAATTTTAAATAAAAATTTACACTAATTTGCAGTCAAGCAAATAAAATGATTATAAATTTTAAATAAAAATTTACACTAATTTGCAGTCAAGCAAATAAAATGTTTTAAGTTTAATCATAATTATAAGAAATTGTTATTCTATAAGATTGAATTTTTTGTTGCTACCAAAAGTAATTTTGCAGCAATTTCATAAATTTTCAAAATTTGGCCTAAAAATCTGAAAATAATCTGTTTCAATATCACTTTTTGCCTTACTCACCTCAATGAGGCAAGGCTATTGAATCACTCGAAAAATGAACTTCTTTAATACGACTCCTAGATATACTTTCACGTATACCTATCGACTCAGAATCAAATTCTGAACACTTGTCTGTGGGGATGTGTGTAGACATGATTTTTTTTCCACACGATTATCTCAGAACTGGCTTAACCGATTTTGGCAGGATCCGCCTTATTCTGATCGTTTTGGGGTCCCCCAAGACCCTATTAAATTTTATTCTGATTAGTAAAGTACTTTTAAAGTCATGCCAAGAATAAGCTTTTTTGTAGCTTCAAAAAAGGGTGATTTTTGCATAACCTCAAAGGCCGGGTCTTTTTGCTTACGCGCGAAAACCGCGCAGCATGCGTATCGCCCGGTTGCCACATAGCTTAAGCAGTGTCTGCGTCTCTTCTGGAAACATTCTGTACTAATTATGTTGCTGAATACATCATTTTGTTTCGACAAAGATTAACACGAACTTTTTACTGTAATTTACAACTTATGAGACATTGTTTACTAGGACTAGGGGGACAGCATGTAATTCCATCGTGCACCTAATGTTGGCATATTAGCACTTTTAAATTCAATTACAGCCCCCCCCCTTTCTCCTTTATTTTAGAGAGTTGGTTAAAAAAGAATTGAAAATAACTGTTCTGGTAAAAACAAGAATTATAAAATAAAAAATAAAAAAAATAAATTTAAAAAAGATAAAAAAAATAAAAAAAACCCTTAAGTTGATTTGTAAATACAACCTAAAATACAACATAAAAGTGAGGAAGGCAGGCACCAACCACCTTAAGGTGGATTAAGTAACGTTTTTTTATTAGTTTAAGCTGTTCTAAGTGGAGAATTGTTCGAATAATCCTGGAATGTGCAAATTGTTTTTCGATTTAAAATCATATATTTATTATGAGTGAGACTGGGGGTTCCCTGGCCGAAATAATAAGACCCGTATTTTGTTAGGGTGGTCCAAAAAATGGCATGTCGAAAATTTTCGCAAAAATCACATTTTTCAAAAAAAAAAAATATCCCTTCTTTTGGATAAGGTAATATGAAACTTGAAAATGTCTTCTGGACCAAAAAGCCTGTGTCTGAAAATATTTTAATCGGATTCCTCGGACAATTTTCATGTTACATATTAAATATGGGAAGAGTTCATTAACAGGATTTCGAGATATGAATTTTTGAAAATAAAAACTGGGGTTTAGGCACACCGCGCGCAGGAACTGAAAAATGACAAAAACGAGGAAAAATCAACAAATAACATGAAATTTAAGCGAGGACCTATATATTTCTGGATACCACAATTTTAATAATTGATAGATGCAACACGAAAAGAAATTTTCGTGTATCAAATATGTGGTCATTTCCGATTCGCCGATAACTGCCAATATTACAGCAAAAAGTTGTTCCAAAGATCGCATAATGCTTTCAAATAAAGGTTAAAGCGAATCATTAAGTTCAATTATCGATTTTCCATGATTTTTTGAACATTGCCCGATCTGTAAACTGTTCCGAATATGAGGGATGACTGTACTTGTTCCTCTCGAAAATCCCCGAGACAGCAGCAGCATCCCACAGCATCCATTATCGCCAAGACCAAATCCTCATTATTGCGTTTGCGAAGCTTATGCAGAGCTTCGTACCTTCGCCACAGCTGAAAAACCTCAACTCAAACTCAACTCAACGGAAGCCCTTCAAGGAGGGGTACGAGAATCCATTAAACAAGACCAACAATGTGCGTTCCGTAACCCGGGTGTCCGTCTTTTGGTCCGGTCGGTGGTTTGGTCCATATTCAAAAAAGGGCTTCCTTTAAGGATTGAAACAGACGAGGCTTTCAACAGCCTACCCTAGAAATTGCTTGTTTGACTTTTTTGTGGTTTAATGAATAGCAGAGACACAAACCCAGTATAAATGTTCTAAATTCAGAAAGCTTTAAAACATTTCTTCCATTTTAAACCTCCCCAGTTTTGATGGAACCATTCCGGAACCTTTCACTGTGGGGTCGTTGGTATGACAGCAGCAGCAGTCCGACCGAGCGAAAGCCAATTTAATCTTGACCGCAACCGTTTTCTTGCATTTATGGCCCCCGGGAAGGACCCGTCCCGTCCCGGTCCGTGACCAATGGTGAAATGGGCCGGGAAAACCTTGCGGTGTTTTTGTCCCTCCCGCTCACACGTACAATGTCGATAATTATTCTTGCTCGGATTTACGCTGAATTTAAAATTAAATTTATGACCTTTTGAGTGGCGGTTAAGGCTCGGGTTTGGGTTCTTTGTGTTCTGCGTGGGGACGACATTTCTTGAAGGGGTTGAATCATTGTTATTTTTTGTTCTTTTTTTGAAATTTTGAGAGTAATTTCTCGTTGACCAAAAACTGCATTTTGCATCATAAATTTCTCCATAAAACCCTTTTTACCTTCAAAACTCTCCTACAGTGACTAAGTTATCGATTTCCACACACCCCTTGCCCCTTAATTACCGTCATTCCAGCAATATTAGCAGCATTGCAGCTCACCACTTTAGGAGAAAGTCAAGACCCCAGCCCAGAGCGAAATTCCTGATCCAAGACATTGTTTAATCAATACTGCATACAAGCCCCCAAGTGTGCGAGATAGTCCAAACGGAGTTCAACCTGCTTCTTGGCCGGGGTTCTTCTTATCTGCATACAAAGTACCTATTCCAGCAGCTATTTAGCCCGCACACGGTTCACTGCGGTAGACCCCCACTGCTTGAAGTCTGCTTCTTGCTCTTCTTGCCAGCCAAAGTGCAGTCTGCCGCAAAATTAAAGGGAGGCGAAAGAAGTGCGTGTTTTGCCAACCATTAACTCTCTATCCCTCGCTGGTTGTACTCCCATTTACGAGGCCAAAAAGGGTTCACGAGGTAAGGTCACGTGGGCTATGTTGGACTTCAGATTTTGAGATGACTTCATATTCTTAAGTTTTTGGTTTGTGTCTCTGCAATAAATAATGAACCTTATGGTTGACGTCTTTGCTAAGAAACACAATAGCAATATTTTCAACTGATTTTGTAGCAGACACACGAACCATCTAGTTCTTGTTTCGTTTCAGAGACTCAAACCAAGCCAAACCCCCAAACACTTGAGACAGTTACCCTTAGCCAGGACTTGTTCACATCCTCGAAACCCTTTAGCTGGATTTATTCAACGCCTTGAACGAACCAGACAATGGAATTAATGAGATTACTTTTTGCGGGCGGCTCAAGCCCACGTGGGCTGGTGTCTTCGTCGGAGCATGTGTGCGGTGTGGTGTGGTGATGGTTGCCAGACTTAACTTGGTGGTCTTAACGCGAGGAAAGGGTTAAACGAAGTAATTCGGAACACGCGGCCAAATCTTGCAAATCTACAGTGGAAGCTTTGTAATTAAATTTGTGACTCTGATTGACAGAAATGGGGTTTGAAAGGGCATTTCTCACTTGGATTTTCCTTAGAATTTCACAAACGAAGGTAAAAGTATATTTAATTGATATAAAAAGAAGCAAAATAGACTTGCGAAGAGAAACCACTATAAAGACAAAAATAACCGAAATTAACTTATTTTTATCCAGAAATAATTGTTTTTTAAAGAATCGTTCATTCTAATAAACCAACTCCCCCATGCTGGCCTCCTCGTCCTGGTTGATCACCTTCGGAGGCTGCGGGCGCTCCGGGACCTCCGTCGCGCCCTTGTCCAGCGGGATGGGCAGCTGGAACGGCTTGCGGACGCGGTTGTCCCAGGCCGTTCCGTTGCAGTACATGTAGTTCAGCCGGATCAGATCGCTCTCGGAGAAGCCGGTGCGGTTGCCAAACTCACCGTCCCACGGTTTCTGGAGGAGAAAAGAATTGTTTGTGATTTTTCAGGTTAATGTTGATACAGTTGATACTTTAGTATTAATTTGTCATTCTTTTAAGTTTTACAACGGTTCATACTCAATAATCCGAATGTTTTTTTTATGAACTTTATTTAGCCATGAATTTATTTTTTTTCTCACTTTTCATAGCAAACTTCAGTTATGTGACTCCATTTTAGCAAACGAATTTATTGTGGGTTGTTGATTACCTGTTTCATTATCAAATTCAACAGTTAATAATCACAATCTTGAATAATCGATTATTTTTCTACTACGGACGTAAACCATTTAGAGCAATTATAAATCAATCAAAAAAATCTATCGAAACAAATCATCAACACTTTGAAGTTCTCCGTTTCTTCAAAGTCACCATCATGTTACTACCACACTTTTTTAGTTCCATTTTGCTTTATATATAATTCCTAACAGGCTTGTGCTAGTGGTACCCATTGTTTTGAGTTTTTCGGTAGATCCATTATTTAAATTTGTATTTGTATTATTTACCCGATAACTCCTTTTTTCGAACAACTGTCAAATGATGAGCTTTGAAATAACTTGTAGAGTTTTTGCTTGAATCACAGAAATAAGATGACTTGATCTAGCAATGCCACACAACCCCACAAAATCTGGAACTTGTTTTTTTAAATAAGGTGACTTAGGTTTCATTTGTGTCATTCGTCACCAAAGTCAGTGCGAAGTGCTTCAGGATTGGTTTTTGCTTGTACTCGGAGTTGTAGGTCTTCATATCTAAACGGAAACTGACTGGACTAAGCCATTATTGCCGTCAACGGGGATGTTCGGAATGCTCCCTATATATGCTAGTTCGATACGATTTTTAACATAGTCCATAGCTCTGCTAGAAATTTCTACTCCAGAGAACATCTTATACCGGGCAATTGAGCGGTGTGCATTCATTGAAATGGACCAAATCGAGCAGTTGTTTTTCCCTCCAATAACACTCATCACTCTATTTCTAGATTCAACAGCTGCCTTCGTATCAAATGAATGTTAAGCCTTTTGTCGACCGTTCTGAATCAAGAACAATGTCACCGCTAGAACTGTTCCTTGAGGTACTCCGTTTTCTTGAACACGAAGACTTATTGGGTTTGTGCAGAAAGCTGTCACCACGCCAGCATTCATTTGGCTTGGAGCGCGGTGACAGATAGTAAACCAATCAATTCTGACTTACTGTGACCGGTTCTAGGTGCCCTGGGGGAAAGAATTAGAAACTTTAGTGCATTAAAAAGATCTCGATTTTTCAAATCCAATGTATTAGAAGCGTTTTCAAGGTTAAACAAACGTTCATATTTTTTAAGAGGCAGTATTTGTAAATATTGCTCGGTTTGTTCTAGAGGTCGTATCGAGGTGCTCCGATTTGGATGAAACTTTCCGCGTTTGTTTGTCTATACATGAGATGAACTCATGCCAAATATGAGCCCTCTACGACAAAGGGAAGTGGGTTAAAACGGGCTTTGAAGTTTGAGGTCCAAAAAACCTAAAAAATCTTAAAATTGCTCGCATATCCGTAAAACTTCATCAATTCCAACTCTCTTTGATGCATTCGAAAGGTCTTTTGAAGCACTTCAAAATGTGCCATAGACATCCAGGATTGGTTCGACTTTTTCTCTTAGCTTTTGCAAATTACTGTCAAAAATTGATTTTTTAAAACCTTAATATCTTTTTGCAACAGCCTCCAACACCCATACTCCCATAGGTCAAAAGATAGGTAATAACATGGACTATAAGCCTACGGTGTTAACTTTTTGGCCAATCGCAGTTTTTCTCATAGTTTTTCGATTTTTCTGGAACAAAAATTTTACAACGTTAGTTTTTGCCCTGTAGGCCGCCATAGCGGCACTTTTTGGTCTCAATTTTCCTCAATCCTCGGACAATTTCACGTAAGTTAGTAGTATTGGAGTTGTAAATTTGATTTAAAAAATAATTAAATAAAACATTTTTGAAAAAAGAAATAGATCTTATTTACCCTATGATCAATACGTCAAATGCTGTATCAAGTAGGCGAAAAACTGTTTTACCCCTAATCCAAAAAATTGTTAAAAAATATTTTAATTTATTCTAAATGGCAATTTTTCCAATCAAATTTACAACTCCAATACTTTTAACTTACGTGAAATTGTCCGAGGATTCCGAATATGACAAAATTGAGACCAAAAAGTGCCGCTATGGCGGCCTACAGGGCAAAAACTAACGTTGTAAAATGTTTGTTCTAGAAAAATCGAAAAACTATGAGAAAAACTGCGATTGGCCAAAAAGTTATTACCGTAGGCTTATAGTCCATGTTATTACCTATCTTTTGACCTATGGGAGTATGGGTGTTGGAGGCTGTTGCAAAAAGATATTAAGGTTTTAAAAAAATCCATTTTTGACAGTAATTTGCAAAAGCTAAGAGAAAAAGTCGAACCAATCCTAGATGTCTATGGCGCATTTTGAAGTGCTTCAAAAGATCTTTCGAATGCATCAAAGAGAATTGGAATTGATGAAGTTTTACGGAAATGCGAGCAATTTTAAGATTTTTCATGTTTTTTGGACCTCAAACTTCAAAGCCCGTTTTAACCCACTTCCCTTTGTCGTAGAGGGCTCATATTTGGCATGAGTTCATCTCATGTATAGGCAAACAAACTCTGAAAGTTTCATCCAAATCGGAGCACCTCGATACGACCTGTTTCACATCGGTGAAAAACTCGCTCTTAATTCAAATAGAAAAGTCATGACGTTTTTTTAATCAGCTTTTTGGCTGAATCTATATATTTGTAAGAAAACACCTCAATATTACATTTTGGTTTCTGTTCTACGAGCGAATATGTAATGTGATATTACAACGCCGTCGTGCTAACTTGTCGCTTTTTGACGTTCTGATAAAAACGCGTTTTAATGTTTGACCTTGAATACACGAGAGCACGCAACGTAAACAATAACAAACACGTTTTGTTATTTGCAAAAAAAAAAATGCATTTAAATAAAAAAAATGATCAGAAATGGTTTTAAATCGTGTTTTTTACCGTTGTTCAAATAAAATGACATAGGGCTTTAGTACCCAATTGTCGCACTTACATCAATTTTCGGGCAGTGTCAAGAAAGCACCACAAGATTGAAACTCCTTTAATATGGAGTTTTTTCGGTTTTTGTTGAATATCTCAGGATTGAGATTGTGAGCTGCACAAAATGGTGTTTAAATCAATTTGATCCAAAATTTCATTGTTGGAATTCGAGCGAGAAGAAGGAAAGCATTTCTCGCTCGCGAACGAGGGAGAGAACTTGTAGTACTTTTCTCTTCTCGCTCGCGCTCGCATTTTCGTTCGCGTTCTCGCTCTCGCCGCGAGCGCTCGCGAGCGCCTCGTGCTAGACGTTCGTCCCAAGCTAGCAATTTGTGTATCAGGCTTATGAATACGAACCAGGCGATGGCATAGAAGTGTAACTTCAATCGCTGTGTTGTTTTTTGTTCGTTTCTAACACGTTCAACTTCTCGCGAACGGGCAATTCTGGCTCGCGAGAAAGCCCGTTCGCGAGCGGAGGAGAGCACGGGCAATAGATGAGTTTCTCTCGGCAGCTCGAGACTCGCGGCGAGAACTCGAGAGAGAGAAAATTTTCTCGCGAGAGCCTCGATAATACCAACACTTCCCACGCCAAAATGACGGAAGGTGATAATTATTGCATATCAATGTACCTTAAAAAATGAAATATTTGTAATTTAGAAAATATTTTACATGTGGATATTTGTTTTTTATTATATTTTAAGTTTTTTTCATATATTTCGATGGAGGCGCAAGATCATTCATAAAGCTTCGTTTTAGGTGAAGATTCACGAAGTATCGTGCGCTTCCTTTTTAAAGTATATAAAATTTTAAAATTAAAATAAATCAAAAATTTCCAGGGTAAAATTATTTCCATGTCACAGATATTTGAAAAGGACATCTTAAGCGTCCTTTCCACGAAGAAATGGTTTAGATACATTGATTTGCATTAATAATCTCCTTCAGCCATGGCGTGATGTCCATGTACGTCTTAAAAAAAATAAACAAAAAAAATGTTTCGTTTCGTTTCGTTCGTGAGCAAATTGAATTTTAATTTACAATAGATCATTTAGGCCAGGTTTTTTTCGTTATTCATTCAAAAATAACAATTTAATATATACATTCATGAGCTTTGAAAAAAATATTTTCAAATTTGAGGTTAAGCAAATAAATCCAAATTTACTTACAAAACTTTTCTTCTCAAAATGCCTCTAAAACTGAAGATATTTTTTGATTTCTGTTTCCATAACGTATAAAACTTGTAACCTAGAAACTTTTTTTCCGTTTATTTACTTTACTTTACTTTTACTTAACTTATTTTTCTTGAGAGAAACATGACGCTTAGAGAGTATTTAAATAATCCTATTTATCAATGTTTTAAAAATAATTAACTAATAATAGTCAAATAACTTTTGAAACATTTAAAAATATGTGGAGTCGGAGCCAACCATTTGTTGAAAGCTGGAGTCGGAGTTGGAGTCGGAGTCGGCTAGAGTTGGTAGGCCGGAGTCGGAGTCGGAGTCGGAGTCGGAGCCAACCATTTGTTGAAAGCCGGAGCCGGAGTCGGAGTCGGCTAATCTGAGAAAGCCGGAGTCGGAGTCGGAGTCGGAGTCGTTTGAAATATGACCCGACTCCGCAGCCCTGCTTAAATGTATGTAAACTATGTCCGGATCCACCATCCGACCCATCGTTGCTTAGGTTACCAAAATATCTTTCCAACGAGTCTAAAAAATTGAACATCTGGCAACCCTGTCTCAAGATATGGCCACTTAAGTGATATTGGTGTACTTTTTTGAAGCCGGATCTCACTTAAATGTATGTAAACTATGTGAGTAATAAAAATAACAAGAAGATTAATGCGAGTTAACAGAAAAGAAAAATGTGTAAAAAAAGTAATTTAAGAAAATTATCTGTGAAGTATAAAAAGAGATTGTTTATTTTATTTAAAATGTGAAATTAAATGGTTCACCAAGGAATATTTATTATAAGATTATTAGGCTTGCCCCCAACATAAGGTTTCATGCAAAATAATGATTCAATTGGGTAAGTTCATATAAAATCATACGCTTCTAAAAACGACAAATTTACAGCTATTTTGCTGATGCCGAAGCTTATGTTACGTGTTTGTTGAGTCAGCAATTTCTTTTTTGAAACAATAGAGGTACAAAAACTATTGTTTCGCCTGATGTACTCCCCTCTTGTTTGTGATTGTGTTATTTCACGGGCTTATTTTACAGAATGGTTCATAAAATAAAATAAATGTTTTATTTAATTTTTCTATTTGTGCATGGGAGTGAAAATCTCGATATTACTTTTTTGTTTTAAATGTTAGTTTACTTTTAGTGTTATTTGTGTTCATGTTTTTAATCATTTTCAGTTGTTTGTGCAAAATTTATTTTCTAATTATCGCGATCATTCCTAGCCAACTGATCTCTCCACCGCTGGGAGAATCAGATGGATTGTATCAGATAAAATATATTGAAAGGGGTACTTCATGTTGGGTGGACCCCGGGAAACCGAGATAGTACCGAGGATTTTCACCGGATCTTTTATTTCGATGATTTAATGAAATTCCCCTATTGCCAAATATCAACGATAAATTTCGCTCTTGACATGATACAACCTAAATCCCGTAGGATCCCAAGATAAAACAGTACATGTTCCGGAACCCTTGGTGGAAGAGTGACCAGAACGGTTCAGTTACTTTGGCACGTTGCATTTCAAACGTGGATTGCGGAGGATTTTTTTTTTTTTTTTTTAAGTTTATATTTATTTAAATTTCTTTTCCATGTACATTCATTCAGTTAAAATATTATTGAGTGTCCAATCACAAACGATGACTTTTCACCTCAATTTTAAATACTAGCAACTTTCATTTATTCATGAAATATTGTAGCTTTCGCTATTCAGTGATTTCAAATGTAGGAGGTCCTACATATACAAAAGGGAAAAGGGATACCTTAAAACTAACTTATAAACTATATAAAGAGCGGATCAATGCAGCTGAAGACTGCAATGATTTTTGTCGAAATGCATCAATTATCTTATTGGACATAACATCCAATGTGTCAACTTCGGCTAATTGATGAAGTTCACTGGTGCTGAACCAGGGAGGAAGTTTCAGAATCATTTTCAGAATTTTGTTCTGAATCCTCTGAAGTTTTTTCTTCCTGGTTGAGCAACAGCTTGTCCAGATCGGCACAGCATAAAGCATGGCAGGTCTGAAAATTTGTTTATAAATTAACAGTTTATTCTTGAGACAAAGTCTAGAATTCCTGTTTATAAGTGGATACAAACATTTAATATATTTGTTACATTTAACCTGGATACTTTCAATGTGATCCTTGTAAGTAAGGTTTTTGTCAAAACCAAGTCCAAGATATTTCACTTGATCCTCCCACTTTAAATTTACCTCATTCATCTTTATAATGTGATGACTTTTTGGTTTAAGAAAATCAGCCCTTGGTTTGTGAGGGAAAATAATAAGTTGAGTTTTTGCAGCATTTGGAGTAATTTTCCATTCTTTCAAATAAGAATTGAAAATATCCAAGCTTTTTTGTAATCTTCTTGTGATGACACGAAGGCTTCTGCCTTTGGCGGAGATGCTTGTGTCATCAGCAAAAAGTGATTTCTGACATCCTGGGGGCAAATCAGGCAAGTCAGAAGTAAAAATATTGTATAAAATTGGACCCAAAATGCTTCCTTGAGGGACGCCAGCACGTACAGGTAGTTGATCAGATTTGCTATTCTGATAACATACCTGCAGAGTACGATCCGTCAAATAATTTTGAATAATTTTCACGATATAAATCGGAAAATTAAACCTTTTCAATTTCGCAATCAAACCTTTATGCCAAACACTGTCAAATGCTTTTTCTATGTCTAGAAGAGCAGCGCCAGTAGAATAGCCCTCAGATTTGTTGCTTCGAATTAAATTTGAAACTCTCAACAACTGATGAGTAGTTGAATGCCCAAGGCGAAATCCAAACTGCTCATCAGCGAAAATTGAATTTTCATTAATGTGCGTCATCATTCTATTAAGAATTATTCTTTCGAATAATTTACTAATAGATGAAAGCAAACTAATGGGCCGATAGCTTGAGGCTTCAGCAGGATTTTTATCCGGTTTCAAAATCGGAATTACTTTGGCCTTTTTCCAACTACTGGGAAAATATGCCAAATCAAAACATTTGTTGAAAATTTTGACCAAGCTACTTAAAGTGGCTTCTGGTAATTTTTTAATTAAAATGTAAAAAATGCCATCCTCACCAGGGGCCTTCATATTTTTAAATTTTTTGATAATAGATTTTATTTCATTCAGATTCGTATTAAAAACTTCATCTGATGAAAATTCTTGTTCAACAATATTCTGAAATTCTATTGAAATTTGATTTTCAATAGGACTCAAAACATTCAAGTTGAAATTATGAGCACTCTCAAACTGCTGAGCAAGTTTTTGAGCTTTTTCCCCATTAGTTAATAGAATATTATCACCATCTTTTAAAGAAGGGATTGGTTTTTGAGGTTTCTTAAGAACCTTTGAAAGTTTCCAAAAAGGTTTGGAATAAGGTTTAATTTGTTCGACATCTCTTGCGAACTTTTCATTTCGCAGGAGAGTGAATCTGTGGTCAATAACCTTTTGCAAATCTTTTTGAATACGCTTCAGTGCAGGATCACGAGAACGTTGATACTGTCTTCGGCGAACATTTTTTAGACGAATCAGAAGCTGAAGATCGTCATCAATAATGGGAGAATCAAATTTGACTTGGACTTTTGGAATAGCAATATTCCTAGCATCCAAAATTGCATTAGTTAAAGATTCCAAGGCTGAATCAATATCAGCTTTGGTTTCTAAAACAAAATCATGATTCAAATTATTCTCAATATGATGCTGATACCTGTCCCAATTAGCTTTGTGGTAATTAAACACAGAACTATTGGGTCTGGTAACTGCTTCATGAGAAAGTGAAAAAGTTACTGGAAGGTGATCAGAATCAAAATCAGCATGAGTCACTAAAGGACCACAATACTGACTTTGATTTGTCAACACCAAATCAATTGTTGATGGATTTCTAACAGAAGAAAAGCAAGTTGGCCCATTCGGGTATAAAACCGAATAAAGACCAGAAGTGCAATCTCTGAAAAGAATTTTACCATTGGAATTTACTTTTGAATTATTCCAAGATTGGTGTTTGGCATTAAAATCACCGATGATCAAAAATCGAGATCTATGCCGAGTAAGTTTATTCAAATCCCCTTTGAAATAATTTTTATTTTCCCCAGTGCATTGGAATGGCAAATATGCAGCTGCAATCATAATTTTCCCAAAAGAAGTTTCAAGTTCAATGCCCAAACTTTCAATAACTTTTAACTTAAAGTCACGTAACGTGCTATAAGTCATACTACGGTGGATAACTATTGCAACTCCACCGCCATTTCGATTCATTCGGTTATTAGTTATAACTTTATAATCTGGATCACTTTTCAAATAAGTGCCAGTTTTCAAAAATGTTTCGGTTATAACAGCAACATGCACGTTATGAACTCGTAAAAAGTTGAAAAATTCATTTTCTTTCGCTTTTAAAGAGCGAGCATTAAAATTCATAATATTGATGGAATTACTTAGATCCATGATTAAACTTCAGGGTAAGAACAACATCATTCGCAAATTTTAATCCAATCTGGATTGCTTCCATCATGGATGTAGCATTACTCATTGTTTGAATCAAACCAAACAGTGAGTTTTGCAAAAAAGTCATTTTTTCAAACGTAACATCACCGAGATCAGAAGATCCCAAAGCGTTGCCAGCAGAAAAATTTTCAAGTGAAATTTGAGGTACCTGCCCAATTTGAAAATTGGTAGAGGATTTAAAATTCGTGGATGAACCCGAACCCGAAACGACGTTAGCATAAGAAATGCCATTGTTGTTACCTAACTTTTCCACGGTAGGGGTATTTCTAGCATTGTTCGAGTGAGACAGCACGAACGTTTGATTTAAAGATGCAGGTACAACCTGACTTTGAGAAAATTTCGGTTTGGATTTCGGCTGATGCTTAGCACGAGAATCCAAAACCTTTTTTCTGATGGGGCAATCCCAGAAATTTGATTTGTGATTTCCACCACAATTTGCACATTTAAATTGGGTGACTTCTTTCACGGGACAATTGTCCTTGTCGTGAGAAGAATCCCCGCAAACCATGCATTTTGGAACCATGGCGCAATGATCAGTACCGTGACCGAATGCCTGGCAACGCCGGCACTGGGTCAGATTCTGGCCATTACCGCCATGTTTCTTAAAATGCTCCCACTTTACCCGTACATGGAACAAAAACTGTACGTTGTCCAAAAGTTTCAAATTGTTGATTTCATTTCTGTTGAAATGAATCAGATAAAATTGTGAAGTCAAACCAAAGCGAGAAATATTCCCGTTTGATTTTTTCTTCATTGGTATTACTTGGGATGGGGCAAAGCCAAGCAACACCTTAAGTTCATTTTTGATCTCATCCACCGACAAGTCGTTGGAGAGACCTTTCAAGACCGCCTTGAATGGCCGAGCATTCTTGGTCTCATACGTGTAGAAATTGTGTTTGTGGTTTTTCAAATAACCAACAAAAGTTTGGTGATCTTGTAAAGATTCCGTCAACAAGCGACATTCTCCTCTTCGACCAAGCTGGAACGAAACCTTCAAATTGCAAGTTTCCTTGCAATTCTTCAGTTGCGTTCGAAAGCTGGCCAAATCGGAGACGGAAGTCACAACAATTGGCGGAGCCTTTACTCGTTTCTCGACGGCAGAAGGCTCAGTACGAGGAGAAGGTTCCTTGTCATCAGTTTCGGATAAAACACCGAAACTGTTTGTCAATGGAATTGGAGGATTGACCTCACATTCAGAATCAGAATCAGACCTCAGAAGGGGCTGTTTTCTTTTTCTGTTTCCGTTAGCCGGTTTAGCGTTCAAACGCTTCACCGACGTAACGACCAAATCTTCAGAAGATTTGCGTTTACCTTTGTTTTGACGCATTTTGCAAGCAAAGTTCTCTTAAAAAGATGGCTTTGTTTGTAAAATACAACAAAATTTCAGGTGGTGTTAGTCTTGAAAAGACTGTTTAGAATTTTGGAAAATAACTCAGGTAGTCTTTAAAAAGACTGTGAATTTTGTTTTGAAATAACTCTGAGCTTAGGTAGTAAAAAAAATACCGCAGCTCTAGTGTCCGTTCACCACGAAGGTTCGCAAGACACTGGATTGCGGAGGATAAGAAACATCAACTCACCGTATTCATCATCACCGGATGGCTCGCACTGGCCGCCGCCGCAAACCGCGAGTACATCATCACACTTCCGTAGTCAAACGTGGTCCCGTACACCTCGGACTCGACCTTGCTCTTGGTGGCAAAGTTCTTCCCAACCTGGGCCCACCCGATGGTGGCGCTCTGGTTCACGTAGATGTACTCGTCACGATCGGGCCGGATGAACTCGTGGTGGAACCCGACCGCGTGCATCATCTCGTGGATGATCATGCCCGGCCCTTGCGAGAAGCAGTGCGACTGCACGTTCAGCTTGTTCCACTTGTTGTTGGTGTAGCGGCCCGTGTACGACCAGCATCCGGTCGGACCCTTCTCCAGCGTAACGTAGTACGGTTCCTTGGTGCGGGGCACGAACCGGATGCAGGTTTGCGTGTTGAACTGCCAGATGGCGTGGTTGAACAGGAACGTCTCCAGCTCGGTGAACTCGTCCCCGAACACGTACGGAACGACTCCGCCCGGCCAGAGCCGCGTCTGGAACGTTTCCGTGGGCAGCGAGTTGGCCTGTTTGCCCTCCGGAAGCATCACGTCAAACTGGTAGTAGTTCTGCTGCTCGATCGGCAAACCCGGCAGTTGCTTTTCGTACCATTCCGCAACCTTGGCGCCGGCCGCCGGATCCGGACGCGTGTGCTGGGTTGACGTCGGACGTTCCGGGTGTTTGGTGGTGCGAGGGCGGCGCGTTCGGCCTTGGCCGGAAACGGCGGCCAACAGGCAGATCGCGGAGATCAGCAGACAAAAGTTGAACTTTACGTGGCGCATTTTGGCAACGTACTGAGCCGAAATCGGGCGTGGATCGTGTGGATATCTGGAGGTTCAGATTTGCTCGGTTGGAATGACGCTTGTTTGCCGGGGAGCAGTTGGGCAAACAGTGAGGGAACGGATTTGAGATGTTTTTCACGTATTGAATGTTTGTTTTACAGATATTTAGTTATTTTTTTTTGTCAGAGTAGAGCAGAATATTTTGACCATGAAGTATTTTTAAATGTCATCAGAATTCTATTTCGTTTAGTTTTAGAGCCGGAATAGGAAAGCTTCTTGTAACAGGTAAATTAATAACAGGATGTTGTTTAATGATTCTGCATTAATTGTAAAGGATAAATGATTATCCAGCTGAATTATCGATATTAGTTCACGGTATAGGTCAATCTGACAACCCTATCATGAATTTTAGTGATGCTGTAACTTGATACTTCTACTACGGATGTCAGCAATCGTATGAACGCATGTCTGTTTTTAGAGTCTTCGTATTGAGACTTTTATGGAAAAGCTTTTTTTCAACTGCCACTACTTTCTGGAAATGAAGTTGATACGTTGAGTGCAGACTCCTGACATTTTTTTCGGAAACGGATTCAAACTTGACTTAGTCCAGATGATCTTGACCAGATTTTTTTGGTAGGTTTGAAATTTCCGTTGCAATAGCTTTGGTTGTAAGGTTCAACGGTGTCCAGTGTACGTTGTGGAATACCTTTTTGCGATTGCTTACTTCGTAGACCATCAGAATGGGAAGGAAGGATGGAGTTTACGTTCTAAGATCGTGAACAACAATCATCTACATACTGCAAATTGGACGCATGCGATTGCAATATCGGTGTGTTTTTCAAAAAAGCGTTAATTTTTGCCTGGATAAGTTTTTGGAAGACCCTGCCTCCAACCGTGTACACAGGGTCGGAACGACTACTGCGGGAAGCATACGTTGACGAGCAGTTCGGATGATGCTTTCTCGTTCTTCGATATTGATTTCGATTTGCAATGATATTTTGGCAGTAGATGCCAGAACTGATTTGATTGTCGAGCATGTTGATCCAGATAATACAGTTTTATACGCTCGTATCCAAATTTAGACATTAGAGTCCATGTTTTGGCCTTCACATTTAAGTGACGTAGTATTTATTTTCTTTTGGCAGTTCAGTACAACGAATTAAAGTTAACATTTCTCCTCAGTTATAAAAGACAGTCGTTGCGATAAAGTGACATAGAATATCATTTTAGAATATCAAAATTAATACAATCGGTTTTTATGGATACAACTATCGAAGTTGATATCGATTATTGAAATACCCAATACGTTAATGATGATAACTCATTCAAAATATCTTTTTGAAACTTATTTCATTCAAGAAAATAATTGTATTTTGTTTAGTAAAGTTATATTAATATGCCAGCGTTGTTTTTGGGATATTTGTGAGGTTTTAGAAGAACATCTGAAGCTTCCAGGAGTATCGAGCAAGTGTCTACCCAGTTAACTCAATCTGAATTCTGGAACGGAATCTAATTAGAATCGTATACGAATTCCATTTCAAACGCAACAACCGGTTACGTGTTCGAATCGGTTGTTGTGTTTGAAACGGAATTTGTGTACGATTCTAATTAGATTCCGTTTCAGAATTCGGATTGATTTGACTGGGTATCAAAGAAACAATTCGATGTTTCAAGATTTTGACAACGGAGCAAACCCGCATAGCATCAGTAAGAAGCGCAGACTACTTTGATTTGACGTTGGGATGTCCTGGGTAAGTCAAGGACTCCTTGGTGTTATGACCGGTAGGTTTACCCCCGTAACAAGTAAGAGGTCAACGATTTTTGACCCCGGATCATACCCGAAAAGCTTTAGTGAGTACGGTAGACTACATGCTTTGATATTAGGATGTCCTGGATCATCTTAAGACTACTTGTAGTTAAGATCTGTGGGTCTACAGCCTCAACAAGCAAGAGTTCAGCGGTGTTTGATCTTGAATCATATCGGCAAAGCTTTAGTGAGTTTCATTGCCGGCGGACGATGAGATTAGACGATAAGGTTATCGATCTTGGTAATGAACTATAGTGTTCAACATAAGGGTTTCTCAGTGTTGGACAATAAAATAAACATTTTTTGTGTTTAGAACTGCCATTGTCTAACAAAGCATTCAAAAAATGCCTTTAAAATACTTGCAAATGATCAACATTCTTACGCACAGCGACGTCAAACCGTTCTCCAAAAAACCCAATTCAAGCCACTCAACAAATCTTTCTTCTTCAAAAACATCTTTTAAAGCCACTCACTGTTTGCTCAGCTGTCAGCTGGTGCCGTCCGGTTTGTCACTGCCATCCAGGATGACAGCAGGAACATCTCAAATATTCATTAACTTGTACGAACGCTCCATAACGTCGTCTAATGCCGGGGCCACTTTTCTCTATTCCAATCCCGTGAACTAAAAACCTTCCAATCAATTCCGTTCCGGTAAGGCTTTGTAAGACAACACCAACCACGATTACAAATGCAGGTCAGCTCGACCTATCCCTTTCACCGGGTTGGTTCTCACCCCCGATCCGGTGGAGGATATTTGGATAACCTTTCAATCATCACCGGAGCGACGGAACCACTCTCCGTGACAGGCAGGCCACGTCAAACACTCTCCTCTCGTTGGCGTATTTACATAACAAATCCGACACGACACGACTTCTGAAGGGGGGGTCTCCGAGGGGACCTGTCACGCCCGCCTGATAACCTAATCAGGATGTGTCAATAGAGGCGAAGGGAACCGTCGTGGTCCAAGCATCCGGATTGGATTGGACCGTTTCCATAATCCGACGTTCGACCCGTTGTCCTCGGCGGTGGGGAAAACGTCAAAAACCTGTGGTTTTAATCAAAATTTAAATAATTCACAATCGTCATATTTCTGGGGCGAAATGGCGGTTTAGGGATAGGCAAAACGGACCGCTTTCCGGAGAGCATCCCCAAGGAGACGGACCAGGAACACTTTCTTAAGGGGTTCGAATTCTTGGAAGAAGAGTTCTCTGAAGAATTTTAAGGTGTCCTTATTTTTTTTTTGTAAATTTTGTATTTATCATGAGAAAGGAAAAAGTCTTTTTGATTGGTTTTGAATGGCTTTGTACTATTTTCTCCTGAACTTATAACAAGATGCATGTGATTATGTAACAGGCATGACCAGTAAGACAAAGAACTACCCAGTTTATTATGACCAAAAAAACCAACACCTTTTAATTTTTAAAAAATAACAAAGCTCATTTCTGTCATCGTTCTGTCATTCGTTCTTATCTCTGAAATGTCATATATTTTTTTTCATTTAAACCATTTGTATATCCAAGTTTGCAGAGAACTTTCTCCCAAGTACTCTCGGACGTCGTCCTGCTCAAGGAAGCGAGATTTCCTCACCTTGGGGTTGAGTGATTGCCTTTGTTTCACTTGACGCGGTGGCATTTCAAAACGACGACTTTTTATTCCATATTTTTAGAAAAAAAGGGGGAATGCAGCCATAGCCCGAATTTGAATATTTGATAAGTTCTTTCTATTTTGACTGGATTTTCTCAAGTGGGATGGGGTGGCTTCCATTGAACGCTTCACTGTGCAAGCTGAATTGGATGCTGGACTGTTCAGAAATCCGTTTTCTCTACTTTCTTTGCGGAAGGGTGAAAATTGAAGAGATGTTCATTAGGCTTATCAATGGAAATGAGATTTGACTGATGAAGCCGTTTAACTGGTTTGGTAGGGAGAACGGCAGTCGTCTGGAGGAATCTACTTCTACGTCTGGGTTTGTCAATTGTGATAGGATTGAAATTAGGAATTTTGCAGAATGTCAATAGGCCCGACTGTTAATGATCTCTTTATGCTGGAGAGATTTGACTGGCAATCATTAATACCAAGAAAACCTTTTAGAAAACTATTCAGCAATCAAATGATCGATTCTTGGCACTTGATTACCAAGCA